>NC_054884.1:4546903-4886903 GCF_018320785.1 Cheilinus undulatus | reverse complement strand
CTTTTGACCTTTACAACTCCTAACTTTGACTTTTAATCCCATATTTGAAACTTTTAGACTAACAATTCAAAATTTTAACTCATGTTTTAACCTTTAAAACTCAGAATTTTGAATTTTCTGTAATATTTTCATTCTTAAAACTCCCAAATTTTACATTCTTTCTCATATATTTGCCCTTTAAAATCATTTTTTTGACTTTGAATTTTTTATTTTGACCTTTTAAACTAATAAGTTTGACTTTCTTCTCAGATTTTGAGCTGTTGCACTTGCAATTTTGACTTTTTTAAATCTGTAAACCAGTTATGATCACTGCTCAGTTAGCTTTCCCTTTTTTTTACTGGTGCAAATGACAGTTTATGGATAAATGTTGACCCTGTTAGACTCTCAGGTTAAACTTAAATTCAGAATCTGTCCCCTGTTGTGATTGAGTTTGACACCCCTGGTATGAATAATTCAAAAGTAAATTTTAGGGCAGTTCTATAAGCTTATAACAGTTTTCTTGTACTTTTGTTACTGATATCTTTTTTTTAACAAGTGAGCCTTGATTCTGCTTGGACACTTAATATTTGCAATGTTTCTTATGTTTTCTAGTGGAATTATAAAGAACATTAAGTGGTAAAAATAGTGAAATATGTGTGATTGTAGCCAGTTTTTAAAACAATAGAGCAGTTTTATTTAGCCTAAATGTCATAAATCAGTTCTTATTTTAAATGCGAGCCCCATCACAGCTGGAATTCCCTTAGTTACGCAATATTTGTGAATAATTTCTGTTGGAATTAAAAATAAAACTGGTGATACAACCATTACTTACACTAATGGTTACAAACCTTTTTTTTTTTCTCAGGCTGCCCCCTGATCATATCTAAGAAAAGCTCGCTCAGCAGGACCCACTTGGAAAAATTAAACGTCAGTTAAAATGGCTTTCATTGGCAAAATCCAAACTTAACAAGTCTACTTAATGGGTTCTCACCTAAAAGATCAATCTCTAAACTATCTATAAACTAAGGACAAAAAATATTTGCAAGCAAATACTCATCAGACTCTATATGTGTTTATTTTCTATAAAGATTGTATATGCATAGAATTTATGTTTTTCTTTTTACACATAAACAGGCCAGGAACCACTTTGATCACTTTGTTGACCTTTGCTTTTATTTTAATGAGGAAGAAATAAATTTAAGTGACAAAAATAAGTAAATATTGTAATTTCCACCAATAATATTCTAGGAGTTACTTTTTGAATTTCCAGGTATTTCAGTGAGTGCCCTGTGAAGGGTTAACTGAATTTAAGCTTTCAAAGAAAATTGCCATTGATTATTAATTTATATCTTGCCCAAATCCATATAAATGCATGGTTTCGTGTGCAAATAAATCAAAACATGGCCATGGAGTACATCCATAAGGATTACCTACAGTTTTTACCCTATCCTTCATCAACCCTGTTTAGCATGTGACGCAAGCGAGACGTCCCGAAACAAACACATGAGCTATTCATGTGATCCTCGTAAAATTCTGTTTCTGAGCCTGTGTGCGCTGTGTTCCAATGTGGAAAGTCTGAACAATATCATCGACAGCTGAAGTTTAACAAAGAAAGGCATTGTATGAAAGGGAACTGATATTTAGTTGTCGCAGCAGTTTTAAGGTGATCTAGACGGGATGTATGGTGAGAGTTGGAAATTGAAATTAATTTGCGAGACGTTTATAAGTGATGTCGGCTGTTGATTCGCCTGCTAATAAAATTGAACAGCTACAAGTAAAAGTTGCTGATAGCCTTGGGTCCACTCCCGCCCCCTTAACGTCACTTAACTGCAACTATATAAGCATCAATACAAGTGAAATTATCCTTCTAATTCAACATGACTTGTTGAGCAGATAGCAACCATCTCAGGTCAGCTCTGTTTTAATGCATGTCTTTTCATTCAGTGTTATGTTTACTATACTGGATACCCCGTTACCACTGGAATTCAACAGAATTTTATTAGTTGTCATCGCTATACCGTGTGTCAGAGTGGGTTTCCATCTTTCCGACAGACCTTGAAAGCAGCAGCAGAGCTCATCTGTTGGACAGGGAAACTAATCAGGAGCGAAGTAAGACTTTTCTGTACTGCTAGCTTCTAGGCTAGCGAGCTTTTTAAAGTCAGCCGTCCAGACAAACAAGGAGCAGAGCCTTTTAATGACGTACAGTGTCTTTTCTGTACACATTTCAGTGTCGAGCTATGCTTTAGTTAACCTGTTTTGTTACTGCGCTGAAAGTACCGAGGCGGACAGCCTCTGGCCAGCTGAAGCTTGCGGCTAGCTCATTAACGTTAGCTGGGAAATAAGTGCAAGTGGAGGCGAGAAAATGGAGCTGGACGAGGTAGTCCTGTATCAGGACGAGTCTGGGAACTCTACCATGATGTCCGAGCGAGTCTCGGGTCTGGCGAGTTCGATATACCGTGAGTTTGAACGGCTAATCGAGAAATATGACGAGGACGTAGTGAAGGAGCTGATGCCGCTGGTCGTCGCAGTCCTGGAGAACTTGGACTCGGTGTTCGCTGTCAACCAGGAGCACGAAGTGGAGCTGGAGCTGCTGAAGGAGGACAACGAGCAACTTGTTACCCAGTATGAGAGAGAGAAGGCTCTGAGGAAGCACGCCGAAGAGGTGGGTTTTTACCGAAAAACTGACAAAGTTAGATGCCACCCGGATTACAGATTGAAAACACGTAATACAGTAATGACGAACCTGATTTGTAAAAGTGGCAAGTCCCTGCAGACATGCATATCAAGCAATTAATGCAACTCATCAATCCTGAATTAGATCTTTTAAAAAAAGCAGGAAAAATTCTGTTATTCGGCACATTTACAGCCCATAAAGAAGCAGATTTTATGAGAACTATGCAGCATAAACATGGTTAATAAAGGTCTGGATGTTTCTGCATTTTGGCAGAGGAGCTGGAGGAAGTATCAGTAAAGTAGTAAGCTTTTTAAACAGGTTTGCTGAGAAAAGGATGACAATATCAGAAGTTATGCCAGTTTGCTGGAGTGTGTTGATAGTATTAGAAGCACATACTGTACTTTGGCTGTAAGTTTGTGTCTCCATGGATGCCTGCGCCTGGAGAGAGTCAGCATTACTGTTGATACAGCAACAAAGGTCATGCCCATCGCTGTAGTTCACACTGTAACACAGTGATGATCAACTGGTGTCCTGGGGGCCATATCAGGCCCCCCGAAGCTTCACATCTGCCCCCATAAGGACAATTAAATTATAGCTTATGGGGTATCTTTTTTGCCCTATAATAACCCTTAGAGCTCACAGCTATTTTTTTCACCATCATGTCCCGTATGGACTTTTTTTCTTAAAAAGCATGTAAAACATCAACCCTGTGGTGCACAGTCAAGCTCTAAAATATTTTTTTTCTCCAGGATAACCCTGGCTTTAAGAATATATCTAATACAGTAATGTTACTTACGTTTTGAATAAGTTAAAGGACTCTTAAGACAAAAGAAAAACAAATTGGAATTTGAAACTGAAAGATTTGTATTGATAACACAAAGTAAACAATAGTGACAAGGCATTTTCTCTGCACAGACTTGTTCCCCCATCTCCTCGGGACAAAACAGTGAAAAAATAAATATACTGCGACTAACGGTTTTCAAAATATCTACATATATACAAAAAAGTCGATGCACTTTTTTGCAGTCAGATTCATTTGTGCAGTTCCTTTAAGCAGTAGAGATGCAACATCTTGCTCTTGGAGGACAGCCCCTCCCACAATGCATTGTGTGTAAACATTGCCCTCAACAAATATGGCACTACCTACTGAAGACAGCCAAAGGACATGATCGAAAATGGATTAAAAAAATGGACAAAAAAAAGATGTTTATTATCGAAGCTAGCGCCGTGGATTTCATCTTTAAAGACCCCAAAAAGTCACAGAAATTCCAGGATCGCTAGAACGGCGTCCTTAAGGGCTACAGAGACATCGAGGGTAGCCAGCGAAAGACAAGAAAGTCAACTTTCAGAGGAAAAAAAGAGTGTCTATGACTTATGGTTCAAAACTTATTAACATTTTTCCAGACAGTGTCACTTCTTGTTGTATACGACAGCAACGTCCTCAGAGAGCCCGGGAAGTCAGCCAAGTTCTGGGCTTATTAGAAAATGTTCTGTAACAGCTACTGATGCATAAAAGACAGATTTAGAGAGGGACAAACCAGAGACTTCACAGGAAAAAAACAAGTTAGGGTCCACGACTTATGGTTCAAAAGTAACCAAGCAATTTACAAAGCGGCGTGCCTGCAGCACAGATCCGTGCCACGTGAGCTCTAAGGGTTGAATCGTCCCCAAAAAAACATCAATATTGAAACAGTTTTATCAGGAATGACTTGGCACCTGTCAGCCACCATATGATGCAGGATAGACACATACTCACCATTCAAATCCTAATTAAATCTGCAGATTTTTATGTCAGCTCTCCACTTCAGGTTCTTGGACAGTGCTATTTCCTGAGATTTATAAGAAAAGTCTTGTCTCCTGCACATGGTTCTCTTCAGTCAGGGCTCAGCATTGTCGTAGTGCTTCCCTGTGGCTGGCTGCAGTAGGGGATGATTTCATTGTTAATGCCTCTGGCCCATGTACAAATACAGTTGATGACCCCTGCAGTAACACCTCAGAGGTGAAGCCTTACATCAGTGGTACTCAACCTTTCTCTTCCCAAAAGCCAGAATCACAAGAGCCACTTTTACAAGAGCCACAATCCTAAATGGGAGCAGAAGTACTAGTACTAGTAGTAGTGTCAAATGGAAAGGTTTTAAGACATGCATTTTGAATATTGTCATGAATGAATAAATAGCATCAAAACAGATTGTGTTTATCCAAAGTTGTTCCTGAGGAGGACCCCTAGCCCAAACATCTAGGTCCAAGTACACTATATTGCCAAAAGTACTCGGTCACCCGCCTTGACTCGCATATGAACTTAAGTGACATTCCATAGGGTTTAATGTGATGTCGGTCCACCCTTTGCATCTATAACAGCTTCAACTCTTCTGGGAAGGTTTTCCACAAGGTTTAGGAGTCTGTAAATGGGAATTTTTGACCATTCTTCCTCAGGCTCTCAGTCTCCGCTCTAATTCATCCCAGAGGTGTTCCATTAGGTTGAGGTCAGGACTCTGTGCAGGCCAGTCAAGTCCATCCACACCAAACTCTCTCATCCATGTCTTTATGGACCTTGCTTTGTGCACTGGTGCACAGTCATGTTGGAACAGGAAGGGGCCATCCCCAAACTGTTCCCACAAAGTTGGGAGCATGGAATTGTCCAAAATCTCTTGGTATGCTGAAGCATTCAGAGTTCCTTTGACTGGAACTAAGGGGCCAAGCCCAGCTCCTGAAAAACAAGCCCACACCATAATCCCCCCTCCACCAAACTTTACACTTGGCACAATGCAGTCAGACAAGTACTGTTCTCCTGGCAACCGCCAAACCCAGACTCATCCATCAGATTGCCACATGGAGAAGCGTGATTCGTCACTCCAGGGAATGCGTCTCCACTGTGGCATGCTTTACACCACTGCATCCGACACTTTGCATTGCACTTGGTGATGTATGGCTTGGATGCAGCTGCTTGGCCATGGAAACCCATTCCATGAAGCTCTCTATGCACTGTTCTTAATTTAATCTGAAGGCCACATGAAGTTTGGAGGTCTGTAGCAATTGACACATAGTTGGTGACCTCTGCGCACTATGCACCTCAACATCTGCTGACCCCACTCAATCATTTTACATGGTCTACCACTTGGTGGCTGAGTTGCTGTCGTTCCCAATGGCTGGCTAGAAACCCCAATATAAAAAGATACATTTATGACAATCTGTATTGAACACAAATTATTTCAGAAGCAATTTCGTAGCATGAATCTGCATATGAGGGTGCAACATGCTTTAAACTATAAAGGAGGAGGCTGGAGTGGAGGAGGTGAAGCTTGCCAGCAGCAGCGTGGCCCTTCAGCATTGATGAAAGCTGGGATTAGTGAGCAGTATGCCATATGTTTGCATAATGTGAATAAAATCTCTGCTGCTGCAAAAATGAATATGTAATAATGGTATTTGGCAACTTTCAAGTTAAAGAAATATTGCAACTTCTGCGATTTGTAAACTGCAGCAGGCCATACTGCAATTTAATCTAATACTTGATTAATTGCCCAGCCTTAATAAAGGGTACATGCAGGGTCTTAAAATGAAAGAAGTTGATAAATAAATTCAGAATATATCAAGGCCTTTTAAAAGTATTAGAAATCAAGTCCAGAAGGTCTTAGATTTTGTTGCTGTTTTCATTTTTTAGATCTGTCTAGAGGTTGTGGGCTTTTGCTTTTGTTTTACATTTACTTTTAATCACAAGTGAGATTGTGATGGAGTTCCCACCAAATCAGTTTGCACACTTGTGTCCCAAGTTAAGTTTGTGATCGAGTGACTTGTTCATGTAAGTGACAGAAAAAGTTTTTCTGATATGTGGTTGGAAGAAAAGTTGTTGGAGCTGAGGCTGGACTGGTGCTTTTCAACATATTACAGGGATTTGCATATAAAAACAGGTTTTGTCCTGAAGCTTTTGCCTACTGTAAGACTTGGACAGAGTCTGTTAATGTTAGCACTGCTAGCAGCTCAGAGAAAGCTTTATTTGCATACTGCAGTAACAGATAAGACCGGCATTATCTTGACTGTATTGTCACATTTTTATCAAACAATCTGCACAACATTCATAGAACTGTCAGCAATGTAACCGGATCTTAGATATATATTTAGAGGGTCTTGAAAAGGTCTTTAAAAGTATTAAAACTGATGTCAGATTTTCTGTATGTACCCTGAGATTTCACATGTGGGTATTTTGTTGTCTCTCTCACACATTCCCCATGGTAATGATGTATAAATAAAATAATTAGACAGTTAAATAGCAGTTAAAGTCTGCTAACTATGTGGGAAACAAATTTGTTGATGTGACTTGCAATTCATAAGTTCTTAAGACTATATTTCCCTTTCCTACATTTTTTTTTGGCTGATTTAATCTTCCAAGTAAGGCTTAAAAGAGCCACATCTAGTCACAGAAGAGCCACCTGTTGAGTGTCACTGCATTAGATGTATGCAAACTAGGAAGTGATTTGTCGGGTGTTTGCTTTATGCTGATTTTAACAAATGCACATCATGATGAGGCGTGTCTAGCTGCACTTCTATTTGATTTAACCCATACCATATTTTGTGTTGACCTTAACAGAGCAGCCTACTTCAGCACATTTGCAGTTACCAGGTGAAGCTGTGGTCTCAGTTCAAATATAGTATGTTTACAAAGTTTCTAGATCATTTCCTTTTAATTTCTTCCACCGCTTTAGTAGATGCTGCAAAGTGGAGTATGCTTTTAAAAACTTCTGGTCCACAATGGTTGTCTGTCTAGTGTTTAATCTTGAATGCAGACTAAGCCCGAGTTAAATCCATGGTACAAACAGGCACACTGATGACATGAAAGCATTGCATCCACACTTCTATGTGTTTGTCTGAATTCATTACTAGGACAAACTCTTGACTTCAGTTATGTTATGGTGCATGTGTGAACTGGCACCAGCCAACTGCAGGTATTTTCTAACAGTATCAGGTGAATTTGCTCAACCGACCAGCTGCTGGGGCAGGCAAATAAATATAGCAGGTTGATTCTGTGAGAGTAAACAGCATGAACTGAATCTTGGCTTTCTGCTTAGCACTGACTTTATTAGCAGAGCCAAATAGGCCTGCATGCTCACTGATCAAAGAGCCTTACCTAAAGTTAATATTACTGGAAGAAGCTAACAGTTTGTGTTAATTTTGGTCAGTCCTGTAAAGGCCACTGAACATTTATTCTCTCTCTGATCCTGTCCTGGACATGCCTAAGTAGTGCTGAAAACACCCTGCTGTATTTAAAGGTCACATATTTTACACCTTTAAGACGAGTTTATATTGGTCTCAGAGGTCCCCAAAACATGCCGGTGAAGTTTGTTTCTGAAAAAACAGTCCAGTTCTGGATTTTTGCATG
The DNA here is from genome assembly GCF_018320785.1 of Cheilinus undulatus. Classification (NCBI taxonomy): domain Eukaryota; kingdom Metazoa; phylum Chordata; class Actinopteri; order Labriformes; family Labridae; genus Cheilinus; species Cheilinus undulatus. The sequence continues at coordinate 4,878,879 of NC_054884.1, read as the reverse complement.
TTTAAAAACCCCTCTGTTTCAGCCCTGCCCTAATGTTAATGAGCTGTCTGACCCCGCCCCTGACTCTACCCCTCTCAAAAAGGGTTGGATGTGGCTCTCCTGATCCATCCCTCAGCTGGCAGTTGAGAGGAGGGCGAGATTTTCTTCCAGGCGAGGAGCGCCAACTGAACCTGGGGGCGTGGCCAACTCCCCACATGACATCATGAGGGGAAAATCTGAGAACAGCGTGTTTCAACACACATATTCAGAAAGATGGAGAAAGAGAGGGGATAGGGAATTGATTTTTCAGATTCCTGAGGGAATTCTGGACAGGACAGGGGCACATATTTTTGTTAGAAAGTGTATTATGCATAATATGTGCCCTTTCAACATAAGACATGAAGAAATAGCCTTATTTTATATGGCAACAAACAGCACTCAGATATTCTAGCATAACCTTTTTGCTAATTCCCCTAGTTTAATAACTTAATTTGTATCGGAATTTTAAAATCAAGGATTTACAAATTGCTTTGGCGTGTGCAGAAGCAAACAGAAGAACAGAATATAACATGCCACTGGTTATCTTGAATCTCAGTTGAGGTTTAATTGCAGAAAAAAAGTAAACATTAGATTTTTAGGAACAAGACAGAGAGCAGCAAGTATTTTCTCTAAGAACAGTCTATAACTTGAACACTACAAGCCTCAGCTATTATACTAGATCTCATTACATTATGCTGCTCGGTAAAATAAAAGTGACTGGTGGATTTTTGATTCCCCAACTCACCCAAACTGTCCTTCAGTATTGTTGAGTTTCAAAGTCAGAATCAGAAAACCTTCATTTTTTCTCCTTTGGGAAATTTGGTCAAATTTAAAGACTAAGTTCTGTCAGTTAAAGTGAAAATATAACCTCTGTCACACCTGTCAGATCTCAGTATGGTAGCCACAGTAATAATTTTAAGGTGGTATCACTTATAAAAATGTCAGTCTGTTGAAGATATCCCTAAAAGTTCCTTAAAAGATTCAAGAAGTTCAGTGATCAGAACAAACCTTAAGCTTACCAGAGTAATATTTAGTCACTTTTGCAAAACTTAAGCTTGAATAAACTTTGATTCTTACAATCCTACTCAATATTTTTTTTTATCAAATTATAACAGAGAAAACAGACTTACTGCTGTATTACGCTTCTCCTGCAATAACACATGGATGTGAATTTTTTTTGCCTCTCGTCTGCCAGTGGAAGTAGAAACAAAGGTGTAATGGGGGGCAGATGGTGGCAGTGTCAGAGCTAGGGCAGTGAATCAGTGCTCTATGTTTACACATCGTGCCTCTTATGCTGCCACAACACTGTGACTCTGTGAAACCACACACTAGGCTACCAGTATGAAGCCATTGTGGATCATGTGTGTTAGTACCAAAGAGGATATGACAGAAAAACTTTGTTACAACGCCGCTGCAGAACCACAATACGTAGGGTCTGATGATTTTCAAAAAAGTAACTGTTTCTAGTTGCAGAAATAGCATCCAATCCGTGAACAAAAGGACCATTAGGCCTCAAGTTGTTGGTCGAAGTGTCATCACACAAAAATCTTATTTGCCAGACAGTCGTAGAGAGAAAAAGAGAGAGAAAGAGCAAGGCTGGGCGATCAAGAAGGAGCACCACAAGCTCCATTGTAGAGAAAATACTTTTTTCTGTTTCACAGCAATTTTGCTGTCAAAAACTTAGCAACATGTCAACATGCAGGAAGGTGCATGTTTGCAAACAACACCTAGAGCTTCTTGGGCAAAGAGAGGCTGTAGAGGAGCGGGGGGGGGGGCAGTCTGGGGGTTGTTTACATTTGTGGCTTCAGTCATGACCATAGCTGAGGGTTGGGAGGTAGCTGAGACAGCGCAGCTCCTTCGCCACAACAGATTGGCACAACAACCACAGGGCTGCCGGTGCTTCAACAATCCCACAGATTTTTCCCTGACTTGTAAACAAGACTCAAGAGATACTTGAACCGGGCTGGGCGATTATAGCAAAAATCAAAATCCTGATTAATTGGGCTTTTTACCTCGATTACCATTAATGAACGGTTATTCCACCCCCAACCTCCGACTCTGGTTGTTCTGTAAATATTTGATTAATTTCAAAATGAACAACTGAGAGGAAAATGCAGAGATGATCAATTTATGGTTATTTATATTGAGACAACTGAAATCAAAATTCACAGCTGAAATGAAACTACCTGGCTGCCTGTTAAGTGACTACACAGCTAGTAGTTTGTTTTTAAGGGTGTGGTGCATTAGCAGAGAGAGATATTACAAGGGAAAAATATTAAAATAATTGACATGGCAGGGTTTTGTTGGTTATGGGCTCTAATGTTGGTTTCGATTATTTTTTGATTAATTGCCCAGCTCTACTTGAACTCCTTCACCTGAGGCAGAGGCTCCCTCCCAGGAGGAAAATGCAGAAAATAACTGCATATTTGAAATGTGTATTTCTCAACTTAAAACATACAAGTAGCATGAATATTGCAAAACCTAAAGATTTTACATAACTGCTTACAAAATAACTTAATCCTTTCCAAAATATATATATATATTTTAAATAAAGGTACATTTACAAAGTGCAATAGTGGCACTATTGTAGGCCTTTCTGCAGGCATTTCTCTTAACCTTTCAAGTTCAACTTCATACAAAAATAACTGCAGCTGTTTATGCTTTTATGTAATCGTACAGTCATTGACATTGCAATTGCGATTAGATGAATTGTGCAGCACTTGTACAGACCATATTCATTTTACTACTACTCTTCTGTTTTCCAGCCTTTATTAGTTTAATTCAAGCAAAATTAGAAAGGGCAAACTTAATATTTTCTGAAAAAAATACCAGTCCATAGCTGATCAAACCTCACGTAATGCTAGATAATAAAAACAGGAAGTTATTTCGATGACTGAAGGCTTGAAAAATCCTCCTACAGTCGGGTGGACAGTCTGTGCGGTTTTTGCCACTCCTCTGTTTGGCTGAACTTGACGGGGAAATGTTGTATGACAAGCGCAACAGGTCACAAAGCAGCGTGTTAATAATTTATGTGATGTCACAACGTGTTGCTAAAGCACTTAGATCTGTGTGCCACGGATTTTCCATTAGCATTTCACAGACTTAGATTTATCTTCTTCTCTCTGACTGCTGTGTGTTAAATTCCTCATTCACAGCCTTTCACTCTCTCAGGCAGACATGCAGCTCTCATACTAGTGCGATCAATAATGTTGTTATGCTGGAATGATGTCATATGTCTGGTCCTTGAACATCCTCTCTATAGGAGGGGTCAGCCTCAGTACGGTAGTGTAGGAACGTGAATGAACAATCACTATTCAGGATGTGGCATTTACGGCTATAGGAAGTCCAGACTGAGTCAGGATGAGGTCAACGGACAGAGCTGCTCAGTATACCAGCTCTCTTATTAGTATTAGTGTAATAAGACCAGGAAATATATGGAGCTGAGTAAATTCAACTAGCTAGATGATGCAGATTAGGCTAATGTTTGCATTTTAAGATCAGAGTCAGAAGCCAACTAATTCACTGCTTTCATGTATAATAAGGGTGGTGAAAATGACGACTGATTCAATGAACAGACCTTTACATTTTAAGGATTTATGTTGATTTATCTTGTTTTTGAACGGCATTTTGTCTTTTTTTTTTTTTTAATGCGTTGTTTGATATTGGCTCCAAAGTAGAGCTGACTGAACTGAGTCGGTTTTCTAAAATGATTTTATATATTTGGGGAAGTATGATAATAAGAAAACCAAGCCTGCAGGAATGAGGGAAAATGGAAGAAAGTGACATTATGATACATTTTCTTTCTGCTGTTACAGATGCATAAGTAAATAAATTTGTGTTTGGTAGATTATTTCTTTGTTGTAACAATGCTTCCTGGCAAAAATATCTTACACTGTTGGGAAGCCTGTTTATTTCCTTTATAAATGGCGTCTCCAGCCTGGTCACACACTGCTGTGGGATGGCATCCCATTCTTCAACCAGCAATTGTCACAAATCAGCCAATGTGGTTGTGTTGTTCACTCTGGCACCAACAGCACGCCCAAGCTGATCCCACAAGTGTTCAGTGGGGTTAGGGTCAAGACTGCTGGCAGGACATTCCATCCTCTCCACTCCCAAATTCTGGAGGTAGTCTCTGATAAACCCCGCTCTGTGGGGGGCGAGTGCTGTCATCTTGGAGGATAGAGTTTGGTACCAGACTGTGGAGATATGGGATTGCCACTGGTTTCAGAATCTTCACCAAAAGATGCCACTGTGTCAGCGCAACAATCAACATAGCATTCCCTGTGTCTTCTCCACACTTTGACCCTACGATCAAACTCCCGCAGGCAGAATCTGGACTCATTGCTGAACATAACAGTCCTCCACATGTTCAGGTTCCAGTACACGTGTTGCTGACACCAGCGCAAGCGGGCCTGACGGTGAAGGGCAATCGTGGCAGGCCTCCTAGCAGCCCTATGGGACCAGGTATTGGCTGCATGCAGTCTGTTGTCTGGGAAGAGAGCCGTCAGCCATATCATTCTGCAAACCTTGACAACAAATCTATAGAAGACAGCCTACGGTACCTAAGTGCTGACAGGGGGAGGAAACGGTCTTCTTGGGACGCCCACTTTGTGGCTGGTCTCTGACATCCCCTGTTATGTGGAACTTGGCCTTCAACTAGGGCTCACTCCAAGTAATGCTGCAACTCAATTTTGCTGTACAACAGCTTTGTTGCCCTATCTCATGGACCCTATCCAGATCAGTCAAACGTGGCATGCTGGTTCTTGAAGCAGACAGACTGTAGCAGGACCCATGCTCACAGGTGCTGACAATCAGGCACCTGACTTTCAGCACCTGGGGGTACCTGAACCACAAAGCAAAGAGTCACTAGCAACAGCATAATAAGCTGTTTGGCATTGGAAGAGAAGATTTGGCAGATTTTTCATGGTTGCAACCCGCATACTCATCTCTGCTGCTCATCCCACGAAAGCATGTTCCTTACAAATGTGGCATCATTTAAAGGGAAATAAACAGTTGTTCTAAAATTCTGTTTTCACTTTGTTGTGATAAGTACTAAGTGCAGATTACTGAGACTGAAGCACCAGGCTGTAAGATAAGAAAAATGAAAAAAGTTAAGAGGGTCTGAATGCACTGTAAAATCACTCATGGAGGCAAATCTAAAACACATTTTTGTGTAAATGAATCTCCTGCAGTGCATTGCAGGGTTGTCTCAGTGTGGTTTCCTCATTTCAATTCTAAATAAAAGGGGGAACAAAATAATCTTAGACTTTGATCAAACTCAAAGCAGGATCAGCAGTTCTCTCAGGGCTTTTCTTAAACCTGCTCCGCTCATGTTTGCAGGTCAAACATAATAAATACTTCACATCTTTGCACATTTGCAGTAGAGTGAATAATACTCACATCTCCTGAGATATTAGCTGAAAATAGAGACCTGTATGATATCTTCAACATTGTCATTTTCATTATAGTGAAGACACCTGTGCACCCTGATGCAGACGCTGCTGATGTGTGAATATGTGCTCACACATGCGACACTACAGTGCCTCAATTTTTAACTTTGAGTCTGCTAAATTGAAGACTATTTAAAGCAGACTCTCCTCCAATAGCTCAACAGCTTCCTACTCAGCTGGGGAAAATAATAGCAGCTCAGATGCTAAGCTGCTCATTTGGGTAACAGGTCACTCTTGAAGCAAAAGATTTAGATTGATCTTTCCAAACAAACACATTGTAAGGGGTAAGTCCGGTCTTTGGCCGCTGCAGGCCCAGAGGAATACCTCCTCATAGTAGTTAGTCTCAGCAGAGCAGAGGAAAAGGCAAGGCAGGAAATTCTTTGGGAAAAACAGAACTTCCCTCAGTCCTTTTGTCCACTCATAGGCTGCACCATAATGCCAGTTTCTTAATCATTTTTCATTGTCGTGGTATCTGTTAAGAGACAGCTCCTTGTGTGTGGTAACACTCTGGAGCAGAGCCTCATGTGACACGAGTAGAGCAGCACGAGAATAAAACACAAGAACAAAGATGGACGACATTTAAGAGACATTCATAGCTCAGGAGCAGTAACGTGTCTTTGAATATCCCTTGGTATCAATCAATATGATAGATTTAATGCACTTGCAATTCTTTACAGCTGATTGATGTATGGTATAGGGCTGGGCAATTAATCAAAATTAGATTAAATCGCAGTAAGGCCTGCTGCAATTTTCAAATCGCAAAAGGTGCAATATTTCTTTAACCTGAAATTTATCTCAAAATACCAGTTTATGCAATCATTCAAGTGCCTTTTTTAGAATAGTCTACAAAAAATCCACCTTTCATCATTTTTATACGTTTTTCTTATTGGATATGAGAATGGCAACACAACAATTCAGTTTGCACTGCGAGCCAAAATCATCACAAATAGGTATTTTTTCAAAATTGTTCAGCCCTAGTTTAGTCTAGAAGTGTGTTGGTTGTAATGTAGACTGCTTTATTGCTTGTGTTTGTTGGAAAATACATAAGATAAGGAACTTGAGGAAAAATTGCATTTCAAATTGCAATTGCAATGTTGGGTAAAAAAAAATCGCAATCAGATTTTTTTCCCAGCACTAGTATGGGAGGAGCATTTTGTAGATGTTCACAGTTTTACATGTTTTTTTTACTGTTGACCAAGGTTATGCACAGAGATGAACAAATGCATCAGGTTGATTTGACGATTTCAGTCCTCGTGACAAACAGCAAATAATGCTGCATGAACAGATGTTAGTAGCAGATTGTTATCAGTTGTATCAATTAGGGATACACAATATTGGACTTTTTGCCGATATCCAATATGCCGATATTTACAGATTAATTTTAGCCGATACTGATATCGATATTTAAATATGTTTTACATAGGTCTGTTGGTCCAGCCTAAAACTCCACTAATTTATCTGTGTATATGGCCAAATTAGACATTAGACAATTTAACATAGATATATTGGCAAAAATTTTGATATCTGCCGATACTGATATCTGGCCGATAATATTGTGCATCTTTAGTATCAATGTAATGCTGGTATCAAAACCACCTAACTACTTATTTAGACAAGGTTTTTATCAGGTAGAAAAAGGGACCCCTGCATCAACTATGATTGTTTTTTGAGAGACATGAGAGAAAATGTCAGCAATTTCAGGGTAATGCACCAATGAATCATGAAGACATCCACATTGGTATCAGCTCAAATGTTATTTTAAACATTGGTGTTGGTATTGGCCCTGATTTTTACTATTATTGCATCCTTAGTTAACAGATTCTGATCTCCAACATCCATTCATCAGCAGTGGTGTTAACAAGGGATGGGGATCGGTTTTGTGTTTTTAAAATACCCGAAAATCAATAACATTTTAGCTTATCAATACCGCTATGGAGTCTCACAGGCTCTGTGACGTAACGCCATTTTAAGATACAACTGGTGTAAAGAATACATCAGTTCCTTTAAGGGGAAAATAAACTAAAAGCACATCAATATTGTGTGTCACATTAAACCAGAATGTCTTCAGCTGTCGGCTTGAGGTAAAAAGACTCCGCCTGTGAGTTGCATGCACTCATATCTGCCTGCGCTGGGAGGAAGTGGCACTCATATCCCTCTCCTCAGCTGCTTCAGGACAGTTTTCATCTTCAGCTGCTCAGATTATTAACGCTTAAAAGTGCTCCAAAACTCCTGTTTGTTATCAATATTAATCCAGTGGAAACGGCATAATTGAAGTTAATTAGCGAACATAACTGGCTGAAAGACGGAAAATATGGTGTGTTCAGGTAACCTCAGTAAATTAGATGTCTATATTCTGTGTTATGGTGTGTTCATTTTTATTCTTTTTTATTTTTTTATTCATTTTTGACGAGAAACTTCAGTAAATACAGTTTTGAATATGAAGAATGTGTTTGCATTTGGGGGATATAAAAAAACATGACAGACTGAATCATAGCTTTTTAACTCAAGCTCTACTCAGCTAAGACCACTTGTAGTTTAGATATTTGTCCACCAAGCTATGGACAAATATCAACAGTGTTATCGATAAGGACTCGGATCAATAAGCACTACCAATAAGGGTATCAATATCAATAAAAAAATGAATGATCCCCATCCCTATTGTGCAGTTAGAGTGAAAAAACAATATTGTCTGCTTAGAGCTTATGTTGACCGTGCAGCAGAATGCAGAAATATCTTGCAAACTTTCTAGGGATCAGAAAAACTATTCCACCTCTGTGTCACATAATAATAAATAATATGGGCTGGTTCAGACTACACAAATTCAGACAGATTTTGGCCTGACTGCAACGTCTCAGCTCATCATCAAAACTCAGTCCAATTTTGAGCATCGAGTAAGACAAACAGCCTTGTAATATGACATAATTATATTAAAAACGCATCCAAGATTCTTCTCAATGACTCTACAAGACTAGCATGTCTGAATTTACCTTATATGTTTATCTAGTTTGACACCCTGATCTGAATTAAACAACGTGAATCCTGACACCTACCTACATGAGAGCATTTGCTCCTTATCTTTTCTATCATCATTTAGGAGAGTCCCTACTCCTTCTCATGTACATGTTATTTTATTTATGCCATCACATGCACACTTTAAGCTCTATCTGAAGTAGACTCAGTCCATGTTGGCCTTGTCTTAATACATCCATAATTGTTTCTTGTTTGTGAGGTCCGCTGTAATAACATGGAGCGCTTCTGTTGTAGAGTGATTGACTCTCTTTGTGTGGACGTGTGAACTTGCACGGTCAGGATCACTCTCGTAGTGTGGCTAGGCTGTCGTTCAAGACAGGGCATGATTTTAGGTGCATAGTCTGACATGGTGCTGTTCTGAATGACCAAAAGAATCATCTGAGCCTGCTTCTGGGTCATGCTCCATGGGGGATAGCCCAGGTTCATGTCCATCTGGCGGCTCCTTCCCCACATCTCTCCCTCGACTCTCTCATCCCTGTTTCCGACTCTATCCACTAGGGCTGGGCAATTAATCGAAAATAATCAACACCGCCATTTTAAGCCTCTAACCGACATAAACCCACATTGGCAATTATTTTTATTTTTTCCCTTTTCTTGGAAAAATTTGAATTTTTACGAAAAACATTTTCATTTCAGCTGATGTGTGTTTTGATTTCAAATGTTTCAATAAATAACCATAAATTGTTAATCTGTGCGTGTTCCTTTCCGTTGTTTGTTTTAAGATTTTAAAAATATGTACGGAAGAAACCGAGTCGGAAGTTAGGAGTGGAGTAATCGTTCGTTAATCGCAATCGAGGTAAAAAGTTCAATTAATCATGATTTTGATTTTTGCCATTATCGCCCAGCCCTACTATCCACAGTCTTCTCTCTCTCCTCACTCTGGAGCTTTTAAGCCCAGTACAGACCAATTGTTTATTTTTCACAGTATTGTAATAGTGATTTAATGTTGGGATTATTTTAGGCTCCATGCACAATATTAGATAAAAAACCTGGGGATGAAAGATTTGAAAAAAAAAAAAAACTAATTGTGATCTCAGCTCATAAAGCAAATTTGATATCAACTGCTTTACTTAAGGCATGATCATTTTGATGTTATCATTTTGATTAGGAAATTATAAACATGAACAGGAAAGTAGGATTTTTTTAACTATTTCTTAAAAAAAAAGACACTTAAATGTATGCATAATGTGTTGATCAAAAAATTAAATTATAAAAATTAAACAAAATAAATTATAATTATAATTAATTAAAAATGATCAAAGTGGTATTTTGACATGTTTCAGCCTAGGGAAATACTGTGATATGAAAGTTGGAGCAGTCAATTATTGTGATTTAATCTAATTTGTGATAAATTACCCAGCCCTAGTCTGAACCGAGCCGTTGCTTAAATCAGGTCATCTGATGATGCTGTCTGGGATTCAGTTCAGCAAACAGCTAACAACTGGTTTCAGGATGCTGCAAGCAGAGAAATGTGAAAGGAAATAAAAGTTTTATTTTGAAAGGCTATAAATGCCAGCACATATTTGTTCATAGCTGAATATTTCAACACATAAAATCATGCTTAAATTTTAAGGAAATGTAAGCTTGTAAACTCTTCTGTCCCCTCCATTAGCTGCACAAGTAAGCAGGATGCATGGTGCTGTTTGGTCAAATACATGAGAAATCCAAGGCTGTAGCTTAACCTGTCTGTGGAAAATTACCTTCATATATCAAAGTTATAAGATGAAGCTGCTATTCCAGAATTATCACAGCGCAGCCCATTGCAAACAGCTGCAACATGCAGCTCAGCTTGAAAAAAGGCATTTGTTACTCTTAAATAAACATATTATCATTCCTTTAACTGAACACGGTGTTTATCACTATGAAGCTTAAGTGTGAATGGTCAGAACGGTGCAGATGCAGGATGGATCGGGCACATGATATGCTTCAGGTGTTGACAGTAGTGGATGAAAAGCACTGTGGGAGTGGGTGGTAACAGTCTCAAATCCAGTGGGAGTGGGACTAAGAAAAATGTCCTGCACATGGCTCCAGTTGGATCTTGGGAGGATTTTCATGTAGACACTTGTCTTATCCTTGAGCCCTGCAGGAAACACTCTGGCTGAACAATGACAATAAAGTAATCTTGCTGGTATGCATTTTTTCCCTCCAGTATTACTTTTTGGACCTTTGCCTTTATAGGAAAGGACAGCTGAAGAGAGACAGGAAATGTGAAGAGGGACTGGGGATGACATGCACTACATGGTTGCAGGCTAGTAGTCAGACTGGCTACCAGTGTGTTGAGGACCGGAGCGTCTGTATGGAGTGCCTGCCCTGCCCACTGAGCGAAAGCGTGACACTAAAGAGGAATAAAAGGTAGCAGAAGTGAAGCGAATGCTGAATGTTAAATGAAGCTTGCCATATTTTCCTTTAAGGGAAGTTGACCATAACATTTTACACAAAATACACCACTTTTCACATTGTTAAGCAAATGACGTTTTTCTCTTATTTTCTAAAATATTAATGCAAATGACAGTCAGAGTATTTTTCAAGTCATCAGCTGTTAGAGCATAATTCAAATGTTTTTGAACAAACTTCATAATGATAACCATTATTTATTTAAAAATAAAAACCTCAAAACGCACTTTTCCACATTATTAAGCACAACAGAGTTTTAAAACATTTTTTTGGTTATAAAGAACTGAAAATGGTCATGTGTTGAGTTTGCAGCATTAGGAGGTCATATTCACTGAAATCAAAGCTATTTCAATCAAAAACATCTTAACAGGCCAAGTTCCATGTTAACACAGGAGCCCTTCTTTGATATCACCTTCACTATTCTTGCATCCATTGAACTTGTGAGTTTTTGGAGAGTTTCTGCTAGAATTTTTTTTGCAGGATGTCAGAATATCCTCCCAGAGCTGCTGTTTTGATGTGAACTGCCTCCCACCCTCATAGATCTTTACCTTGAGGATGCTCTAAAGGTTCTCAGTAGGGTTGAGGTCAGGGGAAGATGGGGGCCACACCATGAGTTTCTCTCCTTTTATGCCCGTAGCAGCCAATGACACAGAGGGATTCTTTGCAGCATGAGATGGTTCATTGTCATGCATGGAGATCATTTTGCTACGGAAGGCATGGGTTCTTCTTTTTTTTTTTAGCATGGCAGAAAGTGGTCAGTCAGAAACTCTATATACTTTGTCGAGGTCATTTTCACACCTCCAGGGACCCTAAAGGGGCCTACCAGCTCTCTCCTCATGACTCCGTCCCAAAACATGACCCCCCCTCCCCCTTGCTGACGTCACAGCCTTGTTGGGACATGGTGGCCATCCACCAACCATCCACTACTCCTCCATCTGGACCATCCAGGGTTGCATGGCACTCATCAGTCAACAAGACTGTTTGAAAATGAGTCTTCATGTATTTCTGGGCCCACTGCAACCGTTTCTCCTTGTGAGCATTGGTTAGGGGTGGCTGAATAGTAGGTTTATGCACGACTGTAAGCCTCTGGAGGATCCTACACCTTGAGGTTGGTGGGACTCCAGAGGCACCAGCAGCTTCAAATACCTGTTTGCTGCTTTGTAATGCCATTTTAGCAGCTGCTCTCTTAATCTGATGTATTTGTCTGTCAGAAACCTTCCCTGATTATGTCTTTATCTGCATGAACCCGTCTTTGCTCTGAATCAGCCACAAATTTCTTCACAGTACGATGATCACGATTAATTTTTCCTGAAATATCTCGTTTTCATTCCTTGTCTAAGGCATTACACTACTTGACACTTTTCGGCAGCAGCAGAGATCCTTTTTCTTTCCCATATTGCTGAAACCTGTGGCCTGCTTAATAATGTGGAACAGTGCATTTTGAGGTTTTTATTTTTAAATAAATAATGGTTATCATTATGAAGTTTATTCAAAAACAGTTGAATTATGCTGTAATGGCTGATGACCTGTAAAAATACTTTGACTGTCATTTGCATAAATATTTTAGAAAATAACAGAAAAATGTCATTTGCTTGATAATGTGGAAAACAGTGTAATATTATTGAAATAATCTAATTAAAGCATTTACTTAACTTATTAAGGTTTTATTCCATGAAGAATCGAAATTCAAGCTATTTTTGTCTTGGCTTCAAGAGGTGATAATATAAGTTGGAGGATTTTCTTTATGTCTAGTCTGGTAATGTTATAAATATCTTCATATAAGTTACATGTACAGTTAATATTATTATAAATAAATTTCCTCAGTGTTTACTGTAAAGGCGTAGTAGAAAAAGATGGAAAGGAGAAATGAAAGAGAGGAGACACAGAGTTTTTTAGGTTAAAGGATGAGTGAAAAAATACCCTGGCTCCTAAGTTAAAATGCGTGCACGCCTTCATCATGCTCCCATGATAAACAAGGTCCACTTTACAAATATCAGATAATCTTTGGTACTGGAGAAGCAGAGTTCAGTTTGTGGCCAGCTGAATGCGAGTGTGTCACACATGCATAAACACACACACTCATTCTGGCTAGAGAGGGGGAGAGAGGAAAAAAGTGATCTGATAGCCGAAAGTATAAGCAGGGTCAGTGGTATTATTCAGCTGTGAGTGTAAATGAACATGTCAGCTTCTCAAGACTGAAGTCTGGCTTCAGTGTCCGCTTGTATCTCGCTGCTGACGAGTTAACAGCAGGGTTACCCCTGAATTGAGCTACGGTGCTGCAGCAGACAAACAGGCCTCCCCTGTGTGTCCTCGTTTCTGTCAGGACTCTGCAGCAGAAGTTTAACACTTTAATCAGTAGTGTTGGGCATAAATGCTCATGAGTTTATACATGTTGGGACTAGAGCTGGGCAATCAATCACAAATTAGATTACAATGCAATATGGCCTGCTGAAATTTTCAGATTGCAGAAATTGCAATATTTCAACTTGAAATGTGTCAAAATACCGGTTTAATAAATCATTTTTTTGCAGCGACAGAGATTTTATGCACATTAAGCAAACATTCAAGTGCCATTTTTTTATAATGATGTACAGAAATCCAAAAACAAAGCAAATGACATCACGTTTGCAATACAAGCAAAAATGGTTAGCCCTTCTATCTAAAACTGAAGAAACCTGGCGTTACTTTACGAGAGTCATACCCCAGCTGTGATCAGCTGGTAGCAAGCCTTACATCCCCCACCCCAGCCGCCTCCTTCATAGCTTAAAGCTTGCTGCTTAGATTAATGCTACTATGGAGTCACTGCTTCGGAAATTCATTGTCTTTGATATACATGGTCGTATTTATGGAATTATTTATTGCTTGAATTAAAAAAAAATATACACAAGATTAACCAAAAAAATTATCACATATTAAATCGCAATTGCAATATTTGGAAAAAAAAAAAAACGTAATTAGATTATTTTTGCGAATCGTTCAGCCCTAGTTGGGACACAGCAATGTTGCATCTGTCCTGACCATTATCCTGTATTTTCTTTCTGTGTCATGTCTTAGTCACTGATTTGCATGCATCTCTGAGTAAAGATTGTAATAAGGTAAGATGGCTCACTCCTTATCAATCTCTGCGCTGGAAAACAATGCAATTTAGGCCCTCAGCATGGAAAAATGCATCCAAGAATCATCAACAAGAAAATCTGTTCATTTATAAAATTGTCATAATGAGGGAGCAACACACTTGAAAAAGGCACTTCCACATTTGCTCTGGAAGCGGTCCCAGAATGCACATGTGCCCTGGAAGAAAACAGAGCTGTAGCACAATTTCGCCAGTGTTGTTTTTGGTCAGTTTTTTACCTCAAACTTGCTAAATTATGCAGAGCAGCTCTACCGCTGCACTGAATAGCCTAGCTTCCTTGATTGGCCATGGGTATGCACACTGGAATAACTGGAGGATAATGCCCCTACTGTTGCCAAGTACCTCCAACCCATTGTCAGAAAAACCAAAATATCCTGTTAAATGAATGAGTTTTCTTTTCTGGCCATATGCTGCTCTTATAAAATTGACCAAAAACACCTTTGAAATACCAGAAAAGAAAACAAAAACTTGAATGGTGAGAATTAAACCCAACCAAAACCAATTATGTAAAACATGGTGAGTTTATTTGTGGGTTTACTTGTATTGCATCCCCTGTAGTTCATTAAAAAAGCTTTTAATATACCATTTGTCAATAGTGTAGTGCAACAACTCCACTCCACCTCACCAGCAGTTACTTTACTGTGCCTGTAGGTGCAGTCCACCAAAGTTACAAACAGGTGCAGACTCTAGTTTTTAATTTAACCACTGTAACAGTCATGGCCCTTGGCTTAACACTTGTTTTAAAACATGCTAATTTCTCGCACCAAAAGAGGTTGCATGGTTGCTTACATCCATATTAAGCTGTGTAATTCTAGTGAATAATTCTACTGCAGGAGTCTCCTTTGCATCTGTGGATGAGATCTCGGTCTTGTTTTCCAAAAGTCCCAAACAACAGCCCAGAGCCAGACACACTGAGGAGTTGATTTCTCTCTCTGTCAATTGAGTGCCAATACAGTGGAGCCCTGTCTGTGTGGGTGTGCTCACACTTGCTCTGGAGCCACATGTATTAGTGTGTGTTGGCACTTAGGGACAAAGGCAGCATTATGCATGCAGTGTAGGGGGAAAAGTGCAGAGTGCACGTTAAAACGCCGGGACACTCATTCTCTGGAGCGTTGTCATATGCACAAGCCTCCCTCTCGGGTCATATGATGAGCAGCAGGGTGAGATGGGAAGATGTTAGGAGATGTCCTAATGAGGCCATGTACCATCCAGTTAGCTAGTCTTTGATGGTTTTGATTGGTGTAAATAATGCATTTCCCTCTGCTTTTTTTTCCTTTCTGCTGTTTGAAGTAGGCAGGAACTAAGTCCAATGACTGGTTTAACCAATCTTCATGTTTCACTTATGCACCGTTGCAGATTAGTGGGCACACCCTGCTGTCTGCAGTCATGTCTTGCAGGAAGTTAATGCTCTTAGCAGATTTACATGGCAAATGCTACATTACTATCAGTACAGTAGTCCTTAAGAAGCTCCATTCAGATTCCCCCCCCATAAAGTCCCTCAACCTTTGACCAAAAGCCTCAAACCCCAGGTGGCTGAGAGAAAAGTACATATGGAATAGTTTTTGCATACTAACTCAGGCTCAAAACAAAGTGAAAAACTATCTCACTACTCTGCTTTGGCTCCAGATTTATTGCAAAACCAGTGTGAATCTGTATCATGCTCAAGCATGGTACACTTCCTGCGCCCTGGCACACTTGGAAGAGCTGGGGTTTGGCACAGTACATGCCAGGAGTACTAGATGACATTCTCTCAAAGCATGGGGGCAACAACCCAGCAACAGGACCGCTATCTGCCTCTTTGAGCAATATGTAACAGGAGGGGCATGTCTAGAGCCCTACAAAAATTACCTCCAGCAGGCCACTAATGTGCACGTTTCTGCTCAAACTGTCATAAACAGACTCCATGAGGGTGGTATGAGGGCCTGACATCCACAAGTGGGGCCTATGCTCACAGCCCAGCACCGTGCAGCCTGATTGGGATTCACAGATGAGAGCAGGTTCACTGAGCACATGTGATGGGGGTGAGAGAGTCTGGAGACGCCGTAGAGAATGTTCTGCTGCCTTCAACATCCTCCAGCATGACCTGTTTTCCTGACTGCTATTAGGTACCAGGTACTAGGATGCAGCAGTTCCTGCATAATGAAGGCGTTGATGCTATGTACTGGCCTGCCTGTTCCACAGACCTGAATCCAATTTAGCACCTCTGGGACATCATGTCTCGTTCCAGCCACTTGGGCTGGGCAATTAATCGCAAACTAGATTAAATCACAATATGGCCTGCTGCAATTTTCACTATTTCTTTTACCTGAAATTTGTGTCAAAATACCGGTTCAAAACCTTCTTTGCAGCAGAAACCTTATGCGTTACATATCATGTGATCATTCTAGTGGCATATTTTTAGAATAGTTTACCAAAAAAATCCTACTTTCTTCATTTTTTAAATGTTTTTCTTGTTAAATAGGAGAATGATATAACATTATCATCCCCTTAAATACAACAGTTCATATCCAATTTGCAAAATGAGTGAAAATCATCAAAATTTGATATTTTTTTCAAAATATTTTTTTTGTGTTATAGTTTAGAAAGACTTATTGCTTGTTTTTGTTGGAAAATACATGAGATGTAACCTTGCAAAGCAGATGGATACACCTGTTTCCTTGTTTCTCACTGGCAACTCCATCTCGCAAAGCTCCCATCTGAACCTTTTGGACCAATCAGCGACGAGGGGCAGTACTTTCAGGTGAAGCAGAGTCGTGACGTAAACAAACAGCGGCAAGAGCTGGTGCAGTTATGGAGGAAGAGATTGGTGTGGATGCTGCACACGCAGCTAGATAGCAGCTACGTCATGTGTTTTGTTGCTCTTTTTGGCCCGTAGAGATGTGATAGACAGAACGTTCATCCAATCACACTCCTAGTTTTTTCAAAGCCTCTGCCTTTTCTCATATGTTTCCGATTGAAGCTTTCCCAGATGAATGTGTGAAACAAATCTATCTGGCATGTCAGGTTACATGAGATGAGGACCTTAAGAAATAGCTGCGCATTAAATCGCAATCACAATATTGTGTGAAAAAAATCGCAATTTGATTATTTTCACAAAGCGTTCAACCCTACCATCCACCACCGCCATGTTGCACCACAGGTGTCTTGAGGGTTTTGGCAGAAGTTGGATCAGCCTGTGATCTGATTTTTCCACTTTTATTTTGAGAATGATTCTGAATCCAGTCCTCCATGGGTTCATGATTTTGGGTTACACTGATCGTTCTTGTGTTATTTTGTTCTAACAGGGGCTAGACAGTGGTAAACATAGCCCTGTCCCTACTTTTTCGAGATATGTTGATGCCATCATTTTCCAAATGAGCTAGTATTTTTCATGAACATCTCAGTTTTTATATCTGATATGTTATTGATGATCTATTGGGAATAAAATATGGGTTTATGAGACACAATAATTACACAATGATCCAACTTTTTTGGAAATATGGTTGTAACATTTAAATGTAGAATTTAAATATTGTATTAGCCTAAAAGCTGATCTGTATCTTTCCTGAAATAGTTTTAGAACCCAAAGGTAGTGACAAACCTTCAGCCCCTCCCTTACTAACCATCACAGAGCTCACAAAAGCATCTTTTAGAGGCAGTCATTCTGTGAATCACCTCCAGCCTCGGTGTGACGTGTTTAAGGAGAAGAGGCTGCTTGTTACTGGGCTCTCAGGTGATCCTTGCCTTTCAGATGACATCCATTCCCTGCCCAGGGCCTGACCACAGGGCCTCTTATTCAATGTGAGGACCAACATCACAGGACTACATGCTTACAGGCGCTGCAAAGTCAGGTGCCTTATTTTATCAGACACCTGACTTAGATAATCAGCTGGAGCATCAGTGCATGGGTTTAAAAAACATACATGTATAACTGTTTATTTTTTTTTAAATTCTGGGCTGTAGTCATCCACCATGGCTTATTGCAACAGTCTGAATGCTTGTCCCATCTGCTGCTGAATTTTTGTATTTCTATCGGGTGAAGGCTTATTTTCAGCTCTTTTGTGGTAATACTGTGTTGGATCTATTAATGTTTCTGTCATAAGTGCAGTGATTCATGCACCACAGGAATGAAACCCGATGACTCTGATGATCCCTCGTCTCTCCTTGAACAACTCCTACGATTCAACTTGAATAAGCGGTTGAGAGTGAAATCTTCAGAACCGCCGACTCAATTCCCATGAAATCATTTTAGACATTAATGTTACCCTCAGGATGAAAAGTGTCGACATATTCCCTTCCTTTTGTTGTGCTTCTAGATTGGAATTTATTCTTTACAATGACCTGAGTAAATGTTGAGCTTTATGAATAGGTGAATGTTTGCCTGCTTACATTTAAGGAAGTAGACCGAAAGTTTCAGCACCATTTGATATTTTTAAAACATTTTTTTGTGTTTGACAAAAGGATATTTGTTTTGATTTTCAATGTTTGCTGATTTGATAGTCTGAAATATGATTTATTTGAGGGTTGACATCTTTAATAAAAGAATTAGATGATATCACAGACCAGATTAATACTATCACTTAAATTCAATCAACTCATAAAGTACAACAAACAACTTTTACAATTTTATTGCTGAATTCCATCAGACTTTCTATCTTAGAGAAAAGATCTGTCTTCTATATATCTATCTTAGAGAAAAGATCTATCTTCTATATGTCTATCTTATTGAAAAGATCTATCTTCTGTTTATCTATCTCAGAGAAAAGATCTATCTTCTATATGTCTATCTCAGAGAAAAGATCTATCTTCTATTTGTGTATCTCGGAGAAAAGATCTATCTATCCTCTATGTATCTATCTTAGAGACAAGATGATGGTTCCACACAGGAGTAAAGTGCAGAGCTTGCAGATTTTTCGGCCATGTTTTTCTGATTTGTGTAGTTTTCTGTCTGGACGTGACACCGTCTTGTGTGTTGAGCTACAGTTTATAATGTAGGGTAACCTCAGAATAAAGGCTGACCTCATGCTGATGACATAGATGGAGGTATTTTCAATCATATTGATCCCTTGTTCATTGTATTACTATATTGATCAATGCAAATGGATTGTTCCACAACCATCCTGAATCAGTGCTGCTCAGATTTGTGCATCATTTAGAGTGTAGTTTAGCTTTGCTCTTTATTAACATTTAACAGTAATTTGTAAGTACCAAGTGATAAACAGAATAATGAAGAGATGATTATGTAAATAGATTAAAGATTGCTGCGAGCCATCGGGTCCCTGTTGTGTTTCCATCCTTAACACAAAGTCAGACATGTTCCCAGTAGTGTTGTCACGATACCAAAATTATGACCTCGATACGATACCTGCCTAAAGTATCTCGATACGGATACTGAAGCGATACCATGGCAAAACCTAAAACTTTGTAAAACTAATGGAATAATTGATGACAGAACATGGAACTTGATATTTTTAGTTTTTTTTTCTATTAACTTAAAATAATATTTTCAACGTTAAACATGCCAGTGTTCTCTCTTTAAAAAAAAACAAAATAAAAAAATTATGAAGTTGATTTTGCTGGCATCTGTTTGTTTGTCTGTGGGGGGGAGTGGAGATGGATAAATTATTGCAATTTAATATTTAGGTTTCATATGTAGATTCAACAACTTTAGAGAGAGCCTACCCTGTGCTCATGTATAATTTCTAAGTATAATTTGACTAAATGGAAAACTAGAAAATGTGTTGAGTAGAGCACACAGAGGTGTACTGACTCATTGGTGTGACAGCGTCTTTAATGCACTGTAGTGCTGTAGTGAGCAGGTTCATAATCCTGCCAGATTTACAGTTAATATTAACATTCATTCACTTTCCTGCTCTGTGAACCCATTGTTTGGCCTATGCTGTTTATACAGTGAATTGAATTGACACAATATTAACATGATAAATTAGATTTTTTTTTTAAAAGCAAAGCACACTTGACTTCAGGTGGCTTATTTCATAGTTAACGCCATATTTACACTGTTATATTCATAACCAGGTGTCACCTTATTAAACCACATCATGATTCCATGCAGCTCTGTAGCTGGGGGCTGCGTGTGTTCTACTCAGCTCATCTACTAATGATATCGATTAAGCCGTCTCTCCAGAAGAACGCCATTATGCGATTGCACAATTCAACAAATTATGCAATTTTTCTGATAAAGCAGAGGTCGCATATTTTCGCCGCTTGATAAGCGAAACATGCGGCGGCTGACGGAGGATGTGAAAACGCCTCGTGCTTAGAGAAGACAACCATGAAAATACGTAAAAAAAACAAAGTATATTGTATAGTTTTGGAAAAGCCGCTGCCGTATAATCACAGATTTTTGTTCGCCGGTCCACAGGAGCACTTCTCTCAGCCATGTCTATCCTCTCACGTGGTATTGTGCTGCTTTTCTAGTATTGGTATACTGTGCAACCCTAGTTCCCAGTACGTGTTGGAGTCAGAGTTACCCCTTCACAGTGTCTGTGGGGACTTTAAAAGTATTAAAAGTTGTTAAATCAATTTTACGAAGATTAAGCCTTCAATAAAAGTATTAAAAGGTCTTGAATGCAAGACCACAGGGTCATAAATTTTGCAGCTGTTTTCTATTTTTACTAGGGCTGGGCAATTAACTGCAAGTTAATTCACAATATGGCATACTGCAGTTTAGAAATTTTAAGACGTTGCAATATTGTTTTAATTTGAACTATGTCAAAATACTAGTTTAATACATTTATTTTTGCAACAACAGAGATTTTCTGCACATTATGTTAACATTCAAGTGTCATTTTTTTAGAATGGTTTACAAAAAATGTCCTTTTCATGTCTTATGTACTTTTTCTTAATTAAAACGAGTGACATAAAATCGATAATCCCCATTCAATAAAGAAACTGATATCAAATTTGCAATTTAAGCAAAAATAATTGCAATTAGATATAAATTTTTAAATCGTTCTGCCCTGGTACATTCTGTCTAATATTGATGAAGCTTTGCTTTAGTTCACTTAAGTCACATTCCCAGCTGTGATTGGCTGATAGCCAGCTGACACCAATTATTGCCTCCCAGCTCCCACAGCCAATCACAGCTCTTTCTTTCAACACAGTGGCCCATTTGAATATGATTTACTGCTCACTAATCCCTACTTGCATCAATGCTGATGCACCACGCTGCTGCTGGCAAAGCTTCACCTCCTCCACCCCAGCCTCCACTTTATAGCTTAAAGCTTGTTGCTCCCTCCTATTCAGCTCTAGTGGAAACACTGTTTGACTATTAGTCGACTAAAGGCAAAATCTGATGAATCAGATTCGACTATGAAAATCCTTAGTTGAAGACACCTCTACTTAAAACACACTTTGAAGTCAAATGATTGAGAATGAACAAAAAGAAGACTAGCATAGGTCTGTAGATCCAGCCTCAAACTTTACAAACATATAAGTACAAATGGCAAAAATTTGCAGTCGATATGTGCTGATAGTCACGGACAGAATATTGGTTTCAAATATCTGCAGACATTTTGACATCTGCTAATATCGATATCGGGCTGATAATGTCGTGCATCCATAACGCTTGTTTAAATTCTGGCCTGTTTAGTTATCAGTGCAACCTTAAAGCTCTGCTGTGTCTCTAGATACCAAGTTAACTATGTGATCAGTGATGTGTGTGTGCAAATGATGGGTAAATGTAAGTTGTCTGAAAGGTGGTTGAAGGAGAAGGTGTTGGAGCTGAGGCTGGGGCCAGTACTTTTTAACATTTTGCAGGAGTGCCATAGGATCTCAGGGTTGATGAGGGTCAGCATCTCCAAGTCAGAGGCCATGATCGTTTGCCAGAAAAAGGTGAATTGGTCTCTCCAGGTGGGGAATGAGTGTTTGCGCTAACTGAGAGAGTTCAAGTATCCTGGGGTCTTGTCGATGACTGAGGGTAGAATGAACATCTAAGATTTACAGGTGGATTGTTGCAGCATCGGCAGTTTTGCCGATGTTGTTTCGAACAGTAGCAGTGAAGAGAGAGCTGAGCTTGAATGCAAAGCTTTCTATTTACTGGTCAAACTTAGTACTAAGCCTCACTTCTGATCTTGAGCTTTGGATTATGACTATCACAGATACAAGCAGTCAAAATGACATTCCTCAAGAGGGTGGCTGGACCAGGCCTGAGAGATGAGGTGAGGAGCTGGAAGCTCAGAGCAGAGCCCCTGAGTCTTTGCATTGAAAGGAGTCACTTGAGATGGTTTGGGCAGCTGGTCCCTTCCCTGTGGAGGTCTTTCAGGCATGCCTAATTGCCCACACTGGCACTGTCTGTGGCTCAGACCCAGAACTCGCTGGAGGGATTATATATCCCGTCTGGACAGGGAACGCCTCAGAATCCCAAAGGAGCTGGAAAATGTCACTGGGGAGAGGGATGTCTGGGTTGACTTGCTTAGCCTGCTACCACTGGGACCTAGTCCAGGATAATTGTAAGAAAATGGATGGAAATTCAAGATAGATTGATGATTTTTCACATGATTCCATTAAAGCAACCGGTCCAGCATGCACCTCACCTCTCTCAATGACAGCTGGGATAGGCTCCAGTCCCTGTGACCCTAAAATAGGAGAGAAAATGGATGGAATAGATAAATAAAGCATATAATTCTTCAGTTTTCATGTAGACTTTAATGTACTCTCCCTTGTTTTAAAAGCATGCTAATATGGGTATTTATTGATCATTTTCACTGGAATAAATCCCTTTAGTTTGTCAATAGGGAGCTTTTGTTGGAGTTGAGATTTTTCAGAGAATGTTTGGTGGCTGTACACGGTGTATTGAACCCACAGTCCACAGTTGTAATTCTATTTGATGGTCCAGATATAAAAAAGTCACACTTATAAGTCTTTATACCCCAAGAGAAAAACTGAGGTCAGCAGCAAAAGCTGCTGTGAAGATTGCAAAAACAACCTCCACATAGATATCATCTGTTTCTAACTTACAAGGGAAACTCTGTGAGTCTGCTCATAGACTGTTAACACAGAGAGCTGTAGCAGTGTTGTGTTTTTTAATCAGGCGCTGTCGCTGAGCACCTGTCAGGCAGAGAGGTTAGATGACTATCACAATAGACAGAAGACAGATGCTGTATACACTCTCCTGGCACGAGCACAACTTCATCACACACACAACCGCAGGATTTAATCCAACACTTCTCAATTTCAGAGCTCACTGTTTTCGCCACACCCTACAGGGAGTGATGTCAAGGATGGTGACGAGGGTGAGGTCAGCCTTGTAGAGGAACTAAAGGCCCTGTGTGACATTTTTTTTCTGCTGTTGCTGCCATAAACAAAGCATCACAACAATCCCTACACAGAAATAGTTTAAAAACAACAAGGGGAGTGTTCTGGAGTGGACGAGTCAAAGCCCAGACCTCAATCTAATAGAGAATTTGTGGCTGGGCTTGAAAGGGGCTTTTTAATGCCCGATTAAACCCGACAGAGCTTGAGCAGTTCTGCAAAGAAGAGTGGAGTCAGATTGTCCAGATTTTAGAGCCTGCTTGAGACCTATCCACACAGACGTATTTATGCAGTCACTTATTTGACAGTATATATTTTTATTTAGTTGACATTACGTTATAGAAATCTGTTTTCACTTTGACATTGACTTCTTTGGTCAGAAAAGGCAAACTACACTCATTGGCCACTTTATTAGGTACACCTTGCTACCAGGTTGGACCTCTTTGTGCCTTCAGAACTACCTTAATTCTTCGTGGCATAGTTGCACCAAACATCCTCAGAGATTTTGGTCCATACTGACATGATAGCATCATGCAGTTGCTGCAGATTTGTTGGCTGCACATCCATGATGTGAATCTCCCTTTCCACCACATCCCAAAGGTGCTCTATTGCAGGGGTTCTCAACGTTGGGGTAGGGACCCCATAGGGGGTCGCGAGACACTGAGAGGGGGTCTGCAGATGCCTTAAAAAACAAAGAATAATTTTGGAATTACACTGTTGCCACTTTGTGCCAAATTTTAACACATTTTTGCCACTTAAACCCATTTGTTGTCAACTTTAAACCCTTCCACCTAGGGATGCACAATACTGGATTTTTGCCGATATTTGATATGCCGATACCGACAGATTCATTTTAGCCGATACCAATATCGACATCAATATTTAAATACCCTTTTCGGACAAAATATGTCTGAAACCTTCTAAATGTCACAGCTGATATCTACTCATCAGACCAGGCGACGTCTCTCCAGTCTTCTATTGTCCAATTTTGGTGAACCTGTGTGAATTGTAGCCATAGCATCTTATTCTTAGCGGATAAAAGTGGCATCCGGTGTGGTCTTCTGCTGTAGCCCATTGCTTCAAGGCTCCATGTGTTGTGCGTTCAGAGATGGTGTTCTTCATACCTTGGCTGTAACCAGTGGTTGTCTTTTTATCATCTTGGACCAGTCTGCCCATTCTCCTCTGACATTAACAAGGCATTTTCATCCACACAACTGGGTATTTTCCCCTTTTCAGACCATTCTCTGCAAACCCTAGAGACTGTTGTGATGAAAATCCCAGTAGACCAGCAGTGTCTGAAACACTCAGAGCAGCCTGTCTGGCACCAACAATCATGCCACGTTCAAAGCCACTTAAATCCTACCCCATTCAGTTTGAACTCCAGTAAGACATCTTGACCACATCTTCATACCTAAATGAATTCATTTGCTGCCATTTGATTGGATGATTAGCCATTTGTGTCAACAAGCAAAAGAGCAGGTGTACCTAATAAAGTGGCATGTAAGCGTCAATATGTGGAGTTAGTATTTTTGATCATAAAACCGGAATTCTATTTATTTTAGACTTGAAGTCAACTTTCTTCAGCCAGCATGGTAAGAGAAAATGTGATGTGCAAGAATGTTTTTGTAATGAGATAAACATTTTAGGAGGAAAAATCCATATTAGCTGTAGCTATAACTGAACTGAGCATGTCAAGACAGTGTGATTTCTTTTCTGCCTTTATGTGCAAAGTTGTTTAACAGGGATTACCATTCACCTTTCTACGTAGGAGTGAGTTGACACAGGCACATGCAGGTTTATTGAGGTTAACCTTGGAATATTAAAGAGCCTGGCAGCATTTTCTTATCGTCTGCACTCAAGGTGTAACATTTGAACAGGTGGATTTTAATTTATATATTCATATAACACAACCTGATAATGCAGGGTATGGACCCCAAGATTAAACAGCCTGTTTTATCAACAAAAGATAGAAATCTTAGTTTGAAAAGATGTAGGAACTTTGGTAATTTAGTGATAACTGATCTGTTGTTTCTGTCTGTTGCCTCCGTCTGCAGAGGTACATCGCCTTCGAAGACTCCCAGGACGGAGAGAAGAAGGACCTCCAGTGTCGGCTGGTGACGTTGGAGTCACACACGCGCCAGCTAGAGCTAAAAACAAAGAACTATGCAGATCAAAGTAAGTCCATCACATGCACATCTCTCTGGAGGGACTAGTGGCTGTTATTGGGAAATCTAACCCACACAAACGGGCCAGATACCATCGACCGCTCGCAGGTCTTGTGACTGTTTGTTAGCCTGATGTGCTGCAGGGCAGATGGACTCGTTCATGAATAAAGGCCATTAGTAACATACTCTGAGTGTTTGCCTGCCAAGTCTGCTAAATGAGCTGTAATTGAATAGACCAAACATGTTTCAAGACCAGAAAGGTTAAGTGAATTAAAGGAGGATTTATGGAGTTTAGACCTTGGGAAACTTGTCAACAATATCTAGGAAACCAATCATTTGAGGGTAGGGGAGGAATTCTGAAGGACTAGATAAGAGCATGGCTGAAAGTCTGAAACTTTCAACCATAACTAAACTTACTTTGCCTTTTTCTGAAGTCTTAAGACCCTTATCTTATTTAACCCCCTGCATGTACATGCATTTTGATTTGTCCTTCAACATAGAAATCATTTCTGCTATTAGCATTTAAAGCATGTGTCTAGATGGTCCACTGAAGTTTATATCTGCTTGAAATGGGAAAATTTATCATGATATTTACCTGGAAATTTTCATTGGAATCTCAAGTATTTTCACTGAACTTTTAGGGATGTGTTTGTGTAATTTAGAGAGTTTTACCGGAGTTCTGGGGGAAATTTGCTTTGGAATTCTTTAGCATTTTTATGGGAATTTGGAAAATTTATTTGGATACTTGGGGGAAGTTATTAAAAAAAATTCAGGCATTTTTGATGGAAATTTCAGGAATTTATTTGTAGTTTTTGGGCATTCTGTGAGTTTCGGGGGTTTGCTAGGGGATTTGCTTTGAAATTTTTGGGTATTTTCATTGAAATTTGGAGAAAGTAATTGCAAACTTCTGAGAATTTGATGGGTAATTTTGGGAGGGGTTGACCTTTGAAATGTAAAAACTTTTAAATTGAAATTTCAATTTTGTTTGGATGTTTAGTGGGAATTTTTCATAATTTTTGGGGAATGTTATATGGAATTTGATAAGAGATTTTGGGGAATTTACTTAAAAATGTCAAGGACTTTACATGACTTTACATGGAATTTTCAGGCTTTGCGATACAGTTTCATTGACTCATTCGGGGAATAAGAAGACATTTTGGGTGTTTTAATGGAATCCTGAAAAAAATGTTTAAGAATTGTCACAGTGTCATTTCTTTAAAATTGTATGGAATTAGTGTAGAATTTGGACAGGACAATTTCCAAAAAATTCTGAACTTATTTGTTTACTATTATTTTTTAATATATATTTTGGGGATTTTTAGTGTCTTTATTGGACAGAGGAGGACAGTGGATAGAGTCAGAAATGGGACGAGAGTGGGGAGAGATATGCAGCCAAGGACCACAGGTCGATTTGAACCCGGGCCGCCCGCGCACATGGATGCACATCAGACCGCTAGGCCATCTGCGTGTCACAATTCAGAACTTTTAGTGAAATTTTGTTCATGCTTGGCCTCAACAAGTCCCTGTGGTCAATCATCAAAAACAAACAAACAAAATGACTCCACCTTACCTCTCCTGACTGACACCAGTGCTGTATTTTCTGCAGATACAGCACCTTCAGGAAATGAGTTGACTTCTTTTTGATGAAAACTTCCTCCTGTTGTAAGACAAGGCTGAGGTTTTAAATTTATCAGGTCCTACTTATTACAAATAAGTCGGTGAGCTGAAATGCATTCCAGACAAAAGCTGAGGTCTCAGGAGGTTATTGGGAAATTTAGATATTTTTTGAAACCTTTTTTTAAGATAGAGTGAAGAAATTTGAGTGCAGCTGTTGAGTGCTTCGGTTAAAAGCTGAAAACAAAACAGGTCAAATACACCTCTTCAGTCCATGCTCAAAGTTTCTTTTTTTGTATTTTGCAAAAGGATTCTTAAAAACAAGATATATGTTATATAGCACTCTTCATAAATGCTTATTTGACAAAATACCCGTTTTAGTACACATCAGAACAAAACCCTACATGATGTAAAAGTAGAGCCAGCGTTTGAAAACATTAGTTACCCTGCAGGTCTCAGAGTGTGGTGGTGTTTGAGGGCATTAGGAGAAATCCACATGACGTGTGCATGACTGTGCAGTTGACAGCGTGTGACTGCCTTTTTTTGTTCACCACAGAACTTCTTAAACACACGCCTTGTTTATATGAAGGGGAAATTTGAGAGCTTTCAGGGAATTTCTTTCTCTTTTCTTTAATGTGGAACTTCCTCTTTTCTGTTTTTTAAATCAGCAGCTGTGGGGCTCGGTTCACTAAAGTCTGTTATGTCAGAGAAACACATGGTTTTTAAATTGCTTTCGTTTTTATTTCTCTTTCTTTATGACATTAAACGCACAGAATCATACAACTGAACTTGAAACTGATCAGTCCTAAAAATCTGCATTTTTACTTTTTTTTTTAATTCGGGCATTTGTTTTTGTCATTATATTTTTTCAGATTCTTCTTCACAAAGGTAACTTTTTTAAACAACAAGCCTGAAAATGAAAATAATGGGACACTGGTAGCCCAGTGGTTATGCCCTTGTACAGAGGCTGTTGTCCCTGAAGCTGGCAGCTCTGGATGAAGTCCTGTGGCTCCTTTCCATCAAACCATTTCCCACTCTTTGTCTTTGATGTTGACTGTTACCTTCTATCAGAAAAATGCACAAACCCCATATAAATCTTATGATCCAGGACACTGTTGTAAATGAGATTTGCAATTTCACTGAGGCTTTCCTGGTTAAATAAATCTAAATCAACAATTAAATGAATAAAAATAATACGAGAAAGAGCAGAGAATTGTCTTAGTACAGGGTCAGGCTGGGCAATTAATCTAAAAGTAAATAAAATCACAACATGGCCTGCTGAAATTTTCAAGTCACAGAAGGTGCAATATTTCTTTAACCTGAAATTGTTTCAAAATACCAGTTTAAAACTTTAATTTGCAGCTGAGATTATGCATTACATATCTGCAGTTATTCAAGAGTGATTTTTATAGAATAGTTTTCCAAAAAGCCTACTTCCTTCATTTTTGTACATTTTCCTTATTAAATGTGAGGATTTTCATAAAAATTGATTACAATTCATATCCAATTGGTAATACGAGACAAAATCATCACAGATATTTTTTCAAAGGTTCAGCCTTAGTTGAATCTAATATTGTGGTTTTAATATGGAATGATTAATTTCTTGTTTGTTGGAAAATACATGAGACAGAGAGCTTGAGAAAAAAACGCATATCAAATCATAATATTGGGTGAAAAATTGCAAATTTCCCAAATCATTCAGCCCTAATATAGGGTACAGCTCCCCTGTAGATGTATCTTTGCGGGGTTTCGTTAAAATAAGCTGAGTTACATGGAGCAAACAGCCCCGTCTAACCTCAGGACAGTCTGGCTGTAGACCACAGCTGTCAGGGAGCTTTTACTCCTAACCTGTTTGGTTCGATTGAGTTGAGTTAGTTTGGTTTGTTTGCTCTGGTGGGAAAGCTTACCGCCGAACTCTGATGCAGACCGAACAGCCAGACCAAGACCACTTGAAAAGGTGGGTCTGCTTCCAGTTCTGCTGTGGTGTAGTACGTTTGTGGTGGAAACACAAACCAACCTTGGTCCGGTCTAATTCAGCATGAGCTGTTTCTGTAGCCAGTAGAGGTGGGAGAAAAAATCTATTCTTAGATGTGTCATGATTTGGAGGTGGAAGATTCTGAATTAAATTATGAATGTCCAGTGATTGATTATTTAAATATTTAATACTGTGGAATAATGGTAATGAAAAGGCTGAACTCTGACATGCAGCACAAAACAGCAAGGTTTAGATTACCAGTTGTTCATCTGTGAAAAAGGACTTTTTTATGTTTGTAATTTCAGATATATTGTAAGGAAAGGCTGCTGATACCTTTGGTTCAGTGTAATTGTAATTTTCCAGTTTACTCACAACCCCAATTAGAGGATAGTGGAAATTTAATTTTATCGCTTTATTTTCTAAAAGAAATGAAGAAAAAAAAAACAACTGCACCAAAATACATCAATAATTGATCAGGAATCAGTACGTAGCCTTATGAATAATTATCTCATCAAATCGTGAGATGGCTAAAAATTCCCATCTTTAGTAGCCAGAGGAATATGTGTTAAAACCCACAGACAGACCTGGAGGAGCTTCAGAAACAACCACACAGGAGCCTTATATAGCTAAATCTCTCAAAGTAATGGACCTCATAAAACCACACCTAAAAATATTCTTGAAAATGATGAAAAAGAAAACTACCTCTTTAAATCTGAAGATTTTTCTAATTTGCTGGGAAAAAAATAAAATGATCTGAAATTTTGAAATGTTGAAGTGTTGTCCCAGGCCAAAAGCCACTGCAGTGTGATGTAGAAAATAAAAACATGCTGGCTTTATATTAACAGATTTTTTGGTTCCTATGTGGTTTTACTATTTTTGTTTACTTTGCTTTTTCTAGTAGTCATATTTACTGAACCACATATAGGCTAAAATGATTGTGTTTGACATTTGTCAGAGACTGTAGGGCTGGGCAGTATTTATTGATATAAATTGTATATCTGTTGCTACTGATATCATATGGATAATATTGTGCCTGGACTCACAAATGTTTTTTTGATTCTTTTGATTCATTTTTCAGGTCTTCTACATCACATTCCAAATTATTATGCAAATGACAGTATAATTTTTAAATCATCAACCATTAGAGTGTAATTCAAATTTTATTGAACAAACCTCCCAATGATAACTATTTTTTTTTTCAAATATATAAAACTCAAAATGCACTGTTTCCAATTAATATGCACCACAGAGGTTCAAAATATTTTATAGGTTGTAAAGAACCATAGGAGCCCTTCTTTGATATCACCTTCACTATTCTTGCATCCATTGAACTTGTGAGTTTTTGGAGAGTTTCTGCTTGAATTTCTTTGCAGGATGTCAGAATATCCTCCCAGAGCTGCTGTTTTGATGTGAACTGCCTCCCACCTTCATAGATCTTTAGCTTGAGGATGCTCCAAAGGTTCTCAGTAGGGTTAAAGGTCAGGGGAGGATGGGGGCCACACCATGAGTTTCTCTCCTCTTATGCTCATAGCAGCCAATGACAGAGAGGTATTCTTTGCAGCATGAGATGGAGCATTGTCATGCATGGAGATCATTTTGCTACGGAAGGCATGGGTTCTTCTTTTTTTTTTAGCATGGCAGAAAGTGGTCAGTCAGAAACTCTATATACTTTGCCGAGGTCGTTTTCACACCTTCAGGGACCCTAAAGGGGCCTACCAACTCTCTCTCCATAATTCTGGCTCAAAACATGACTCCACCACCTCCTTGCTGACGTCACAGCCTTGTTGGGACATGGTGGCCATCCACCAACCATCCACTACTCCTCCATCTGGACCATCCAGGGTTGCACAGCACTCATCAGTCAACAAGACTGTTTGAAAATGAGTCTTCATGTATTTCTGGGCCCACCGCAACCATTTCTGCTTGTGAGCATTGGTTAGGGGGGGCTGAATAGTAGGTTTATTCACGACTGCAAGCCTCTGGAGGATCCTACACCTTGAGGTTGGTGGGACGCCAGAGGCATCAGCAGCTTCAAATACCTGTTTGCTGCTTTGTAATGGCATTTTAGCATCTGCTCTCTTAATCTGATGTATTTGTCTGTCAGAAACGATCCTCATTATGTCTTTATCTGCATCTGTGCTCTGAATCAGCCACAAAGTTCTCCACAGTACGATGATCACACTTAAGTTTTTCCTGAAATATCTAATGTTTTCATGCCTTGTCCAAGGCATTTTCTTTCAGTGGGCTCACCTGGCAAACTAATTATCACATGTGTTTGAGATTGTTTTCAGTGATCCAGAGAGCCCTGAGACACAATACTATCTACGAGTTCAACTAAAAAACAAAAAAATGTAATGTTTATGACACTAAAATCCAATTTGTATCATAATTTGGAATGCGGTGTATATGTTCCTTACTCTGTGGCTTGGACCGATAATTTTTAAAGATTTTCTAGCATTCTCTGTGGAAAGATCTTCTTGTTGTTAAGACTATTCATGTGGTGCTTTTCATGATCACTTCCTTTATACACCTTTGTGTCTCATCTGGGTTATTTCTGATGAACTTGTGGGTTATTTCTGCTCAACCTCTAACCCACTACTTCCTCTATGGTCTCTCTCACATTCACACTGAATCACAGCTGCAGCTGTCTGAACTGTCACTCCTCACTGATCCAGTCATATTCTTCAGGCTTGTTGAGAAAAAGGCTATATTTGACTTCAGTCATCAAGTATGAAAGCAGAGATGTGTGTGTGTGGCATCAGATGTCAGCTGACGCTGAGTGCATGAACATTTTTATGGATTACAAGCTGACATTTTAGTGTCACTGTCAACGTCTTTTGCTTGGCTGGCAACTGAAAACACACCCAGGTGCTGATGGCTGTTTTGTCTACAAACTTCATCGCTCTCGGACGAAGGATGGAGGATGATGGTTGCTCTGTAACTGGGTGTAACGTCTTTAACCTGTTTTCCTTGTTAGATGTTGAGTTTAAAAGTTTATTATCAATTCTTTGATTACTAATGTTTTAGAGGTGATAGAGCCGGCAACACGCTTCTTATTCTAGAGGTTACTCTTTGCAACAAAAGTGTTAAAATGAAGCAACATTATAAGCTTTGAGATCCTAGAGTGGAGTAGAGATTGTAGTGTTATTTGTTTTTGCATATGTTGGGAGGTTTTTCATCTGTGTTGTAAAAAACAGCAATTTATGATGATGCATTTAAAACTGGTGTAAAGAGTAATGATGCTGAGGAGAGTTCGTGTGTTTCAGCTCAGAAGGGGCTTGTTGATACACTGTGGCCCCCCTCTGGCTCTAAAATGTTATTGCAGTGCTTTACCACCACATCAGGCACAACTGATTGACTTCACAAACTGTCAACAGAATAAAACGCTTCAGTAGTACTTGAAACAACAGTACTTTAAATCCTTGTGGAGTCTGATAGATGCTTTGATGAATTTATGAACTTTTTAAATAAATATAATACAATATGAAGTCAAAGGTTGTTTTTTCTAAAATTTCAGTTACATGTGTTATTTTGTCACAATTACTAATCATGTCTCTCTTCTTCTAGTCAGCAGATTGGAGGAGAGAGAAGCTGAGCTCAGGAAGGAGTACAACACTCTCCATCAGAGACACACTGAGGTACGCTTCTCTAAATTATAAATATGCACACTCATTTACGGTCATTGCAAGGTTATTTATCTGTACGCTATGTGGACAAAAGTATTAGACCACACCTATTAGTATTATTATCAGACCTGGTACCACAGGTGTATTAATTGTCTTAAGTGTCTGTAAAGATGTCTTAAAAACATCTACCAGAGTTGTCTCAAGAAGCAGGCCTCCAATATTCTGATGGACCCCTTGCACCCTGGACACTGGTTTTTCAGCAGGCTCCCATCAGGGAGGCTGAGAACCTTCTGGGTGAAAACTCAAAGGCTTAAAACAGCTTTTACCCAAGAGCTGTAGACACCCTGCTCAACTCCTAACTCCCTCTTCCCCTTTCCAGAAATTAGCTTAATTATTGATATTGTTTGCTGCTGCAGACGAGACTGCCAAGCAAAATTTTGTTGTGTTTTTACTATGCAACGACAATAACCTATCCATCCATGCCATGCAGGATATTCCACAGTTAACTGTGATATTATTAGAAATTGGAGATATTTAGGAACAATAGCAACTCAGCCACAAAACAGATGACCAGGTAAAATCAACGCTCTGCTGGTTCCATAGCTAATGGGTCCTGAACTTTCACTTGCATTAATGTAAGCACAAAATCTGTATGGTGTGAGCTTCATTAATGAATTTTCATGGCCGAGCAGCTGCATGCAAGCCTCACATCACCAAGTCCAATGCCAAGCCTCAGAGTTGAATGGTTTAAAGCACACCAACACTGGACTGTGGAGCAGTGGAAATATGTTCTGTGAAGTGACGAACCATGCTTCTCTGTTTAGCAGTCAGATGGATGAGTCTGGGTTTGGCGGATGCCAGGAGAACATTACCTGCCTGACTGCATTGTTCCAACTGTTTTTCAGGGTTTGGGCTAGGCCCCTTATCTCCAGTGAAGCCCAGTCTTAATGCTTCAGCATACCAAGACATTTTGCTTCCAACTTTGTGGCAACGGTTTGAGGAAGGCCCTTTT
The DNA here is from genome assembly GCF_018320785.1 of Cheilinus undulatus. Lineage (NCBI taxonomy): Eukaryota > Metazoa > Chordata > Actinopteri > Labriformes > Labridae > Cheilinus > Cheilinus undulatus. Next base: position 4,845,210 of record NC_054884.1, on the reverse strand, counting down.
CTGTTCCAACATGACTGTGCCCCAGTGGCCCAAAGAAGGACTATAAAAGACATGATTTGATGAGTTTGGTGTGGAAGAACTTGACTGATAACACAGAGACCTGACCTCAACCCCATCCAGCACCTTTGGGATGAACTGGAATGGAGATTGTGAGCCAGGCCTTCTCATCCAGCATCAGTGCCTGACCTCATAAATGCTCTGCAGCATAAATGGGCACAAAACCTTCCAAGAAGAGTGGAGGCTGTTAAAGCTGCAAAAAGGGACCAACTCCATGTTAAAGTGCATTTATTTGTACATCTCTGTGGTGTAATGATCAGGTGGCTGAATACATTTGTCCATTTAGTGTAATTGTTCTTCAGTAAAAGAAAAAGCAAATGGACAACAACCACAATAGAGTTAACAATGATTCATAGATGTGAAGTTTCTAAACATGACTTCTGTCTTTGCGGAGCCTCTGATCGGTCCTCCTCTGTTATTCATAAAGCATCAAAAACAGATGCCGCTGTGTCCAAACAAGCCTCTCAGGCTCCTGCAGCTTCCTGCTGACATGACTAATGATAATACAGCAGATGAAAGTCTAATAGAAGCTGTCACACACACACTGTCTGCACGCATACAGCATTATTAAGAGGCTGACTGTCACAGCTGTGGCTAGAAACAGTACATATGTTAGTGATAAGGACTGCATGGCATTGAGTTTCAACACAGCTGATATGTTGATAAAAATCTCTGCACTGACATAAGATTCTGACTCTTATTTAGAAGGAGGCTTATTTCTACTGGAAACAACAAGAAAAACACTGAAGACAGTTTTTAAGTGTATACTGCCACCTACTGTAACATATGTGTAATGCATGTTGTATTGATTCATGTTTTAGTGCTTTTACTGGATGTAGGCAAATTGCTTAATTGAATTGCTTGTATTTGTGAAAAAATATAGAACCTTTAACCTTGAATAATCAACAATTAGTCACTCTATCAAACTATTTTATTCTATGTGGTACCTTTTGATAAAAATGTAATTGCAGTTTGAAGTGTTTTACAGGAAAACAGACAAGGTGATAGACTAATAGGTTGGATTGTGTTAAAAAGGGATTGAAACTCATGTGCACCAATATGAAGTTGATGATATAAAAGTAAAAGATGAACAAATAGAATAAAGTAGAATGCACTAACTTTGCACGTTTCAAGGCATGCATACTTGCACACAACTATGATACACTTATGTATGCTATCACCATGCAATAATACATGCATGGCCACATCTGTATGTTTAAATTCTGTGCAATTATTTGCAATTATACTAGCACTTAAGATAGGAGGGAGGGAAGCATTGGTTAGGAAGACTATGAGTGACTTGTTGTGTTTCATACCTTCTAGATGATCCACAGCTACATGGAGCATCTGGAGAGAACCAAACACCAGCATGCAGTAACCCCAGCAGAACCTCCAGACACAGGCACAGGCACATCAGTAAGGACAAGGTGAGACAACCACCCAAACACCGTTACTCTTATGTTTATTTCTAATTCAGCTAGGGCTGTTAAGGTTAACACGTTAATTAATCTGTAAACCTTAATGAATTTAAAAGATAAAGATCAAGTTTGACCACAACTTCCTGCCGTAGTCCTCCAGCGCGGATGTTTATGTGCCTAGGGGTGAAGAGGCGAAAGGCGATCAGTATTTGAAAAATAATAGCACAATAATATATGTGTATACCTAGGGCTGAACGATTTTGGAATGTAATCTAATTGCGATTTTTTTCCCCATTATTGCGATTGTGATTTGATGTGCGATTATTCCTTAACTCTCTTTTATTCCTAAACAAGGGTTGAACATTTCTGTAAAAATATCTAATTCTGATGAATCTGATTCTTTGCAAATTGGGTATGAATTGTTGCATTGAAGGGTTTTTGTCATTTTCATATTTCATAAAACAAAAACAAAAATGAAGGTAGGATTTTTTGTAGACACTTGAATGATTGCATGATATGTCATGCATAACATCTCTGCTGCAAAAAAAAGTTTAAATCTGCTATTTCGACACAAATATCAGATCAAACAAATACTGCACTTTCTGCAATTTGAAATATTGCAGCAGGCTGTATTGCAATTTAATCTAATTTTCAATTAACTGCCCAGCCCGAGTGTGATACATGTGTTTCTGCTGATCTGGTTTGTAGTTTCTAAATATTATTTTATTTATTTATTTTTTATATTATTTCTCTGTGAATAAAGACATTTACCATTATAGCTAAACTGTGATGTCAACTAATGTTTGAAAATTACTTTTTTTTTTTTTAATTCAAACACCGTACCCGTACTTCTTTTATCTCAAATCAAAATGCAAGTAAATGGTAGTTTTTTCAATGTAATGAATAATTGATAAATGATTATAATACTAATAATATTATATTATAATATAATATATTTAGCAGATATATTTATAGTATATTTAAGAAGCACTTTCAAAGTGTGATACAAAGGAAAAAAATAATAAAAATGAAACACCCAACACTGAATACATATAAAAATTTAAAAACATATTAAAAACATAGTAAAACTATTAAGAAATGCGCTGAGATTAACTTGATTAATTTTTTCAACCGAATTACAGCACTAAATTCAACATAAGAAATGTTCGGACTTTATATTTCACTCCTAGTTGATGCTAACACCACAAAAATGTTTTCTTGTCCAGCATCATCTCTGCTTTTTTATTGCCTTTCTTTTACCGTCACTGCAGTGTATTTAAATGCCTCTATGTCATCAGTTGTACAATTCTTATGGTTTTTTATATTGAATCTGAAGACATGGAGCTGATTTTTCCTGGTCCTGTATTGATGCAGATTTAACCAGTGCAAGCTCTCCTCCCACACGCATGCAGTTTATGTTCCCACAGGCAAGAGGCAGAACTAGGTCAGGGAACCTGCTCCTGCAACGAAACCCAGCAAGGAATGAAAATGTGGTTTTTAACAAGCCCCTACATTTAAGGCACTGCAGGTAGAAAGAGTGTTTGGAGTATTTAGAAAGGAAATGTAAATAAGTAAGTGTGATGACGGTCATTTTTAGCTGCAGGAAGGTCTTAAACAGATAGGATGCTGTACATAATGAAGTGCTACAGTTTGGCTGTTGTCAGAATAATCTACTTTGATGGGATTATGACCTTCGTGGTTGATTGCTCTCTTGCAGGGTAGATTATGTACCCCAGGAAGCCTGGAGCTTAATATGGACATTTCCATTGCCACCAGATTAATATTATAGATTCTCGTCCTGCCTTATTTGCCAACAAGCGTCAGTGTTTCTTAATTTCCTTTGCCTCCATGATTTTTTTTTTGTTTATCTGAGGTTGTGCTACCGTCTTCACAAGCCATACCACGCACAACCCTCACAAAAATACCACCACAAACGCAATTTCTAGAGGGAAAATTTATTAATAATTAAGAACTGTGTTGGATTTATGACAAATCATTGAATAAAATATTGAAAGGCTCCATGGCCTTAATAGACCATGGATATTCTTCCACTGAAAGTGATCTGAAAATCATTTTCAACTTATATTCTGTTAAATCCAGCACAAAGACGAGATAGTTCATGATTCAAACTGTGAACTTTGTTTTGTGACCTGCATTAGTCTCCAAAAAATGTTTGGACATTGTCAAGAAAAGACTGAAAAAGTTGTGGAATTCTCAAAAACACCTGGAGCATAGTGAATCAGAAAGGCTCAGTTGTTCACAGTCAACAAGGGTGCAAGGTTTTACTTTGTGAGAGACTTGGTGGGCAAATAGACCAGCAGTTTATGAACAATGCTACTCTGTCTGCAAGGAATTTAGAGATTTCACCGTCTGCAGTCCAGAAATTATTGAATAATATAGAGAATCAGGAGGAATCTGAGCACATGAGGGAAAAGGCAAAAAAACAACAACATTGAATGCCTGTGATTTTTGACCCCCAGGTGATGCTGCATTCAAAATTAGCATCATTTTGTTATGAATATTCCAACGTGAGCTCAGTAACACTGTGGAAAGCCATTGTCAGTTAAAAACAGTACACCAGTGCAATCTACAACTGTAAACTACCATGCAGAGTAAAGGCTCATGTCAACACCATACCGTACATACAGGCATTTGAACAACACATACTCCCATCTAGATGAAGTCTGTTTCAGGTACATTCCTGTTTATTTCAGCCAAACAATACCAACAACAGCACAGCGCCACAGTAAAAAGGTGCAGGTACTAGACTGGCCTGCATGCAGTCCAGACTTGTTTCCCATTGAAAATGTACATTGCATTATGAGGCACAGAATTATGACAGTGGAAACCTGCACTGTTGAGCAGCTTAAGATGTGCATTAAGCAATTCTGTGTTCAGAATTGATGGATGAGCATTGTCAGAAGAAAAGTTTATGTGACACAATGGCCAACATGCTCCTGTCCCAACTTTTTGGGGCGTTTTGAAAGCGTCAAATTCAGATTTTGTTCATCTTTCAAAAACTGAAGTTTGTCAATTTGAGCATTTGATTCCTTGTAGAGCTGGACCAGTAATAGTGGTTCATCATGATCATGATTTTAGCTTCCTATGGTCATTACAACGGGCTGCATGGCAGCGCAGTGGTTAACGCTGTTACCTCACAGCAATAAGGTTCCTGGTTCCCGTCCTGGTCAGTTCCTTTCTGTGCAGAGTTTGCATGTTCTCCCCTTGGGTTCTCTCCAGGAACTCCTGTTTCATTCCACCATCTATGGGCGTAGCACAGGGGGGATAAAGGGTGCTGATTGCCCAGGCCCACAGTGGGGAGGGGCCCTTGAGAACCTTTTAATTTTTTTCTTATTAGTGTCATTATTGAATCAAAAGCGACTAAATGAATCATTCAGTTGACTACAGTTTGTATCAAATAGAGTAAAAGAGAACATTAGGGGATCCTGCTCCTACCTTAAAAGTGTCCCAATGGTATAGACTAGTGCTGCGAAATAATGCAAGTAAATTTAATTTAACCACAGTAACAATATTGCTCATAAAAGTATGGTTCAAAAATACATTATAATACAGAGATATTTGTAAAAAATGATGCAACATTTATTGCCTGGCTAGCCAGTGAAGGGGGACCCTGTGTAATATTCTTTCTGGGGGCCCATAATCCCTAGCTACGCCCCTGCCACCACCAAAGACATGCTTGTTAGGTTAATTGGTGACTCTAAATTGCCTGTAGGTGCGAGAGTGAGATTGCCTGGTTGTTTGTCTCTTCATATAAGCTCTGCAGTTAACTAGAAAACAGTCCAGTCTCACCCAATGACAGCTGGGATAGACCCCAGCTCCCCTGCGGTGTAGAAAATAGATGGAAAGATGATAATAAAAACAAGATAACTGAGATTAGATGATTACTGTAACACATGCTGAGCTTCCTGTGTTTTTACTATGCTTTAATTCTGAATTTATTTCTCAAGCAACTATTTAGTTATTGAAGTCACTTGCTTTTTCTAAGTGTTCCTGCTAAACTTTCTTCATATAAACAGACATCAATCATGCACTCCATTTGTACATCCTGTTTTAATGTTTTAAAATTCAAGTTATGAGAGATATTTATGCACTGGGGAGCTCACTCTACCTTGCTCTTTGCATGCAGCTTTTTGCACTCAAATGTTTGTTAAGCATGTTTTTTACTGTTAAAATATAATTTTCCTTATATTCATATAACTTTAACCAACTTAACATGTAAAACAGACAGCCAGTAAAATTAAAGGTGATTAATATGTATTTTATTTATGTGTGTAAGCACACAGCTCTTTAATCTTTGCTGTAAAGAAATTATTAACCGTATGATATTTATGAAATCAAAATATTTTAACACTTAAGCCGTTCTCTATAGTTTCTTGCCAAAACTGGGATAAAACTTTAAAAATGATGCAAGAAGCTCCTCTTTGTTTAAAATGAAAAGATCGATGCAAAGAAAAAGTTGAATTTTTTTGCCTGTGAACTTAGTTCAAAATCTAAACTTGTGAAGTTACAACAGACTTGGAACATTTTAAAATGAATGAAGCCAATCACAGCTCTTTCTCTCAACACATAGGTGTATTTAAATATGACATACTTCTCACTAATCCCTGCTTGCATTAATGCTGATGCACCACGCTGTGTTAATTTCGTCGACTAAAACTATGACTAAAAGTATCAGCCTTTTATTCCATGAGAAAAACTAGTGTAAGACTAACAAAAAACTGACAAAAACTAAGTTTAGTTTTTGTCAGATTACTAAAACTAGACTAATATGTAATGTAGTTTTTGTTGGACATTCAAAATCTGTGATACTTCTCCACTGTGGGTAAATCTGTCAAAAAACAATGCATCTGTCTCTCTTCTGCCTCTCAGCTGTAGAAAGCAGGGACCCCAGGTTTGGCAGGATTCAGGGAACACATTGCCCTGATTTTGTACCAGATTTATGCAGGAAAATAAATGCTTGGACTAAAAGTAAAGACTAAAATGTGAGGACTTTTTATTGACTAAAACTAGACTGAAACTAAAAAGGGTAGAAATGACTAAAATGTGACTAAAACTAAAAGACATTTCGTCAAAAGACTAAGACTAAAATTAAAAAATAGCTGTCAAAATTAGAACTGGCACCACGCTGCTGCTGCTGCTGCTGGTAAAGCTTAACCTCCTCCACCCTAGCCTCCTCCTTTATAGCACAAAGCTTGGTGCACCAAAGCCTTTATCCTCTGGTTGCCTGTTTGGCTTGGCTATGGAGTCCACTGTGCTCTTGGGAACCCTCAGTGCAGCGGCAGTTTTAGTAGCCCTCCCCAGATCTGTACCTGTCTCTGAGTTCTGCAGGCAGTTCAAAAAATGGATTTAAAGATCGTGGTATCAGGCTGCAACGTAAGACTGAAAATAGTGAAGAGGGTCTGAATACTTTCTGTATGTTACCTTAAATGGAACCACTAATTCAGAAGAACTGCTATTCAAGAAGATTAAAAATGTTCCTGAGGCTATATCTAAAGTATTAGGTAGGGTCATTTTTCTCTACGACTTCACAACTTGCCGTCAGACTTTTTTAAACCAGTGGAGGCCCTCCTGCAAACACAGTTAATTAGAATGACACTGCACTGTGTATTATCGTGCTCTGTGTCTGTGTGTTCAGGCAGCACCCTGTATATCCCTCCAGTCAAAGAAGATACACTGCCAAAACACCCTCCCCTTCCCACACACACTTTTAATCAGTCTCCCGTTTTGCAGCCAATAAGCTGCAGCCCGAGTAGAGGCATATTGAACAAGCTGCCTCAGCATCCAAAAGAGAGAGAGCGGGAGATGAGGAGAGACAGAGAGGGAGGGCTGCTGGGTGCTACCAAAGTGAGAGAGGGAGCGCGTCAGAGCGTTCTCGACTGCACAGCGGCAGCCGCGTCGCATCTCGACAGAGAAAAGGAAGCGTGAAGGAGGAGGAGGGTAGAATCACCTGCTACAGAGGAGGACACCAGTGAAGAGAAGTGGCTGTTGCTTCCAGCCTCTCCCTGCTCGACTGTGTGCTGCCGCTGCTCTGCTGTAATCAGTCACTGCTGCAGATGCCACTGGGATTACTGTTGTTGTGACTGCTGCTGCTGCTGCTGCTGCTGCTGGCAGATCTCTCTGCCTCTGACCTGCCCTGCTCTGTCTGCAGCATTCAGAGCCCACAAGGATACAGCAGAACCTACACAGGGTGAAATCCAACCAGACTCCTGCCAGTTTGATGGTTCAGTGACCCTCGCCCTATCTGCTCTCGTCATCGGTGCCCCCAAAGCTTCTGGTCCCTGTTTAGGCACTGGGCCATCATCTGGGGGGGCCATGAGCCCCGGGTGCATGCTGCTGTTTGTTTTTGGCTTTGTTGGAGGAGCGGTAGTCATCAACTCTGCTGTTCTGGTGTCTCTATCGGTGCTGCTGCTGGTTCACTATTCTGTCTCCACTGGTGGCCTACCTGCCCTGCCTCCCTTACCCTCCTTACCCAGAATCTGCAGGTATCCTGTTTATCTGTGTGTGTGTGTTAATTTAATTTGTGCTGTTAAATTGAGTCTGCCTTGCTGTAATCTGTATCTGTTGGTAGCCATGCAGTCGCAGTGTGTCTCTCATGTGGGTGTGTTACAGTCTGACAGTATGAGATTGCATGCTTAAAGTAGGTCAAGAAAGAGATGTGAAAATGGCAGAGTCATACCTGGAAGACAACACCACCTTGGTAACATCCACTTCATGGGAGTGCACGTGATGCTGTTCCTAGCATCATAAATGAGAATCAAAACAAAATCACAGTGAAGGACTGATTGTAGGCATGTTTTTTTTTCCTCACCCCTCGGCTCAAATTCAACAAAAGACTGCAATGGTGACCATCGGCGGCCTGCATGTGACCTCTTCCTCTCAATATGGTGGTGTGTCCATTGTATTTTGGGCTGTTGCTTTTTCACTGCTGCCTGTCGGCTGCTCTTTTCTCTGTAGCAGCCTTTGTTCTGTTCTCTCTGTGCAATATTTTGGAGAATAGCTGCTGGATTGTAACTGGTCTGTAGTAACAGAGGGTACAGTGTATTTACCTCACTGTGTTTCTGATTGTTGCCAATATTATTGATCTGCAATCCTTGGAAGTCTAAATATGTACTCCTACATTCAAGGGCTGCATGTTTGCAAAGTATTTCACAATATAGGCTTCATGATTTAACATCCAATGTCAGGAAAACTATCTGGTGTTAAAGCAGAAGGTCAACAAAGTAATGTCAATTAAATAAAAGTCCACAATGTAAAATAAGTGACTGCTTCACCCCCTTTAAAGTGACTGACCTAATTCAACAGAGGTGAATGTGCCTCAGTCATTGTAGTATAAAGACATCTGTGTCTGGAAGGTCCAGTCACTGGTTAATCAGAATTCCTGGCTACCATTACACCATGAAGACATAAGAACACTCCAAGCAACGCTGAGAAAAGGTTGGTGAAAAGTATAAGTCAGGGGATGGATACAAAACATGGAAATGGAAGGAACATGTCACATGTGTAAATCTGCCTGGATCAGACCATCCTCACAAACTCAGTAAGCGTGCAAGAAGGAGACTAGTGAGAGAGACCACCAAGACACCTATGACTTCTCTGAAGGAGTTCCAAGCTTCAGCAACTGGGATAGGAGAGACTCAGCTGTTGGCCGGGTTCTTCACCAGTCAAAGCTTTATGGGAGAGTGGCAAAAAGAAAGACACTGTTGGAGAAAACACAGATTCAGTCTTGACTAGAGTTCACCAAAAGGCATTGCAGAGACTCCATGGTCTATTGAGAGAAAGTTCTTTGGTCTGATGAGACCAAAATAGAGCTTTTTGGCCGTCAGACAAGACGCCAAACACTGCACATCACCACAAACACACCATCCCTACTGTGAAGCGCACTGGTGGCAGCATCATGCTGTGGGGATGCTTCCTAGCAGCTGGCCTTGGAAAACTTAGTAAATATAGAGGGTTAAATGAATGCAACAAAATTTAGGAAAATCCTGGAGGATACTCTTATTGGGTCTGCAAGAGGACTACAGCCTGAGAGAAGATTTATTTTCCAGAACACAGTGACCGGCAGCATACGGAGATAGCTACATAGAAGTGGTTTAAAGACACCAAGGTGAATGTTTTAGAGTGGCCAAGTCAAAGCCCAGACCTCAATCCAGTAGAGAACTTGTGGCTGGACTTGAAAAGAGCTTTCAAGCCTGATCCATGTGCAACCTGACAAAGCTTGAGCTACTAAATACTAACTTGAAGGGGGTGAATATTTATATCGTCCCTTATTTTATGTTACATATTTTATTTAATTGGCATTATTTTGTAGAAATCTGTTTTCACTTAGACATTAAAAAATCTTTTTTGTGTTTTTTTTTTGTCAAAAAAGCCAAATTATATTGACAATGGTTGATGTATAAAATCAGGAAAAGGGTAAAACATCCAAGGGAGGGCCTTTTTCATTTTAGCCCGAATCAATCTCAATATTTAACTCTAGGTCACACCCAAAACTTCAGATCTTAAAACAAACAATATTAAGTTCAAGGACAAACAAATTAACACATCTCAGTCATTAAAACACACCTTTAAGCATAAAGAATGATGTGAATAAAAGAAAAGACTACAGCTGATGTAGGTCGAGCCTTAAACTCCACAAATTATTTGTCTGTTTGGCTAATATTTGCAGCTGATGCAGGCAGACTTTTATAGTGTAAATATTGTTTGTAAATATTAACAGAAATGTTCACATCTGATATCAGGTAATTCAATTTTAATCTTATATTTGCCAATACAGATAGCAGATAATAATGTGCATCCTTAACTGTCATGCAATCTTGAATTAAATAGATATTATTTTATTTGACTGGGACGATGCAGTTTAACAAGCATGAAGCTGATGTGCTGCACAAAGAGTTTACAGTGATAGCTAAATTTCAACTCGTCCCTAGTTGGGCCTTAGAGTAAACAGTTTGTGAAATGTACAACATTTAACAGCTTAACATGGCACAGCAGTTTGCAGAATAAAGAAACAAAAACATAAATTCTATAAACCAGTACAAAAAGGAAGTTTAAAAAAATGACAATCTAAAGATGTGTACAGCTCTGGTTCTCTTTCAGACAGCATTTGACCTTTGTTGTAAAGTTTTTAAATCTGTGATTAGTTTTATTTTAGTTGGTAATGAATTCCAGACTTTACATACTTTAATGGACTTGCACTACAACCATGATAATATTCCTATTTCAATGAAAAACATCTAACTATTAATCAGAAATTAATTAAGGATCCCTGCTGTATACTTCTGTAGCTGGGTACATCTCCAAGGTGCTGGATACAAATAGATCTGAATTATTGCTGGAGCAAGTATGTGGGAGGTAATTGAGTCTCTGAGACAAACAGCTTTATTTTTCTTCCACCCACTTCAAGCTGCGTCAGGGGAATCTTTGCATCAACACCTCTGTGTGAAGTCTTGACTAAGACTTGACGTCACACAGCCTGTAGTCTCTGTGATGACACTGTGCAGATCCACTTCACAGAACAACGAAAAACCTGATCTGAAGGCTAAAACATCACACACTCATTTGGAGTCTGGAGTGGTCTTCAGGCTGTGTGACAAACAGAAACTGATAGATAAAAATAATTCATCACTTCACTTTGAGCTCATTTCTGACCTTTCAAAAGTCAGAGGCAATTATTTGAAAGAAATCCCAGTTTCTGACAGAGATCTGAGTTTGAATGCTCATTGGTAACTAAAATAGAAATGGTTCTTCCTTGGTGAGAGAGTCAGCATTGCTTTGCACAAGGGCCTGACCGGGATGGATTATTGGCTTTATGCCAATATGGGGGGGGGGGGATTCTGATAATTGATATATCGGCCAATTTCATTTTTACATGAAATTTTTGATTAACTGATAAATAAAACAAAAAGCTGCTTCTGATCCCCTTGAAGTATTTTTATTATGTTTACATAAATTCATCTTTACGCCCCCTGGCCACGTCAGCAGACTAAACGTATCACTATTTTCTTTTCTACATAGCTCAATTAGATGGATTGCATCTTTGATTGTTTTTATAAAATCAGATCTCATATTTATAAAATTTCTCATTTCTCATATGAGAGAGTGAAGTTAGTTTGTTAGCACCTCTACTGTCTGAACACTACAGTTAAGTCAGTGCACATTACTGCTTTCTTCTTTTGTTTTTTAACGGCCATTTGAAAACTGGTTTCTGGTGTGCCACAGCCACCGGCCAGTGACCGCCCTAGTCGGAGTTCAGTCTTTCTAACACTTTGTTGTAAAGCTTGTAACTGTGAATATGAAACTTTGCACAGACTTCTTCATTTTCCTTTAGAAGTCATTAAAAAGTAACCTTCAAAGCAAATGGATTCGCCAGTTTCCTTGTTTTTCACTGGCGAATCCATCTTGCAAAGCTCCCATCTGAACCGTTTGAGCCCGGTTAGAAAGTGACAGGACCAATCAGCATCGAGGGGCAGTACTTTCGGGCGTGGTGGAGTCGTGACGTAAGCAAGCAGCAACAAGAGGCCGGTGGAATTATGGTAGAAGAGATTAGCGTGGATGCTGTTAAAGAAAAGTTAAAAGAAGAACAAAGAGCAGCAGTGATTTATTTCCTTTTCAAACACGACAAAAGTTGTGTACTGACATGTTTATAGTTGTCATGGTTTGCGTTCTGTAGTTCTCTATGGAGTTTACTCCTCTGTAGCGGCTACGTCACGTGTTTTGTTGCTCTGACTGACCCGTAAAGATGTGACGGACAGAACGTTCATCCAATCACCCTCCGAGTATCTTTTTCACAGGCTTTGCCCTTTCCTAAACACTGTCTGTGAGTGGTTTACCAGATGGAAGTGTGAAACAAATCCATCTGGCGTCCCAGTTCAATTAAACAGTGGATTTTAAGGCACCAGTCTTATCAGCAGTATTCCTACATTTTGACAACTATGAGTAACATGTGCATCATATTATAATATTTGTATTTTGGTCTCCTCTTATTAATTGTGTCTCTCTGACTCAGTGTTTTACCATCCCAGTTTTCTATATTTATCTGATCAGGGACTACAGATGGAAATTTGCTAGTAAACTCAATCTGGTCAAAAGCATCTCTTATCTTTGTGAGACTAAAGTTATTTTGTACATTTGCCCTGATTCAAATAAACTAAACCAAGCTAAACTAAACAGAAACTGACATTTAACTCAGCAAGAATCAGAATCGGCTTTATTGGCCATATATGCTGATGCAAGAATAAAATTTGACTCAGGTTAGCTTTACTCTATATATACAAGCTTTTGTTGGTATTATTTCAAGATACAAATATGTGACTGTATGAAATGTGCAAGGATGTGAGCAGATTTACATGAGGGAGACAAGATAATTGGGTAGTTAATTAGTGCAGTGTACCTATGAGGTGATGCATTTACCACAGAGAGCCTTCTTACAACATTTGAGTTACAGTGATGGATAAATTACTATGTATGGTGTATAAATCTATGGTTTATAGATTAAGTCAAGTTGGTCAATAGTACGGTAAGCAGATTAATTAGTACAAATATGCAGAAGAAATGAGGCATTTTACTGCAGAGAGCCCTCTAGCAGCATATGAGCTACAGCGAATAGATAAAAAAAAAAACTGTGCTGAAAACTGACTGTGAATGTGGGAAACCTTTAAGCAGCTAAATTAGTGTGGAAACATAAACATGTAGCTTGTCACACCTCTGTTCCTCTGTAGAGCCTCTCAGGGTAACGATGAAGCCTGGAGCGTCCTGGCCAGGATGCTCTTATGTAATAAGGATATAAAGAAGACCAAAAAGAACAATGCAAACTTCCTCTCTTTCAACTTAGCCTTATTTCCCTTTGAATAATATTCCCTTTTCTTTGTCTTGGTATCCAGGAAAGAGCGTCCCATCTCCATGGGCATATTCCAACTTCCTGGGACAGATGGTATAACCCCTGACCTCCAGAGGGAACCTGTGGACACTTCCTCTGAGCCATGGAGATTCAACAACCTTAGTCATCCACGGTCCAACACCAGCCTCAAGGTATTACATAAACTATGACACAAACTCAGACAAATCAGTCCTGATGAATAGAGAATTAAGATGTCCTCCTATCAGAGTTTAAAGTTACAATCTGAAGCTGGACAGGAGACATTCCCACGGATCACACTGGTGACATCATCCCAGGTTCATTTGAAAGAGGTTGTGGAAACAAAATACGACCCCCCAATGCCAGAAAACGCCAAAGAAAGAGTACATTTCTATTCAGGGAGGAAGGATTGTTCAGTGTGTCTAGAATTTTTAGCAGCTTTGGGTGGCTTGGAGCCCAGCAAGCAGAGGAAGTGGTACCATTTGGGGGCCTGCCTTTCACCTAAAGGGAGGGAGGAAAGGACAGAGTGTCTTCACATTGTTGCTGTTGGAAACCATCCTCCAAGCAAGGCACTATCATGAATATCAATGCCATCCTATTAAAATTCACATGCTGTGATTACACTAGCAGAGGGTTAAATGAGGATGTAACTTCAGAGTTGGTGTGTTTCGGTAATCTTTTTGTATCATCCTCTGAAGGTTTTAAAGATATATTTTTTTAACGATATATTTTTGTGGCTTTTATGCCTTTATTCACAGAGAAGGACAGTAGATAGAGTCAGAAATAGGAATGAGAGAGTAGGGGAGAGACGCGTGGGAAGGGAGCCACAGGCCTTGAACCACTGGTTCATCTGAGCCCTTGAGAGATTAGTTTAGATGTTTATGACTGAAGACAAAAATGTTTGAGTACAATAATTTTAATGTTAGATTCAAACAAAAGCCCTAAAACTGTATTTAGTCTAAATGATATGTTGGAGATGCTTAAGAATAGGAGTGGAACGGTACGGAAAAACTTTAGTTCAGTATGTGCCTCGGTTATTTTTCTTAACTTGCTAACTTGTCTTGTACACATTGTTTAAATTGCAGCAGCCACAGTTGACTCTATCACTTAGATTTTTTCCTACATTGAAAAAAAAATCTCTTTAAAATACTAGGCTAAATGAATCACACCTAAATTAAAAATAACTCTGCAAACTCCTTTCGAAAGGTCTTAAATGAATAAGAATCCAATTTACAAGCTAACTTTGAACACATCATCAAAGCCATTAATTAACATCTATCCAGCACACCTGAGCTGATCAGGAGAATGGAGTCTGAGGATAATTATTACCAATTTTATGATACAGCTGCTGACATGGCAGAGAGCTCTTTTTGATACCCAACAGGGTTGTACAGTTGTATTTAATCTCTCCTTGATGTGCAAAAACAACAAGAGAATATGAAACTCCTACCAGGTTGGTTCTCATAAGGTGTAACTTAACCTGGAGTGAAATAAAGAGCCGTTTTGGTGTGAAATATGGAATGTTCTTTGGACTGTTACATGTTTTTAAATCAGTCTTGTGTTGTTGCCAGAGAGCTTGGACCCCCTCAGTAGGCTTTTTGGGGTTGCTGTTTTTTTACTTGATCCATTTTAAACTGTAGTGAAGTACCATTCTTACCTCAAAATGTACCTAGGTAAAAGTAAATTACTGATTTGTAAAGATTTGTAATAAAGCTCCTCGATTAGAGAGACATCTGTAATCGAGGAACATATTTTTCAGTGTTGTCCAAATTTTAATCTGGACTTTGAATTTAAAAAATGATCAAAGCTATCAAAAAATGTGTTGTGGGAATAATTTAAAAGAAAAGTCAAGGGTATGAAAAACTATCTGACCTTGCTAATGGAGAACAAATAAGCACTTTTAGTGAATACAGTTCTGAACTGAGGTAAAATTACACTGAAACCATTAGAGCTGGTTTCTTGTTCGCTGGTAGAATTCTTCTTCTTTGTAAGTATTTGTCATTTGGACCCAAACATTAAAAAAAAAAAAAAAAAAAAAAAGTAGGGCCTAGGTTTAAATGCCCAGGCACTCTTATTGTAGATACGTAACAGTACAATTGGATTTCAACCTCCAGCCTGGCGTTTAGGAAATATCTGTTGTGAAGGTTTCCTTCTCTCTCAACATCTCTGTTTTTGTGTCTGGAAATGTTTTCTTGCAGTGTAGGGGAAAAACAGCCACAGAGCAAAGCTTCCTCCTGATTGGCTGCTCATTGCTACCATAGTAACAGAAGAATGATGCAAATTCATTCAAGTGATGTAAAGGGAAATACTCCTATCGGTAAACATAGACTCACAAAGGCACAGAAATTACCTCAGGAGAACACAACAGTTAAGAGAAAGTGATATCAGCTGATGTTAAATTATTCAAAGTCTATGATGGCTTCAAGCCTCCTCTGTGTTACTGAAGTCTGAGAACCCCCACTCATCTGTTTTCAAGGTGACCGAGGGATCTGTATGGAAGCTTTGTTGTTGTCCTGATTGATTTGTTTCCATCAGGCACAGTGCTATAAATAGGACTGAAGCCACTTGAATTACTGAATCAAAACAATACTGGATTAGAAATTCAGGATGCCACATGAGGCTGCTGAGAGCAAGGAGAAAAGTGTTTGGTAATAAATCTGTTTGATTTTCATTCATTTACTCAGAAAGCTTTTACTGAAAGGTATCCTTATGTACCAGAAGAAGACATACAGAGCTGTAAAAACGGTACATGTCCCCCTTTGTCTGTGAGAATGTCTGGTAAAAAAAGGCAAGTTTTAGTGTGGTTTAATTAATATCCAGACTTAAATCCGGTGGAGATGAGATGGCATAACCCTAAACAGGGTGTTCATGTTGGAAAACCCTCCAATATGGCTGAATGAAAACAATTCTGCAAAGAAGAGTGGGTCAAAATTCCTCCACCATGATGTAGAAGACTCATTACAGACATCACAAATGCTTGCTTGCTGTTGTTGCTGCCAAGACTGCCAAGAAAAACTGCATTTTATATTTACTTAGGTTAGAATTTCTTTGACGATCTGAAACATTTAAGTTTGACAAATGTGCAACAAATACAAAATCAGGAAAGGGCAAGTACTTTTTCAGCACTGTGAATACTGCTCTACTTCAGCTTCAACCATGAACTTCAGGATTTCCCTACAGCTTTCTTTTCTTCTTAAAAACCCAGTCAGTTCAGTTCCTACGTTTATATACATCATCTGCTGTGACTGTTTTGTTTTGTTTTGTTTTATTAAAAAAGACCATTGATAGCCCTCAGCCTGAGGAACAGTTCTATCCAATCAGAATGGAAGATGAAAGTGTGGAGGAGGTTTTTCTCAGTCAGGAGGCTGATCAGGACCAGGTAGACCTCCAAGAGGAAATCTAACAACAGCATCTTGATTTGTTGTTTTTTTTGCTTACTTTGCTGTGTTGTGATTATAAAAGTGCCAAAATACAGGAAAATATTTATGTCTGGATGGCAGCATCTCCTTTTAACCAATGCTTTTTGTGCTATAATGTTGAATGGTGTGATATATAGTGAAATGTTTTTGCATGCTGTTTGATCCTTGTTTATGTTTGCTTTTCCTGCATGGAAATGTGACATTTTTTAACTTACCCTTACACGTACTGTCTGCCTTTTTCATCTTAAAAAGTATTTTTGTGCTCGTTTAGCAAACAGGGAGATTCTTAGGGTGTACTCATCCTAGGCAGTCTATGGCAAGCCTAAGCAATATTTACCCCCAGTGTCCAGTGTTGTTAGACTGGTGTCTGCTCTGTGCCATGCTCAGGCATGTAGGGATGCTCAATCATGCCCAAAATCAAGATCACCATGATATATAATTGAAACTGAGATCATGATTATTAGACGTGTGTGCAGCTCAGCAGGCAGACACTGTAATTTAAGAATGGTAGAGATTGCTGGTGGACAAAACTCATGCCAAGGCTGGTTGGGTGAGGTTTTTTGCTCTTTTTTAAAACTGTGGCGAAACTATCGTTATATCCAAGTTAATTGCTAAATGTGCGGTGGCCTATGCTGGCAGCTTCCTGTACAACTCAATCGCATCATTTTCCTCAAATGACAGACACAGGATCAGGCCAGTCAGTCTAATTATGAAATTAAAAGTTTACCTTTTTTACCCTTTGTTTAAGTATTTTTACCTCCGCCAAGGAGTTTATGTGATGGGGTGTGTTCGTTAGTTTGTTAGTTTGTTTGTTTGTTTGTTAGCAACATAACTCAAAAAGTTGTGGATGGATTTGATGAAATTTTCAGGAAATGTCAGAAATGGCATAAGGAAGAACTGATTAGATTTTGGGAGTGATCCGGATCACTGTCTGGATCCAGGAATTTTTTAAGGATTCTTTACTATTGGGAGATGGGGCTAATGGTAGAGGCCTGCGCTGTTACCACTTTACACCAGGAGATGGCGGACATGAGTAACTTCAATCTCAGCAGCATTTTTGGGTGTGTTTCCATTCAAAGTGTTGGAGTTTATAGAGTTTGAAAGACGCATGCCCAGTCGAGGAGACGAGATGGAGCGTAACAGAGAGAAAGACAGCGAACTGTAGCAAGAATACTCACAATGCTGGGAGGACTAGAGGAATATTCACCTTCTGCCATGACTTACAGTCGTCCGGTGAGACCATGGGGGCATCTTTTGGCACCCGTAGCAAAGCCAATGCTTTGCCTCACCGTGTTTTAGAGTAATCGGCGAATGCTGTGGTGGGGGGCACATGTGAACTATCCAGGAATTTTTTTAAAGGATTCTTCACTATTGGGAGATAGGGCTAATGGCGGAGGTCTGCATTCTCCAAGTGTTTTTCTAGTTTAGTTTTGTTTTCTATCTGTTGCAAGTTTTTATCTGTATGATTAAGCATATTTTTTGGTGGTGACGCCAGTAACATAACTTTTAATCAATCTATAGAAATTCCTTGTATTCTTTCAAAATAAAAGTAGATTTTCATGTGGACAGGAGGGAGAATATCCTTAACTTAAGACAGAACAAATTATAAAGTAAGTAGTTAAACAGAGAAGTCAACTAAAGTGGAACTACTGAAACACCAACCAGGGATTACTGGACTTAAGTGAGTCATTTTGTACATGCACTCCTTATTTCTGAATGCAACAGTACAATTGTTCATGCATGAGCACAAACACACGTACTGGGGACTTGATGTATAATCCATGCAAATCGATGCACCGCCTTGTATAACAGGGAAATCCAGGAGTGTTTGAGGGCTTTATCCAACAAGAAATGACTCAAAAGAAGCTGCAAATGCAGTAACATTGTTGTGCTCTCATGTACTTACTCCTTATAAGAGGTTACTGTGATCAGGTCCAACTGGACCAGAGGCAAAATGAGGGCAAGCCAGAGGGGGTCTTGGGAGGGGGGACAATTGTGCTTTGGCACAGTATGGGGCAATGGGCCTGGTTTGAGTGCACCCTAAAAAAGATTAAAGAGAAAGGCACCAGTTTAGCTCCGTCACTAGTGCAGACTACCATTGGAAGACGAAGAGTCTTTCCCACAGGAGCCACAAGTAGATCCCCCAACACCTGTGTATGTCTTTTATACCCTTTAACACAGGGATACTCTAGAGCCACATGTGGCTCTTTTGTGATGATTTGTGGCTCTTTTATGTCTTAATTTGAAATATTATCACCCAGAAAACCTTAAGGAAGGGAAACTTTGACTTCAGAAATTATCCATTGAAAGTCACATTTATCAGTTTGTTTCCCACACTTGTACAGTAAGCTTTAACTGTCAAACTTAATTGTCCACCTTTATTTTTTTGTCTGTATGCTTCCACTGCCATTAATTGCAATTTTTCCCACTTTTAAACCAATTTTGCTGCTTTTAGTCCATTTGCCACTTCTTTTTGCCACTTTCCACCCATTTTTGCCACTTTTATCCCGTTTTGCCCTTTTTTTTCAAGATTTTGCCTCTTTTATCCTGCTCTTTGCAATTTGCTATTTTTTCCCCATTTTTGCCATGTTTGCCTTTTGCTATTAAATGCCACTTTTTGCCAGACTGTTTTTTGCCCATTTAATTCACATTTCACTCATTTTTGCCACATTTTTGCTGTTTTTTGGCAATTTTTGCCATCTGTGACTCTTTTTTTTTCTCTTCTCTCCCATTTTAGTCATTTTTCATCCAGTTTTTGCCATTTAATGCCTATTTTGAGCATTGTCCCCAATTTTTTTTTTGCCACTTTTCACCACTTAGATTGTGGCTCTTGCTAATGTATTTTTTTATCACTTTGGCTCTTTGGTTGAGCAGGGTTGAGTAACACTGCTCTAATGCATGTCCACCCCACTCATTCCTCCATCTTAGTCCTAATCTCTCTTCAGTTGTTCTGACAGAAGACACAAAAAACTCAAAAAGTTCAAAGATAATAAAATACCAAAATTAGCTTTTTCTGAGCTTTGGTGTTTTTGGATAGGTGATATGGGCAAATTTAGAAGCTTAAAGGTCTAGATAAAGCTGACAAAAGTTGATTGTTTCCTTTCTTTCTCTTTTAATTTTATATTTTTTTGTTGTTGTTTTTTTGTAAACAGTTAATGGTTATGAGTTCAGCTTGATCAGGAAGAGTTCATCCTGTAATTATTGTGAGTTGAGATTTTATTAATGTAGGCATTCACGTGGCTACTGCTGATTTGTGTGTTGACTTTAGCTCTGCACATTTTCTGAATTTAGACAAGATTGTGGGACGCTTACACCTACATGGCACGTGAAATTCACAATGTTACCCACTAACTTTGATAAGTATTGACAAAGCCAACTACTGTTTGAAGCCTTTGGTTGGGAATTTGGCTGCTGTCATGTTTTCTTTTTAGACACAAGTGGGTCTTCATTTTTCTTTCTTAACATTTTTAACTGCTTGTTTCTGCTTTTATCCTAAGGATGAACTGGCGGGTGCTAACCGGGGCGGCTCCAAGTCCAGTACTCCCACTAACCAAGGAAGCATCTCCAGAAGCGGAGAATCCAAATCCAACATGTCCTCTCAGGGTGGAACCACTAAATCAAACAGCGCTAACTCTCAGTCAGCAACACCTCTGTCCCCTCACGGTGGGGAGTCTACTGGAAGGAGCGCCGGCGGTGGGTCCACTGCTGTGACCCCGTCTACTGATGCCTCTGATGTCGCCATGGAGTCGGTGGACACCCCCCTCCAGGAGCAGGAATTTTCAGACGGGCTCAATAAGAACCTGGACAGGAACAGTGGGAAACCAGAGAGCAGTAAAAACATTGCAGTGCAAGAAGGACAGCTGGGTAAGCTTGTTCATGAAGTAAACATTTAAACACAGCATCTGTCAGGTTAAAAAGACACACTGTCTGCTTTTTGCGTGCAAAACTTTCTCATTCTCTTTTTTTGTCTTTCTGATGGTTGAACCAGATGGAGCGGATGACCTAGAGAAGTCTGAGGTGCAGGCCATCATTGAGTCCACGCCTGAGCTGGACATGGATCTAGGCTGCAGAGGGACAAGGTACATGACTGATAACACACTAATGATTCTGATCTGGAATAAACTTAACATACCTTTATAACCCAGAATATATTACATATGACTATTAAATAATGAGACTGTGCTTATTTGAATTAAACCAGTTGGTTCACAGTCTCACAGAGTAATATATTAAGAGTTGGATATTCCTAACAGCTGCTCTAAGTTTCCAATAAGTGACGTCTTTAGTTCACTGCTAGTTACTGATTGCAGTGCTTGAAGTGTTTTTGCAAAGGCATCGGAAAATGATAAGCTTAAAAGTTGAGCAATGCATAAACTTCAAATTTTTGGTGAAATTGAATAAAACAGCAGCTGAATCTTTTGGTGCATTAACTGGGGTGTATGGGGAACAGTGCATGTCCCGTGCACATATGTTTGAATGGAAAGCAGATGGATTTGCCCGTTTCTGTGTTTCTTACTGGAGAATCCATCTTGCAAAGCTCCTGTCTGAACCGTTTGGGCCGGGTTAAAAGTGTCAGGACCAATCAGCATTGAGGGGTAGTGTTTTCGGGCATGGCAGAGTAAGCCAGCAGCAACAAGAGGCCGGTGGAATTATGGTGAAAGACATTAGTGTGGATGCTGCAAGTACCAGAAAAATCTCCCCCACCTTTCTTCACCTTTCAGAAAATGTGTGATGAAACAAGCTGTTCTCAGATTTTACCCTCATGATGCCATGTGGGGAGTTAGCCCCACCTTTAAGCTCGGTTGGCCCTCCCCACTTGGAAAGACAGTTCATTCTCCTCTCCTGATCCTCCTTTCAGCTGGCAGCTGAGGAGAGCCACATCCATTAAACCACATCCACTTCCTGAGGGGGGGCGTGGCCAGGGGCGGATTCAGTGAAGGGTCAGCTGTGAATCAACACTATTACAAACAGGTTCTAGAAAAAAATGCAAGAAAAAGTCTGAAGAAAGAGAGCACATTTTTGAAAAATTGTTTCATTCTTCATGAGGACAACACTTCAGGTCACTCTGAGCTCTCAGTAAAGCAAATTCTAGACTAAAACCAGATCACAGTGATGATCACCCTCCCTAACCTGGTCTAGCACTATGTGACTTTCCCTTTTTGCTGAGATCAAATCTGAGCTCAAAGGAGCATGTTTAGAGTCTGTGAACTTAAGAAGAGACTCACAGAGGTTCTGAGACAGAAGAAGACCTACCGCACTGATTTGAATAGTGGAACCTGAATGCAGCGGTGTGTTGATACAGGAGAGGACTTATACTTTGTATAAGAAGGGTAAATGGTAAAACTTTTGATATCCACAGGCCTCTTCATAATGACATGAGCCCATCTATAGTTATGATCTTGGCGCTGCACCTGCTTTGAGTTCTGTGACACTAAAAACACCTTACAGCTTGTCAGGATGAACTTATGAGGCAGCTTATCTTTATTTGTGATCATCCACCTAATGATTATTTGTGATGAAGTATTATCGTGTTGCTTAGATTTCCAGATACTCTTAAATGATTACATTTGAATATCATGCTTCTTTAATCCTGGAAATCCCTGTGCCTGTCCATCCAGCACTCCAACTAAAGGTGGAATAGAGAATCTGGCGTTTGACCGAAACACTGAGTCATTGTTTGAGGAGCTGTCGTCGGCAGGAAACGACCTGATTGGAGATGTGGACGAGGGGGCAGATCTGCTGGGTAAGAAGCCTTTTACTGTCTCAGCCAAACGTCCTTTCATACTGTCCTCTTGTCCCATTCTCAGCTTTTACACGCATTCTTCTTCCTTTGCCATTATTCTTTATTTATTTTTTCCTCTGGCTGTCGGGCTTTACTGACTCACAGACGAGTTTTCTGGTGTGTATCAGTAAATTCTCCAAGTATCTAACTGCTAGCTTCTTCTCTTAGTTCCTCAGATTGTGTTTGTTTTCAGCCCCCTCTGTAACTTCCTCATTTTTAATTGAGTCGATTAAAATGTCACTTTTGTGACATGAGGTGTAGAAAAACTATTGACTAGAGATGTTAAATAAGACAATGAAACTTAATAAGTGTCTTCCATTGTCTCTTGCATGATTCTCAGACTACAACTTTCTAGGTAAGACTGTGTTAGTGTATGTGATAGACTTAGGAAACAGTTCTTTTATGCTATTTTAAATCTGTTTTTGTTTTGAGCACAGGGAAAGACAGAATCTTCACTTTGTATTTACATTATAGGTGATTATTTTTCAGGTATGGGCCGGGAAGTGGAACATCTTATCCAAGAGAACACCCAACTGCTGGAGACCAAGTTAGTACTCACTGAAGCTAATTAAGTTTATTTACTTTTTAAAGCAGTCTCTGCTCATGTGTGAAAGCTATGGTTGCAAAATATATTCTACTTTCATTGTCTTTAGTAATCGAGAACATCCAGGAAACACATCAAAAACTACTAATTTATGTGTATGCTTTGATTTTGAGTAGTAAAAGCTCATGAACACATGAAAACAGAAATCTCCTACTTGATGCACCATAGAGCTGCAGGGCAGTGCTGCCACCTTGTGCTTAAAGCTGGTATTACATTGACGTTTACTTGAAATGATCTTTTTTCAGAAACGCTTTGAATGTGGTGAAAAACGACCTGATAGCCCGCGTGGATGAGCTGGCCTGTGAGAAAGAGGTTCTGCGTGGGGAGCTGGAAGCTGTCACTCAGTCCAAGACCAAACTAGAAGAGAGGAACAAAGAGTTAGAAGAAGAACTCAAGAAGTGAGTTGTTTGCTAGAACTGTTGCACATGAAGTATACGGTTCATCCTCCGTAAACCTGCTCAAGACTTTAATTCTGCTGGTTTTCAGGGTTCGAGCAGAGCTTGAAGAAACCAAACAGAAGGTCAAGAATGACAATGAGGACGATGTGAGTCATTGTGTTAATGTTTGTGTCATACATCTGTACTGATCAGAAAAAAACATGGAATAGAAGTTGCATCAGTATATGAGATGCAGTCTGATTTTCTGTGCATGTCAGCATCTTAGTCTGGTTTATCCGTTGCACTAATATGTTAACATGACACACCAGATGGACTATTTGCAAATTACATTTTTCTCATTCATCTGAGAAAGCTGTCATACAAAGTGTTTGGGAAGGGCGGGACGAATATTCGGTCTGTGTATTTATCATTGGACAATCAAAATAAGGTAGCATGTGCAGCTCTTGTCAGTAACAGGCGCTGCTTTAGTTTATGAACAGCTGAGCTTGTTGGTGGATAAACCAATGCCGAGGCTGGTCAAGAGAAGTGCAAAATCATCTTCTCTGCCAAGAGATGCTTTCAGTGTGGCTCTTTGCCCTTGTTTTAATAAAGAAATGAGGCCTAGTTCTGATGAAACTGCTGCTTTAGTATGGTTATATCCATGCTAATCGCTACACTGGCAGCAGCCATTGTACGTACATACTTGCCTGCCATGAAAATTTTTAAGTGCAGTTTTGTTCTCTTGAATGAATAAATGTGATCTAGTTCTGATAAAACTGCTTCTGCACTATAATTATATCTGATCTAAAAAAAAAACACAGGCAGCAGCCATTGCTACCAGCTACTATTACAACTAAATCTCACACCTAGCTACCACCTTGTTCTCTTTTGGTGACACTGATTCGTCAGGTCTGTTCTCAGACCAGGCACAATTGTCTGAGATTGGAGCTTTGCAGGATGGATCTGAAAACAGATATGAAAACTGGCTAGTCCATCTGCTTTGCAAGGTTTCTGGTTTATAGCACACAGGGAAATTTTATAATGAAAAATGCTTTTTAAAGTGCATCTTCTACACTGGATTAAATGTAAATGTTTAACCTGAATGACACCAACCATTTTAATAAGCTCTACTCTGGTGAAGCCTAAAGTGTTTTAGTTTCTGTTTTGATATGCATGTCCAAAATATTGTTCTGAGTTTCATATGCAATCATGTGGTGTGTTTCCCCTCTTTCATCCTGTACCTGCAGAGCGACGTGCCAACAGCACAGAGGAAACGCTTCACCAGGGTTGAGATGGCCCGAGTGCTGATGGAGAGAAACCAGTACAAGGAGAGGCTGATGGAGCTGCAGGAGGCTGTCAGATGGACAGAAATGATCAGGTAAGATGGAACCAGCAAGCCAGGCAGCACCTGTGAGGAAACAAATGGAAAACATCTAATTTCTAAATTTATTAGCAAATGCTTTTGTTTACTTTGCTGTGATGTTTTAATAAGCTGTTCTGTGGGCCTTTATCTGTAAATGACACTGATGCACAATCAAGGACTGCAGCAGAAGTTTAACACCTACATTAGCAGCTTTGAGCATAAATGTTCATGAGTTGATTCATTCTGGGACAAAGCAATGTTGCACCGTCCCTACCAGTATGATTTCAGCCTCATATCACGGTCGCTATATCACTCTGAGTAAAGACCGTAAGGTTGTGAGATGGCTCACTCCACATCAGTCTCTGGAAATCAATGCAGTGTACCTGTTCAGTGTGACAACCTGCATCCAACAAATCATCAGCAATAGTCTGCGGCAAATGCTATCACTGAAATTTGTCAACAACGTTGATGATCATTCTGCTGGAGAGGCTTGTTATTGTAGAAACTTCTCACAGGATTGTAGTTTTCTGAGAACTTCAGTTTTGAGGCTTGTAATGTTTTTAACTTTAGAAATAACACCTGTACTCTACACACTGGAGACTATACTCGTCTCTCCAGCCTGCTCTCGCTGCATGCTGGGCTACAGTGGCTATAACTCAAATTGACATCTCAGCCAATCAGGTAATGTTTAAGGTGGGACATTAGGTCAGAGAGCTTCAGTGAGGGAGAATAGAGCCAGAGGGAAAGACACTCATGCAGCAGGGTTCAGGTTAGGGTTGCATCAGACTGGACAACAATGTGTGACATCAAGAGAAAATCTCTGCTTGCATTAATCCTGATGTACCACACTGCTGCTGGCAAAGCTTAACCTCCACCCCAGCCTCCTCCTTTATAGCATAAAGCTTGTTACACCCTCATATTGAGACCCATGCTACTATAGATTAATTACTTTTGAACTCATTGTATTTTATTCAGTATGCATTGTCATAAATATATATCCATTTTGGGGTTTCTTACCATGCTTTCCCTAGAAAGTCAGAGCATGCTGCTAAACTAACCCAGGGAGTATCTTATGAGCCTTCTCTGCAAAGTAAAACTGTTTATCCATTTTGCAGTTAACTGGTAATGTGTATATTTATGTTTATGTTTGTTGAATGAAATGTTGTCACATAAGCTTAGTGGCTTTTATTTACTGTGTATTAGAGAAAAAGGTCCTATCCTGAATCTCCATGAAGCTGAGGTCAGTTCAACTTACAAAAGTTAACACAACATTATTAAATAAAACTCAGATCAACTGAGTTATCCCATTAGTGCTTCACAGGGCATTACTGGATAATACTTAAATAAAATCATCCTGTTCAAAAGTGGTTTAGTAAAACAGCCGCATAATGGTCTGACAAAGTGGTTATTCTGTCTGAGATATCAAACTGAGGAGCTGACTGATATCCCTGATCTGAGGTACTCCGTTTTGCTCACAGTACGTTGTCTCTCTCAGGGCTTCAAAGGAGAACCCAGCTCTACCAGAGAAGAAGAAATCCAGCCTCTGGCAGTTGTAAGCTCCTCTTTTCATTTAATTTCTTCCTCGTAGTACCAACCACAGCGTGATGTCTTTATTATTTATGTTTCATTTTGTTTTTCCTTTGTATTCCATGTTGAATGGTTGTTTTCTCCAGGATGTAGGTAAATCTTAACATCTGGACTGGGCTTCTGATGTTTTCATCTGACACAAACTCTTAACAGAGGAGAGCGGAGGCTCTGATCTCACATCTGAGCTGCTTTCTTTCAATCGTCTTTAATTATTTATAAAATTTTTAATCATCAAACCAAATGGAGGCTAATGTGAGAACTGAGAATGCACAAACTAAACATGATCCAGCCTCTCCTTTGTTAAGTGTCTAAAGGAATGAGTGTGTTTTATTTTGAAGGAGCAGGTTTTTGGCCATGGGTTTGAAGTTGTTTGTGAAAGAGGAGTAAAATCTAAACATTGCACCATCTCTCCTGCCCTGTTTCTGTGTGTCCCTCTATACTGTGCCTGATGTTGTGATGTCTGTGTGCAGGAGGTGTGTTGAGAGGGTTTCTTGGGGGGGGGGGGCAGGAACATGGGTGGAGAGTCTGAGTCAATACAAAGCAGATGTGCTCATTTAGCTACATAAAGGCATATTTATAAGAATAATTATTAGACTTTTCACAATGAATTGGGTAATTGGAGGTAGGCTAATAAACAGAGCATCAGAAAGTATTCAGACCCCCTTCACTTTTTCTATTTTGTTCTGTTGCTGCCTAATGATACAATTATTTAAATTCATTTTTCTCATGAATCTGCACACAGTACCCCATAATGAAATAAACTGAAATATTAAATTGACACAAGTTTCAGACCCTTTACTAAGTACTTAGTTGAAGCACCTTTGACTGCAATTACAGCCTCCAGTCTTTTTGAATATCACCTAACAAACTTTGCACACCTTGATTAGGGGTATTTTCTGCCTTTCATCTTTACTAATCCTCTCCAGTTCAGTCAGGTTTGATAGGGACCATTGGTGGACAGCCATTTTCAGGTCTCTCCAGAGATATTTAGGGGGCTGGGCTCTGGCTAGGCCCCTCTAGGACGTTCGTTGGCCCAGTTTTCATAGAGGAGATCTCTGTACTTTGTACCCTGACCAGTCTCCTAGTCCCTGCAGCTGAAAAACACCCCCACAGCATGATGCTGCACCACTACGCTTCACTGTTAGAGTGGTATTAGGCAGGTGATGTGATATTTCAGTTTTTTGGTTTTGATACATTTGCAAAAAGTGTCTAAAATTCTGTTTTCACTTTGTCATTATGGGGTTCTAAGTGTAGGTTAATGTGATTTAAAAAAAAAATAATAATTCTAGCATCATACTGCACCATAACAAAACTAAAAAACGTGAAGGGGGCCTGAACACTTTCTGAATAACCTGTATAGACCAGGGGTGGGCAACTAGAAGACCAGGGCCATCTCAGTCAGTGCAGACCTCAGGTCAGTTTCAAATCTAAGTAAAGCTTGCATGTCATATCTGCAACCTGAGTAGCACAAACAACACCATGCACAATGTACGTATATCTTATATAGTGTTGTGTTCATGTTTTTAAGTCTCTGAAAGTAGTTCATTTTATACACTTCTCAGTCACAGGCCTATTTTAGGAAAAAATCTAGAAATTAACCTGAGCTACAAACTCTGTGTGCAGCACACCAATGTCTACTTTTGCAATAAAACTATGTTAGGTTGCATCATTCCTATTAAATGAAACAATTTAAATGCAATACAAAGACTAAAGGCAGTACAGCTGACTCATCAGTTTGACATCTTGGCTGATATTTTTATATCTCCCACTATCATTCATTAAATTTTATATTTAAAGGAGTCTTCTATAACATTTAATAACAGGTTATTTTTTGCATGTTAGACCATAAAAACACACTGCAAATGGATAAAGAAATTTGGTATTTATGATTTTCTATATCTGTAATACTCTTGTAAAGCATAGAACTGCAAGTAAAACCTAGATAAATAACCAGTTATTTGCATTGATAAAGTTGCTTGGATTACTTAAATTCTGTTTTTAGTGGCCCTTTTGGTGGCCAAAGTTGCCCATCCCTGATGAAGACAGTTCGATGCACTGTGTTAGACTTTATGTGGAGTTAGGACAGAAGAAGAGTTTTTCTCCAGGCCTGTTTTGCTCTGTGTTGTTGACTAACGTCCTAGTCGGTGCACGACATTAACCCGCACTCCCTGCTCTCCTGCAGCCTGAGAACCCAGCTGCTCTGATAATTTGGGTGATCAATCAGTGGGATCTTTACAACCTAACAGGGAGATATGTTTCAGTGTCTCATAGCCCCCTGTGTGAAAGCTGGCATGGTGTGTTGGCATGGGAACTTTGTTTATTTTTTTATCCTTAATTGTTGAGCCCAACCTCTGCTGCTGAAGCTACTGCTTGTGTCTACCCCTCTATATGTTTGTTTGTGTGCTTTTTTCCCTCCCCCTTTTCCTTCCCACTTCCCTGCCCTTACACCTCCAGTTTCAGCCGTTTGTTTAGCTCGTCGGGCGGGGCGGCCAAGAAGCCGGCGGTGGAGGCTCCAGTGAACGTCAAGTACAACGCGCCGACCTCTCAGATTCAGCCGTCCGTCAAGAAGAGGAGCAGCACTCTGCAGCAGCTGCCCAGCGACAAGAGCAAAGCCTTTGATTTCCTCAATGAGGAGTAAGTTAATAAGGCTGTTAGCTGTGTTAAAGGGACGCAATCTAAACTTTAGATTCACCTTTCAGGAAAACAGCACTTAAAGGATGGCAGGGTTTTCATTACAATTTAAAAAGATCACTTTCAATCAAGATCTCTGAAATATTTTCTTATTCTCTGGACCGTATTTCTACAGATTGTTGTGTGAAAAAAAATAGTGAAACATATGGAAATAGCTCCAATATACAGCAGCAAGTAGCTACAAGACTTACTGTCAAACTGTGTTTTCATAATAATGTTGGTCAAAAACAATCCTAATTCCAAAAAAGTTGGGGCACTTTGTAAATGAAATGATTAACAAATCTCACAAACTCATATTTTATATACAATAAAAAAATCAACAACATATCAGATGTTGAAACTGAGACATTTTACCCTATCATGAAGAATATCAGCTCATTTTGAATTTGATCGCAGCATCACATCTCAAAAACGTAGGAACGGGGCAACAAAAGGCTGGAAGAGTAACCTCTCCAGTAAAGGAAATCCTTACACTGAGCTGTTGTTTTGTCCCACAGAGCGGCAGCAGATAACGTGGTGTCCAGGAGAGAGCAGAAGAGGGCTCAGTACCAGCAGGTCAAAGCTCACGTCCAGAAGGAGGATGGCAGAGTGCAAGCATACGGCTGGAGTCTCCCTAAGAAATACAAAGTGAGGATATTGGCATCAATCCTTTGCATTATCTCCTCTGTCCTTCATCTATTTCTACAGCTATTCAGTGGATCGTTGATGTGTGCTATACCTGAAACATATTATGATTCTATCTTTATTTTACAGGCTAATGGTGGTCAGGCAGAGGGTAAACTAAAGAATCTACCTGTACCCGTCTTCCTCAGACCACTGGATGAGAAAGATGCTTCTATGAAGGTATTGCCTTCATCAAAGAGAAGTTTTTTTAACCATATTTACAGTCTATGTGTGTCTATATGCAAACATGATCACTTTCAACAGACAGTTTTACACAAAGGTCTCAGAATTTACAGTAATGATAGTAAAATATCTGAACAAAGCTGTACAATAACAGTAAAAAGGGGAGTGGTTCAGTGATCATCAGAGAAACTCTGTGACTGTTGAGTGGTCCATATGGAACTGTCTAGTATGACAAGGATCTATAAGGTGCATCTTAAAGAGGAGGTAGTTGTTTTCTTTGTAACAGAATAAAAGTAAATATCATGTTAGCTTAATCCCTTAAAAGGAACCCTGCATGATCAGACAAGTTCATCTTGTTGGATAGATATTTGTGTCTCTCATATGTATATTGAGCTAAAAAAACTCACTAGATATCTGCATTTTGAGTCATTTGAGTTCATAGTGGGCGCCATGTTTTGGTCTGCACTGGTAGTGTCACATCACTAGCATTCCTTGCTGTTGCTGTAGTAAGCGCTGTTTCAGACTGGCAGCCATTGTTAGGGCTGCATCTCAGAGACGCTGCACATTTCTCACACAGGGAATTTTAAGATTTGAGGTCTCTTCTACTTTTCCTTGCACCACGAGCAGTTATCTGTCAAACTAGACAGGAAAATGATTAATACAGAGCCATATTTACCTTGTTATAGCAAATATTTACATCCCCATCAGTAGAATATGTTTCAAATCTGTTTCTTGATGAACTAGAAGATGGCCACAAGCTAAAATGAGTCTGTTTGATAAATTTTTCCGCAAACTTCTATTATTTATGAAGCTTTCTGTTTCCACACGGTTCAAGATGTTGCAGGTAAAGATAAACACAGTACAAAAACACTTCTGGTTTGCGCTTTTCAAAGTGAAAGCTCACATTAGCATTTCTTTGTAGAAACTCCCTTTGTTTGTACATAATCAGGGCTTGACATTTACACCCCCAACTAGCCAAATGCAGATGGAGTTCAGCTGTGGCAGGTACCAGGTTGACTTCAGCTAGCCACTTTGGCCAGTGGAATTTATCAGTGTCACAACTTCAGCATTCTCTGGCGGATATTTGTCTGAGCGAGAATTAGATATGTTTATGAAACCGGCTGCATTTTTTTTTTTTTAAATAAAGTTAATTGAAAGTCAGTGTTTTGATGTTAGTATAAAGTTTATATCCATTTGAGAGGGAAATGGAGCATGCGTTTAAACTCATTTCAGACATACCCAGTTTGGCATGTGACACATAGTTACATGCTACCTGCATGCTTACACTATACACTGAATTCAGTCACTTGTAGGGAGGTTTAATGAGGTAAAACTTAGGAGGAATTAATGATAGAGCTTTGACAGCAGAGAGACAAAGCCAACAGGCAGCAAACTTGTGTCTGGTATGAAAGCAGTTATGGCAGCAACAGCTGCAAGCAGAAAAACATACCGACAGTCTGAAACAGCGGTTACTGCAAAGCAACGGCTAGGAGCGCTAGTGATGTCAAAGAACCAGTGCGGACCAAAACATGGTGGCCTCCTGGTGGGTTTATAAGCTCAAACTTACTCAAAATGCACATATCTAGTGAGTTTTATACTTAAATATACATATGAGAGACACAAACATCTATCCAGCAAGATGCACCTGTCTGATCATGCAGGGTTCCTTTTAAGAGCAAGAATGCTTCCTTCTAAAATTTTATTTTTCCTCAGAATTCATAAAGATTTAAAGATTTAAACTAAAACGACCCACTGAAAAGTTCGCTTGAACTCCCCAACCACCAGTAATCAAAAACCATCACAAAATAGTCTATTTTCTTTGCTCTGTCATGGATTTTATGTTAGAAGTTTGACACAACCTACAGTAGTGTGGTGGAAGTTTGTGAAATACAGATTATAATGCAGTATAATTTCCATCTACCATGTTTAAATGAAAGTTTATTTCATGCCTAAACCAAGACAACATTTGAGACAGTGGTTCCCAGCCTTTTTTGTTGGAGCCATCACTATCACTACAAAATATTGTGGTGCTTACTCACAGAAAATCTCTTTGGTGTTAAAGATAAAAAATCTCTTTATGTAGTAAAAAGTGTTTGAAACTTATTAGTGTAAAAAATGGAATTTGTGTCTATGAGTATGATTTAACGCTCCGTAATTTGCTACTATGGAAAATTTGCAGTGATACCAAGTTAAGTATTAGGACTGCACTGATATTTCTCCTGAATGTCTTGGGAAATTTCACTGTTTATCTGTGTTTTTGCTTTAGCTGTGGTGTGCTGCTGGTGTGAACCTCTCTGGAGGAAAAACCAGAGATGGCGGTTCCATCGTGGGAGCCAGCGTCTTTTACAGTGACGTACCCGGACCAGAGAGCCCTAAAAAGAAAATCGGATCTCAGAGCAGCCTGGACAAACTAGATCAGGAACTCAAGGTACATACTCTGATTATTCTGTCAAAGCCACAGGGTCTCTTGGTGATAAAAATAATGATAAAGTACCTGCAGCTACAGACTGGGCTTTCTCCTTTGTTGTTGCAGGAGCAGCAGAAGGAGTTGCGGCAGCAGGAAGAGTTGTCGTCACTGGTTTGGATCTGCACCAGCACACAGTCCACTACTAAAGCTGTCGTAATAGATGCAAACCAGCCTGGAAATATTCTGGAGAGCTTTTTTGTATGCAACTCCCACGTCCTCTGCATCGCCAGCGTACCAGGTCAGCAGATTAATGAGCATGCATTTATTGGAGTCCACATGAAAGACGAGAGAATTTTACTGACATGTGTTTGCAAATTAAATGACTGTGCGTTTCCATATCTCTCTATCCTCTGCATGTATAAATGTAGGTGCCAGAGAGACAGACTACCCTGCTGGGGAGGAAGTAGCTCCAAACTCTGAGGCAGAACCAGCAGGAGAAGGCAGCGCACAACCAATCAATAACAGCTCAGCAGGGGCAGATGGCGTGCTGGGAGGCATCACTGTAGTTGGCTGTGACACTGAGGGAGCATCAGCAGTTCCTCAGACTGCAGTCAGTCCAGGTAAAGATGAAGGAACTGGATAGAGATTACATTATACCAGACACCAGCTGCAGAAGAGAGAATAATTTAGTGTTGTATTTCATGGACCAGAAAGTATCAGAA
This sequence comes from Cheilinus undulatus, assembly GCF_018320785.1. NCBI lineage: Eukaryota > Metazoa > Chordata > Actinopteri > Labriformes > Labridae > Cheilinus > Cheilinus undulatus. The sequence continues at coordinate 4,812,062 of NC_054884.1, read as the reverse complement.
ACCACAGCAGAGGACATTTAAGTGGCTCAGTTTACACAACACTTCTATGATGAAGCAAATTAGAAGTCTTTAAAACAGAGAAATAGATAATCTAAGCAGCATTTAAAACCACAGTTAGGTCAATCCAGAGAGTTAAAATTAGTTTTTAAATTGGAGCATAATGTAGCCTTGGCCTAGAGATATCCAGTGTCCAAAAAGTCAGAAATGTTCCTCTGAAAATGATTTGCTAAAGGCAGAGAAAACAAGAAGATTTTGAACTTCATTTCTGAGGGTTTTGGGGACTTCTGAGATTATTGTTAAGTTTAGTTCCATCTGTGTGCAGCAAAAACACACTTGACATGTCACAGTGATCAGATTAGATTTAAATCCACTTAAAATTCAAGGGCTGTGCATAATAATCAAGAAGAAAACTTAAAAATTAAACACATCATAGTCAAATGTGTCCAACAGTCTGTAAAGATATAAATGATGGAAGTAGCAATGCTTTCATGGCAGGGAAAATGTCATAATTTCCACCATTCAGTGATCAATGTCAGACTTGGCAAGCCAGTTTTAATAGCTGGCTTGTAGGCTGTACCCAGAATCACCTAGTGAAGGTACCTTGTTTTAATGCTCTTCAGATTCAGACATTATTGTACCCTTTAGGGTATTCAACCTTTTTATTGCCTAAAGCCCTATTCGCATAGGATTAATATTTCCGCAGGACCTCTGGTAATTGTAATAATCACAATCCTGTGCAAATCAACCTTGTCTGAACTTTGCAGGGTAAAAATTCCAGGGCACACACCCTACCATATTTCAGAGCTCATAGAGATCCACAGGTAATTCCAATCCCTTGCAAGTCAGCATCTCTGTAATTTAGGGTGTTAATTGTGTATGGCTGCATGTCTGCAGATTTAAACATGTGCCATATTCCTTCCATTTCTTGATGGATTTAACTAAACTTTGGGGGATGTTCAGTGCCTTGGACATTTCTTTGTATCATTCCCCTGACTTCTTGTTCTTTTGTCTTCATTTTGCAATGGTAGCCAAGAATACTGATTAACCAGTGACTGGACCTTCCAGACACAGGTGTCTTTTTACCATAATCACTGCACTGAGGTGATCCCCATTTTACTTATTATGAGACTACTAGCACCAATTGGCTGAACCTCTGTTGAATTAGGTCTGTCAATATTTGTGCAGTCACTTATTTTACATTACATATTTTTATTTAATAGACATTACTTTGTAGAAATCTGATTTCTCTTTGACACTAAAGAGGATTTTTGACATTTTTTTGCCAAAAAAAGCTAAATAGTGTTGACCACTGTTGACTAAAAAAACAATAAAAGGGTAAAACATCCAAGGGGGGGGGCGACTTTTTATTGGCACTGTATTGAGATAAAGTTTTTCACATTTTACTCTCTTACTCTTGTAAGTTGCATCTCCTTTGATATTTGTGTATGTCTCTGCCATATTCTGGTCAGCAGGACTGAGGAGTTCCTGGTTTAGACGATACCTTTTCAAGTTAAATCTAAAAGCAAAACCAAATGTGACACTCAACTCTTAAAAATGTTCAGCCATTTTTCCTACATTTCCGTGCTTGGTAGATACCAAACAGGTTTCATGGTTCAATGTGATGAGGAAAGATAAGATGTATGACAACTTTTAGTTTTACAGAACATAAAATAATTCACGTCAGTTAGAAATTTATCAAGTGATAAAGCTGCACATGAAAACCTTTTGTTTCCCCAACATCTGTTACCTTAAGTTTGAGAGCAGATCACCAGTATGAGTGTTGGTCATGTTAACTAATAAAAGAATCTTTCCTTTAAGAATCCAAACCAGCAGAGGAAGCCACCGAAGCGACGGAGGCCAGCTCAGGTTCTGCAGACCAAAGAGAGAGCCTGAGAGGAGTCTACACCGAGCACGTCTTCACTGATCCTCTCGGAGCTCAGCAGACAGCAGAGGCTCCGGCCAACTACTCTCAGAGGTAACATCAGGACGGCCATTATCCAGAGCAATGTTGGAACACTACAGCCAGCCCAGTGAAGCTGGTACTTTATCAGAACAACCATTAAAGACACTGAGCAGCAACGTCAGATCCATGGGAAACTGTTTATTGTTTGGTCATAGAAGTTATGCTGCTGTTTGACAGAAAAATCTAATTGCTTTGATTTAAATTTGGCCACACCACTGGATGGGTGCAAGCCTAGCCCTGAAGTAGAATTACTCTGTAACATCCTGAGACTTCAGATTACAAATAGGAACCCACCATTTCCTCCTAATTAAATCTTTAAAACACACAATTTTATCCCTAGAAACTATGCTAAAGCTAAAAGTTCACACTTTTGACTAAACCATAAAACCATCAAATACACTGGTATTGCGCCCTATAAAGTTAGACATTATTTTAATTACTTCTTGCATAATTAACATCCAGAGCATAATGGCAACAGGACTTGATTGAAGTACTTGAAACAAAGAATGAAGGCTCTAGCTGGGGCTGATTTCTTTTAAAAACTAATTGAAACTGATATTTTTAATAGAATCTGCCACCTGACTGGACGTCTCTTCTCACTGAATAAAACTGTTTGTTTCCTGGTTTAGTTTCCATCTGTGACATAAGAAAGGTAATTATATCATTAATACCAGTGCATAAGTTGTAATAACCATAGTTGTCTCTGCTGACCAGGGAGAGTGATCTGCTGAAAGACGGGGTGAGCTCAAACCCCAGCGCAGAGGAGCAGGACCTGATGAGAGAAGAGGCTCAGAAAATGAGCAGTGTTCAGCCCACTATGTGGCTGGGTGCACAGAACGGATGGTAAGTTCTGTCCTTTTTCATGATACTGCATGATATTAGACTTTTGCCAACATCCGATAAGCCAAAATTTCAAAACAAAGTCTGTCCTGTTCTAAAATTAAGCGGTCTCTTTTATTGTGACGTTCAATATTTTTTTATAGAAACAGGAATAAAACAGTACAAAAATTTGATCTATAATAAATGATGGGTATATCCTATTCAAGTGCAGATGGACAGTGTTTAAAACTGAAAGCAAATTCTTTGGTTTTGTGACATTATATGCATAATGTATTGTGTTTTTTAGATCTATTTTGGGCTATTTAGGCCTTTAATTATAGAGGAGGACCGTGTATAGAATTAGAAACAGGGATGAGAGAGTGAGGGAGCGACATGCTGGAGAGGAGCCACAGGCCAGACTAGGGTTATAATAGTTTTAGATTTTTCATAAATTTTTATTTGTTTTCACTTTCTGTGTTCAATTTCAGTTTAATTTTAATCAGTTTTTACTGCTGGTTTGTTAGTTTAGTTTAGTTTTGATTCTGCAGAAATGCTTTGTTTTAGTTTAGTTTTTATTAGTTTTAGTATTAGATTTAGTTTTTTTTTAAGATACGTATCAGGGCTGAGTGAACATCATACATTTTAAAAAACATATTCATACAGACTACTCTTCACTTATTATGTATTTACTGAAAGATGATGTTTGAGTATAACCCCAGATATAAAACTACCACTGTATGAAGGTTAATAAAATACCAAATACCAATGTAAATATTTACAATATTATAAATATTATGTAAATATTTAAATGTTTAATTATTCTTTTAATATTTGAATATTTAACATATAAATATTTACCAAATATTTTAACATATAAATATTTATCTAAATATTTATATATAAATACCAATCAGATCAGGCTATTTTAAACTCCCCGGACTTGGCTGTAGTTGCCAGTCGGTATTGTTGTGTCAATGCCTTTAACTAAGAATTTCTGGTCTCTTTTTTATTTTATTTTAGTTATTTTTGTAAGTGCACTATACAGTTTTAGTTGTTTTTTTTATTTTGGTAAAGCTAGTTTTTATTTAGTTTCAATTAGCTCAAATTATTTTTGAATTTTAATTTTAGTTATTTAGTTTTAGTGAACTATAATAACCATGAGCCAGATTTAAACCAGGGTCTCTCGCATACATGGAGTGGGATTTAACCATTACACCAGCCTTTCCAAAACTTCAGTTTGCTGCAGCCCAATTTGAGGATTGTCACCTTTCTGGCCCCCCCCCATACAAGTATAACATAAAACTAAAATATTCCATATTTTTGTTTCATAAATGGGGAATTTCCATGGAAATGCTTAGCTTTCAGATGCAGAACCAACTCAGAAAGTGTTGTATGGTCACAAAGTACAATAAATGTGCAGCTGTCGATTTGTTTTATTTTAATCAGGCATCAGGAAACTCTCTTAAATTTCCTTGTTTAATATTTATCTCTGTAAATATAACTTGTGGCTCAGCAAACTCTTCCATGTTGTAGTAATGTCTCCAAAGACATTTATTTAAATACGTAAGAAGTCTTAGAAGCCTTCTTAAAAACCGGAAGAGAGCAGCAAAGTAGAAGTTTAATGGATTGTCACCAGTTAATCCAACACCAGTTGAACCATGACACCAGTTGTATACATCAGACAAAATAAATGATAAAAAAGGTGACGAGTCAAAATTCAGTTTTAACTTTATCATTTTTACTATTTGAGCGCCCCACAAAATTTTATTTTCTTAGAGTTGAAGTAAAATCAAGCGTTATGTGGCTTTCTGAGAGCCAATAACAGCTCCGTAACAGCCTGCTGACGGACGTTGAGCTCCATAGAGCAGTGGTTCCCAACCTGGGAGGGAGGGTGCCAAAGATCTTGGGGGGGTGCGGGACCCTTTCTGCTCTGACAGTCAAAATTGGATGTTAATATGTAAAAACACTCATGATTAGAATCATAATGTACAATGGTGTATGAGGGCCAACCTAAAACATTTAACAAGGACAATCTGTTGATCTCTGGTCAAAAGGTCAAAATTTCGGTGAGAAAAAAATCAGAATTTTTGAGATTATAAAGTTTTATACTTAGAAGATTTTAGGGTTTCAAAATTCAGGAATTAACAAGGGAAAAAAGAAAGATTTCAGAGTGTATAAAATCTTAAATTTTGTCATTAGGAACTAAAAAAATTCCAGGTTTTTAAATCCTAATTTTACGGTGTAAAGTAAAAAATCTAATCAAGAAACCAAACTGAAAACCGTGGTCAGATTTTGACTTTTGCCCTTTATAATCTAAAAAGTTCTAATCCAAGGTTCAGGCACATTTGCTGCTTATAAAGTTGAAGTTTATTTTTTCTCATAAATTAACTTTAAAAACTTGAACATTTTTAGGGTTTATTCTTGAAATTATCATTTCTTTTTCCCTAGAGCAGCCCTAATACACAGTTGTAATATAGGGTAGATTAGAAATAGATCTTTAGTCTATACAGGCCTGCTGTGTTGGGATTTTGTCAGTGAAAACAATTACAGACGATGTTTCCTTTTCTGAGTGGGTCAAAGGGGGGTGTAGCTTTCTTAGATGCTAGTAGAGGAGGGCCCTGAGGAAAAAAGGTTGGGAATCACCACTATGGAGCACTAAATAATCCTAAATCCAACTTTATAAAGGTTAGACTTTCAAAATAAAATAGATTCTCCTTTGTAAACAACAGGTTTGCAACAGGTTCACACAAAAATCGGCCTCTTTTCTAGAGTAAAAACTATATATATTAGCTGTAATTCAGACTTAAGATTTCAGTCTTTAGAACAAACTTTAAAGTTCAGTAATAGGGTTGAAAAAATTAGAACACTTGTGGTTGGTCTCTTCTTAAAACTAATATAATCACTGATATTGAAAATTAATTTTAAAGGCTAGTATTTGCAGATACTGATATGCTGATAAGCCTGTACATCCCTAGTGTTTTTCCTCCCTGCATACTCGTGTTAATGTCAGTGTTTAAGCGCTTCAGATGATTAAAAATCTTCCTTGATTGTAGTGTGTACGTCCACTCCTCTGTGGCTCAGTGGAAGAAGTGCCTGCATTCGATAAAGCTGAAGGACTCAGTGCTGGGCATAGTGTAAGTACACAGATTGTTTTTAACACAGCTTAAATTTCCATTTCACTTTTATGTTGCTGAGTGTAGAGCAGCTGGTTGAAAGCATTCGTTTGTCTCTGACAGACATGTAAAAGGCCGCGTGCTGGTGGGCCTCTCTGATGGCACCTTGGCAATATTCCACAGAGGAGATGGTGAGTTCTCATGAGCTTTACAATAAGGACTATTTAATCAATCCCCTGATACTGGAGCCGTCTAAAACCACATGTTTTGTCTCTGTTATGCTCAGATGGACAGTGGGACCTCACCAACTACCACTTACTAGACTTGGGCAGACCACATCACTCCATCCGCTGCATGACTGTAGTTCATGACAAGGTGTGGTGTGGCTACAGGAACAAGATCTATGTGGTGCAGCCCAAAGCAATGAAGATAGAGGTATGAAAAAGTCATTTTGGCTCACTTGTTTTTGTGCAAATCAGTGAGACAGTCCAGAGTTGAACAGTGTTATGAACCCATTCCTTTTGTTCGTTGGACTTTTTAAACCATGACACCTCAAATTTGAGACCGTACCCCTACCCAGACTGGTAGGGGACCTGTTTTGTTCTTTTAAAGCAAACCAGAGTTACTTTGCCAAGATGGTGTGCTTCCTTTGTGCTGGTGTTAAAACTGTTAGTTGAACCCTGATGCAGACCAAACAACTGTACCAACACCACTTTAAAAGGTGGATCCTGGTGCTCCTGGTAGCTAAATAAAACAGCTGGGTGGAACCTCACTATTTATTATTCCTGGACATGCATGAATTAAAAACTCTGGTCATACCAGATCAGCTTTTAGAAGTAATCTCTGTGTGTCTGAGCTGGTCATGGCTATGGGGGATTGCCAGTTGCTTTTTTCTTAACTGTCTTGAGCCTCAAATGCACCTCATTTTCCCACTGTATCATTGGCTTAAAGTGATAAATGTTTATAAAAACAGAGACCAGAACCACCATCAATCTGTGTGGTTGTCTGTCCATTTTGGAATTAGAAAGTGGCTTTGGGGCAACTGCCACAAGGCAGGAGTCGACTAGTCTTCTTTACCTGCAGGGATTTTAACTAAGCCTAAGGGTGCAGTTTCTCTGCACATCACTAATTTTGGTCTGCTTGTAAGTGTCCCTATAAAAACACAGGCCAAAGCTGAGGTAGTTATACTATAATATAACACACTGGTCCATGATTTGCTAACCTAACACACCAGATAAACTCCTTTATATATCATTGCATGGATATATTTCATATTCACTTTGGAAAGCTCCAACAGAAAGCATTTGGGAAGAGAAGGGCTTTTCAAAAAAATTCTCAGAAGGTGATTGGATGAACGTTCTGTCGCATTCATTATGGGCCAATCAGAGTGACAAGACAAAATTAGGTTGCATGCATGTGCGCAGCTCCAGGAGTAAAGTGAGCTCGGCAGGCAAACACTACTGTATTTTATGAAAAGTAGAACATGATGTGGATAAAACTCATGCCGAGGCTAGTAGAGAGAAGTGTTGCTCTTTGCTCTTGATGTCATAAATAAATGTGGCACAACTCTGATAATACCCTAACCCTAAATCACTTCCGCAGTCGCAGCTATTGTGTTCATTGACTTGGAGAATACCTTAACCAACCCGTAATGATTGCAAATTCATACTGAAGCAGGCTGGCAGAAGGCTTGTCATGGACCCTCCTCTCAGCTGCCAGCTGAGAGCTTAGTTTTGGGGACCTCTGAGGCCAATATAAACTTGTCTTGAAAGGGTGAAATATGTTCCATGTGTATTAATCCTTGAAAATAGCAACAAATTTTTCAATTCAAGCTCAACTTTTATTTGTTTAGAGGCAGATATTTGTGAAGTCAGATAACTGTCATGGTTTTTCTTGTTCTGTGACACATTTTCATCAACGCTTCTTCTGCAGAAATCATTCGATGCCCACCCTCGTAAGGACAGTCAGGTACGTCAGCTGGCCTGGGATGGCGATGGTATCTGGGTCTCCATCAGACTGGACTCCACTCTCAGGCTGTTCCACGCTCACACCTTCCAGCACCTTCAGGACGTCGACATTGAGCCCTACGTCAGCAAGATGCTCGGTCTGTTCGCTCTTTATTGTTGACAGGATTTCATTCTCATCTATCCTTCGTGAAACACAAAGACACTCATCAGGGGCTGACAGACTTGTTCATCATCTCAGATTTGAATTTCAACATGTTCTTTGTTCTGTTTTCTCAGGTACGGGGAAACTGGGCTTTTCATTTGTGAGGATCACAGCCCTCATGGTGTCATGTAGCCGTCTCTGGATCGGCACTGGGAACGGTGTCATCATCTCCATCCCTCTGACAGACAGTGAGTGTAGGAGCGGCAGTGATTTATTTTTCACACTGTCTCTTCCTGATTCTTTTGTTCAACAACAACAAAAAAATCACATTAGTTACCCAAAGCACTTTTTTAACCTTATCTTGCTTTTGGATTACGCAGATCAACCATACTTTGTCTGACTTTTATACACATTCTCACTTTCTCTGTCCCATTAGCAGCCAACAAGGCAACCAAGGCAGCAGGAAACCATCCAGGAAGTGTAGTTCGAGTCTACGGTGATGATACGTCTGACAAAGTGACACCTGGGACGTTCATCCCATACTGCTCCATGGCTCACGCTCAGCTCTGCTTCCACGGTCACAGAGACGCTGTCAAGTTCTTCACCGCTGTCCCAGGTAGAATGAAGCCGGAGCGGATGATCTGTTTTACCTTTTACTAAGCCTGGTTATATTTCTGAGTGGAATCAGTGCCATACTGACCTACGCTGTTCTACTTGTGTGTTGGTTTGTCAACGTAGCTCTTTAATACTCCACCTGCAGTGCTGTGAGGAAGTATTTGCCCCCTTTTTGCATATTTGCCACACTTAAATGTTTCATCAAACAAATGTTACAACTGCAAAAAGGCATTGGCAATAACTGGCAATAAGTCTTTCTCATCTCTGTGGAGGAATTTTGTCCCATTCTTCTTTGCAGAATTGTTTAAATTCAGCCACATTGGAGGTTTTCCAGCATGAACGGCCTGTTTAAGGTCATGCTGAGGTATCGCAACCAGGTTTAAGTCCAGACTTTGACTAGGTCACTCCAAAACTTTCATTTTGTATTTTTTTACCCATGCAGAGGTGGACTGGCTGGTGTTTTTCAGGTCATTGTCATGCTGCATAACCTTAGTGTGCTTGAGCTTTAGGTCACAAACTGATGGCTGGATATTCTTATTCAGGATTTTCTGGTAGACAGCAGAATTCATTGTTGCATCAATTACAGCAAGTGGTCTAGGTCCTGCAGCAGCAAAGCAGCCCCAGACCATCACGCTACCACCGTGTTTGACTTCTGGTCTGATGTTCTTTTTATCAAATGCTGTGCTATTTTTACTCCAGATGGAACAAAAAATTCAGCTTTTGTCTCGTCAGTCAACAGAATATTTTCCCCAAAGTCTTTTTGGGATCATCAGGATGTTTTTAGTCAGTCTGAGATGAGCCTTTGTGTTCTTTTTGGTCAGCAGTGGTGTTGATCTTGGAAATCTCCCATGATGCCGTTCTTGCCCAGTCTCTTTCTTATGGTTGAGTCATGAACTCTGACCTTAACTGAGGCCAGTGAGGCCTGCAGGTTTTAAGATGATGTTATAGGTTCTTTTTTGACCTCCTGGATAAGTCGTTGATGCACTCTTTGAGTCATTTTGGTTGGCCAGCCACTCCTGGGAAGGCTCACCACTGTTCACAGTTTTCTCCATTTGTGGAAAATGGCTCTCACTGTGGTTGGCTGGGGTCCCAAAACCTTAGAAATGGCTTTTTAACCTTTTTCAACCTGATAGATGTCACTGATTTTGTTTCTCATCTGTTCTCAAATTTCTTTAGATGGCACCGTGATGTGTTGCTTTTTGAGATCTTGTAGCCTACTTAACTTTGTCAGACAGGTTCTGTGTAAGAGATTTCTGGATCCAGCAGGTCTTGCAGTAGAGGCCTGGGTGTGGCTAGTGAAACTGAACTCAGCTTTCCAAAAAAATGTGGTTAATCACAGTAAATTCACAATTTAACAAAGGGGGACTGACTTTTCACATAGGGCCAGGTAGGTTTGGATGGCCTTTTCTCCCTTAATAAATGAAATCAACATTTTAAAACTACATTTTACTCAGTTAACTGAGTCACGTGAGGCTTTCAGGTCTTTAGATGTTGTTCTGGGTTCTTTTGTGACCTCCTGGATGTGTTCAGCACTCCTGGGAAGGTTCACTACTGTTACAAGTTTTTTCCATTTGTGGACAATGGCTCCCTGTATTTTCCTCATGTTAAGATGTGCTTGATGGTGTGAAACATTCAACTGTGACAAATATGCAAAGAAACAAGAAGGTAGGAAGTGGGAAAATAAAAAGTATTTGGCTCTTGTTTTTTTAAATGAACACATTTTTAAATTGCCTGTATGTCTTGTTTATTCAATCATCCAGTCCACCAAACAAGAGTCAACAGGAGAATAAGCTGCTTGGGATTGGTAGAGATGATTTGGCAAATTTGACATGAGTGCAACCAACATACTCAGCTCTGCTGCTCATCCCACAGATGCATGTTCCTTACAAATGTGGCACCATTTAAAAGAGAAATAAACAGGGGTTTTAACAGTATAAGATTTATTGCCAAGAAGCATTGTTACAACAAAGAAATGATCTACTAAACATAAATTTACCTACCTGTTTGTGCCAAGGTTAAATACATACAATGTAATAAATCTCTTTGATTTTCAGGTTAATGAGTTCAGATTAAAAACTTGTGGACCAGGATCCTGCTTCAATTCAGTATTTTGCTCAGAGAGTCTGTACCAGAACAACACAGTCTGGACTTGTTTGGTGTTATTTACAGTTTGTGGCTCTGTGCTCTCAGGTCATGCTGTCCCATCTGCGTCCTGTGGAGGGGAAGCAGCAGGGGACAAAGCGACAGATGCTGCAGCTCAGGATGGAACCAAGTCTATGTTGGTGATGAGCGGAGGAGAAGGATACATTGACTTTAGGATGGGTGAGTTTACAACTGGCAGAGAAGAATGCAGTGATATCAGCACAGCAGGTGTAGAAACAAATGTGATCTGTGTCTGCCTTCAGGTGATGAGGATGGCGAGGGGGAGGATGGAGAGGAGGCCCGCATGAAACTGCAGCCCTTCCTAGCTAAAGCGGAGCGCAGCCACCTCATCGTCTGGCAGATAATGGCCAGCGAGGACTGAACTCTGACCTCAGACCCCCTGGGGACAGATTTGCCTTTTTCTCTCGCCTCGGAGGAGTTCATGCGGACGACTCTGCTCTGCAGGCACGAGTTTAATCAGCACTTTTATCTTCCTCAAACATGAACAGAAAGAAACAAGCAAAAACTGCTCTAAGAGCACTCAGTAATAAGACTGGAGCAGTGCTGACAGACACAAACACTGCATGACGTTGGTTTGTTATGGGTTGTTTTGTTGTATGTTTTTTTAATTTTATGAATTTCATCCTGTTATATTGCCTATTTCTCTTTTAATATTATTTGATGTTAAGCTGTTATGAAAACAGATATTTTGTTTATTTTTGTCTGGCAAATACAATGAACTTTCTTCCTGATGTCTTCAGGGTTCTTCAGTTCTGGTGCACTCACGCTGGAATCGACTTTAAACTCAGGGCCTGTGTCCAGACACGGCGCTTTTTGTGCTGGCGGCACTATAACCTCAGTCTAGAGCTCTTCAGGTTACAAACGTTGTCTTGTGCTTTCTTGTTATTATCTGTTACATCTTTTTTAATAGCTCCTTGCACTTAAAGGGATATTTCTGTATTTTTTTAAGTTGGGTCATATGAGGTACTTGGCATTAGTGGTGGCATTCACTTCCAGTGATAGCAGTGTGCATTGCTGGTGGTTCCAGCAGGGAAGCTTGGCTATGCAACGATGCAGAAGGGTACACTTTCCCTGCGTAGTTTAGCAAGTGTTAGGTGAAAAAAAAATGTGCCCAAAGCAACACTGGCCCAAGAAATGTTCTATCAAAAATGTTGAAGCACCAAAAAACCTCTGTGTTTGGCACTATTTTGCAACGCAACCTTCAGCAATATGTTCTTCCACCTCAGTGAATCAGGTAACCTGTTTGGATCTGCGCGCTTCATCAGAGAAAACAATAACGAACTAAACTAGAACTAGTTATTTTAGCTCAGTTTTCCGCTCCAACAGCTGACACATTGTTTTCATAAGTGCCAACTATAGCTGCTTATAGCTGCACGGTACTCCGGCTTCCTCCCACCACCAAAGACATGCTCATTAGGTTAATTGGAGCCTCTAAATTGCCCGTAGGTGTGAGTGTGCCTGGTTTTTGTCTCTACATGTCAGCCCTGTGTTTGACTGGCGACCAGTCCAGGGTGTACCCGTCCTTTTGCCTAATGACAGCTAGGATAGGCTCCAGCCCCCTACGACCCCCAACAGGATAAGCAGTGTAAAAAATGGATTGATAGATGTAGCTTTTCTAATTCTCAGTCATTAAAAGAATAAAGCCATAGCGATAAACTTACTCAGCTCTTCTGGTTGGGGTTGGTTTTTCCAATTTATTTCCAGAAAGTTGAAAAAAGTCAGTAAAACAACAGTGTCCAGTAAGGCAGGGAACTCTGAATGTGGAGTGATGCAGGCTGCATCTGTGAGCCGCTATCCTCTATTAGAAACGTCCAGAAGAAGTTTTGTGAAGTCCCAGTCCAAGCCCACAGTGGGTATGGACTCACAGTTTCCACACCTACACTATCAGGTAACTTTCTCTCCAGTTTTCATTGTTTGAAGTTCCTCTCTTTCTTCCCACTGAGTCTCCACCTGTAGAAGTTATTCCTCTTTGTACTCCAGATCACAAGTTTCCCCTGGTATCCACAGGAAACAGGCATTGTCACTTGAGTCAAAATCGCTTAGTTTGTCATCGTTATCTCTGTCCAAGCCTGTAAACCAGCTGATCAAATACTCTGAGGTGGAAGAGCACGTAGCTGAAGCTTGCGCTGCAAAATAGTGCCAAACACAGAGGCTTTCTGGGTGAAAAATCAAGCACTTTGAAAATTTCTAATAGGGTGTATGTTTGAGCCAACTTTGTTATTTTTATGCCATTTTTACCTACAACTCACCATTATATGGAGAAACTGTACCCATCTTCTATGCTATATAGCCTAGCTTCCTCTAGGGCGTCCTTCTTAAAGAGGCAACGCTCACTGAAATCACTGGGGGCTGACGATACTACTATTGCCAAGCACCTTATATGACAAAACTTCAAGAATACCAAAATATCCCTGTCTTTTATTCTAGGAAATATCACCAAGAAAACAATGTAAAGGAATCTTGTCCTGGTATTAGCAGCAGATGAAGATTAGCGGCAGTTAATCGTCTACCATTGTTGTTGACAAAGCTGATAAAAGTTCTGCAGTAAAAACAGCTGATGTCGAGGACACAGGCCCTAAATCAGCAGGTCAAAACATAATATAATCATTCATGAGCTCCCTGTTGCCCTTCTATAGTACAAGACTGTGGCAGTCGTGTTTCCCATCCTTTAAGAAGTTGGCTTTTGAACGTATGCAAGGTCGATTTATTGATTGCCAGTTGTCTCCAAGTCCAGATTAGTTTTAGTCAAGTGCAGTACATCCGATTCATGAAGTTAGCATCTGCTGGCGCAGAGGATGGCACCAGACTTCTCTAAATACACAAAATGAACAGCAATAAATCCAGTTTATGCCTCTATTGTGTAATTTTCCAGCAACAAAGCTAAACTAGAGAATTTTCTGAAACAGTAGGGGTTTTTTTTGTCATTGCACTGTTTTGAAGCTTAAACATTTAATGTAGCAATATTCCTGACACTATTTAGAAGTTAAATCTGACCAGATTCTATTGTAAAGCTAGGGCGCGGAGCATTACCTCAGGCTGTTCAGCAGCATGGCTGCTAGTGTTTATGCTTTGTTCAGGCTTCAGTCACATAATCGGCATCTAAATTCCACTTTACCTGCTAAACTGAGAACTTTACCATCAGCTTGTCTTTTTTGCTCGTTTACTGATGTTGCCTTGCTAAAACACTGAAGGATGTAGGATGTTGAACATTGTTGATATTACTGGACATGTTGAACGTCAAGATGTTTGCACTGTTTTCAGTGTGATGGCATACTAATATTAGCATTTAATCCTCTACACAGGTGCATCTGAAAAATTAGACTATCATGAAAAAGTTTTTTTTAACTGTGATTTAATTCATAAAGTGAGACTTCAATATATTCTAGATTCACCTCATACAAATAGAAATAATATGAGTTTTTTTTTGTTTGTTTTATTCTTGATGATTACAGCTCACCAGAGTCAAATTCCACTATCTCAGAATATTAAAATATCACAAACATCAGTCAAATAAAGGATTTATAATACAGAAATGTTGGCCCTCTGGAAAATTCTGCTCAATTTTGCACTCAGTGGTTAGAGCTCCTTTTTGCACAAATTCCTGTATCTTTGCTTGTGTCATGGAGGCAATCAGTCCGTGGGCCTGCTGGGATGTTATGAAGCCCAGGTTGCTCTGATAGCAGCCCTCAGCTCATCTGGATTGTTGAGTCTCTCCTCTTCCTCAGAGATTCTCTACGGGGTTCAGGTCAGACCAGTTGGCTGGCCAATCAAACACAGTAACACCATGGCCAGTAAACCAGTTTCTGGTGGTTTTGGCTTCACTGTGAGCAGATGAAACGGAAATTAGTATCTCCATAAAGCTTCTCAGCAGATGGAAGGGCCTAAAACCTCCTGGTAGATGGCTGACAGTGTTGACTCTGGACTTGATAAAGACCAGTAGACCAAGAGATGACATGGCACCTCAAACCATCTGAAAACACTGGACTTCAAGCATCTTGGACTATGGCCTCTCAGATTTTCCTCCAGACTCTTGGGCCTTGATTTCCAAATGAAATTCCAAATTTACTTCCATCTGAAAACAGGACTTTGGACCACTGAGCACTCTTTCTCTCCTCACATCTATGGTTCAGGATTGGCTCGACACTAAGAACACCACACTTGTAGTCCATTTCCTGGACCTGTCTGTGTGGTGGCTCTTGATCCTCTGGCTCCAGTTTCAGTCCAGTCCTTGTGAAGCTCCTGTAAATTCTTGAATCTACTTTATTTGACAATCCTAAAGGCTGAGCTCATCCTTGTGTCTCCACACTTTTCTCTTCCAGTCATCTTTCCATGAATCTGCTCTGATACAGCCTCTGAGAACAGCCTGGCCTTTCAGCAGTGACCTTCTGTGGCTTACCCTCCCTGTGGAGGGTGTCAGTGATTGTCTTCTGGATGTTTGTCAAGTCAGCAGTCTTCCTCATGATTGTGTGAACCGAACCAGAGTGAGAGAATGGAGGCTCAGGAGGCTTTTATTTCGAGATAGCGGGTTCATGATTTTCATGTGCTGTAAGCCGTGATCTTCAAGGTTAAAAAAAGTAATGAAATATTACTCTTTGTATGAGATTAATCTTTAATAGGGAAATTTTACTTTCTGAAAAATCACAGGAAAAATAATTTTTTTACTTAATAATCTATTTTTTTAGTTGCTCCTGTTAGAGCAGACTCTTGTTTAAAGATTCGTGATGGTCGGGAATACTTTTATAAAACCGTAAATATGACATTAGAAGCAGCAGCTGCTGCTTTATTTACCACTGTATGATGTAAATAATCTCCTTCGGTTAGTTTTGCTGAAACACTGACAAACCACAGATCTGTATTTATCTACATATCGTACAAAGATTCTGTCCATCCTCTGTGCTCAGTTTGCTGACCAGCTCCAGCTTGTAAACACTAAAAATCTGCCTTATGTACAGAGATGCACCGATACTACATCTTTCAGAAAAAGTAAAAATGATGAGCAGTATCAGCTGTGTTCTGTGAGTACTTAGACATGGTTTCAGCTCCAGTACCGGTGCATCCCTTCTTATGTATCAGGGGTTGGAAGGACTTTCCCCCTGGCTTTTCAAGTGTGACTAAGTATTTATTTTTCTCATAAGAATGTGTTTGCTACCAAAGGATAAAGAGTTAAAGATTGATAGTTTGCCACATGCTGAAGCTATACCGGTGTCTCGTCTTGAGCGGCACTTTAGAGCAGCATGTTCGCCTCCGTGTAGATAGAAACAAGCTTTTATAATCCTTGTGTAAAGATAAGATATATTTTTAAACTTTCATATTAGGAGAATATTTTCATGAAGTGAGAGAAGAGAGTGCAGGACGTGTTTCTATGAGAGGATAAAAAAGCCACGCTGAGGGTTACATAACCCCCCGCCATCACCCCCTCTAATCCTCATCTTGACATTTAGAGGTCAGGAGTGTAACATTGTCATTTTTGGTTTTGCAGCGCCGCTGCAGGACGCCCCAATGATGATAATCTTTATTGACAATATCCCCTCCTGATTTTTTTATTCTGACGTCTTGAGAGTGCACACAATGTTCAACTGTCTGCAATATAAGCGTGTATTTCTGGACTGTGTACCAGTACTCTGAACTGGTATTGTTGTATGTTTGTCCTCTTTGTGTTGAACAGAGGAGGCTGTTCCTCGTCATGTGTGTCTGTGAACGAGTGTCTGAGAGAAACGTTTTTGCAGTTTAGCCGTTTCAGTATTTATTTACAATGATTGAGCCTTTGCAATTCAGAATGTAACTTTGTACATTGAATATGAATTATATATATGATTATATATGTATGAAACATGAAAATGGCTTGGGTTTATTGTTCCGACAACAGTTCCTGCTGTCGCATTGATATGAATTTGTCCTGTAACCTTACTCAGCTATGCACTCTGTCTCTGAGGGGACTGGGCTTCAGACCTGGTGACTCTGCAGCCGGTCCACAGCCTCAAATGTTCCGTTTAAATGTAGAAGTTTTGATGTCAGCGAGCAACATCATGTCATCACAGCATGGTGGAGTGTCATCCTCCTCCACAGGTCTCTGTTGTCCCCTCATATCTGCATAAATGTCATGTACTTGGTGAAGTACAAACAACATCTTGTACTTCTTCTGCATCTCTAGCCTTATTTTTAACAGTAAATTAAAGCAATTTTTTTGGGCAACTTTTCTGCTTCTGTTTTTTTTTTCCCCTCTTAATCTTGAAAGTTAAAGTTTGGACTTAAAGGTTGCAGCCCAGATTATTCTGAGAATCAATTTCTTATATTTTGCATATTTGTTACACTTAAATGTGTGTTAGACAAAGATTACCACAGTAAATTTAAAGTGCATTTTTTAAATGATTTCATTTACTAAGGGAGCAAAGCTGTCTAAACCAACCAGGCCCCATCTATAAAAGTCATCTCCCCCTAAACCTAGGAGTTTGTCACATCACTGTGGAGAAATTTTTGCCTACTCTTCTTTGCAGGATTGTTTTAATTCAGCCACATTGGAGAGCTTTCCAGCATGGACGGCCTGTTAAAGGTCATGCCACAGCATCTCAGTCAGATTCAAGTTTGGATTTGACTAGGGTGAACCTGCTGATGTGTTCCAGATCGTTGTCCTGCTGAATAATCCAAGCGTTCTTGTGCTTCAGGTCTTGAACTGATGCCTGGACCTTCTGGTAGAGAGCAGAAGTCATGGTTCCATCCATTACAAGTTTTCTTGGTCCTGAAGCAGCAAAGCAGCCCTAGACCACCACACTGCCACCACCATGTTTGACTGTTGGTCCCATGGGCGTAACACAGGGGGAAAAAAGGGTACTTATTACCCGGGCCCACAGTAGGAAAGGGTCCTTGAGAAGCCTGCAATCAAAAATGTGTTTTTATTTATTTTTTCTTAGTAATTATTCTCATTATTGAATCAAAAGTGATTAAATTAATCAGTCAAAAGACTAAAATATGTATCAAATAGAGTAAAATAAAATACTTGGGGAGGCTCCTGCTCCTCCCTTTAAAATGCCCAATGATGTCCAGCTCTGCAAAATAATGCAAGTAGTTTAACCATAGTAAAAATACTGCTCATAAATTTGAAAATTATGATTCAAAAATATATTAAAATCATAAGATATTTGTGAACATAACTCAACGTTTGTTGCTTGGTCTAGCCGGTTAAGGGTGGTCCTGTAATATTCTTCCTGGGGGGGCCAAAAATCCCTAGCCACGCCCCTGGTTGGTCTGATGTTCTTTTGATGAAATTCTGTGTTAGTTTTACTCCAGGTGGAACGGGACACACCTTCTAAAAAGTCACACTTTTGTCTCACCAGTCCACAGAATATTTTTTCCCCAAAAGTCTTACTGATCATCAGGATGTTTTTAATCAAATGTAAGACCTGCTTTGTGTTGTTGTTTGCTCAGCAGTGGTTTTGGTCTTTGAACTCTCCCATGATGCCATTGCCTCTTTCCTATGGTTGAGTCATGAACTCTGACCCTAACTGAGTCAATTGAGGACTGCAGGTCTTAAGATGTTGTTCTAGGCTCTTTTGTGACCTCCTGGATAAGTCGTTGATGCACTCTTGGAGTCATTTTGGTTGGCCAGCCACTCCTGGGAAGGCTCACCACTGTTCAAAGTTTTCTCCATTTGTGGATAATGGCTCTCACTGTGGTTGGCTGGAGTCCCAAAACCTTAGAAATGGCATTGTAACCCTTTTCAACCTGATAGATGTCAGTGACTTTGTCTCTCATCTGTTCTTGAATTTTTTTAGATGGTGCCATGATGTTGCTTTTTGAGATCTTGTAGCCTACCTGACTTTGTCTGACAGCTTCTATTTAAGGGATTTCTGGATTCAGCAGGTCTGGCGGTAATCAGGCCTGTGTTTGGGTGGTGAAACTGAACTCAGCTTTCCCAAAAAATGTGGTTAATCACAGTTAATTCAAGATTAAACAAAGGGAGAGTGACTTTTTTACACAGGGCCAGGTGTGTTTGGAAGACTTTTTCTCCTTTAATAAATGAAATCATCATTTAAAAAAACACATTTTGTATCTACTCAGGTTATCTTTGTTCAGTATTTAAATGTGTTTGATGATCTGAAAAATGCAAAGAAAATAAGAGAAATCAGGAATGGAGCAAATACTTTCACACAGGTCTGTATGTAGATTCAGAATTTCCTGTTTTTCTACATGAATTTTACAAGATTTCCAACATAAACTGCACTAAAGCTACATACGACCAGCTATAATTTTTTTAAGCATGCAACACTAAGCTAGTAAAAACGATCTGACCTTAAAAGTGGGATGATTGTTTATTTGAAGTTTCCAGTTCTTGATTTTCCAGGATGGTGCTAAAGCCTTTTAACCATCAGCATGGCCTTACTGTAAGACAGATGTGTTTGTATTTTATCGCCCTGTTAAAACAGCTGTTCAATCAAATCAAAGGAACAAATCCTCGCTCCTTTTGTGCTTTGAAATAATCTGCCAGGATCAAATGTGAAGTCATGTGTTTTCTCTATCCATCATACCTTCATAAGTCCCCTAATCTCCACTAGGTGGCGTGCTTGGACCACACAGTCTTTACCCAGTGAGTCTATTAGGACAAAAGCACCCCTCCCCTCCCTGTGATTGGTCCACCACTGTTCTATTCAAAGCCTTGGTTTCAGCCTGTTGAATGGGGCTGATCGGGTGCTTAGCAGGCTGACGGACGGACAGACAGAGAGGCTTTAATCTCATCCCCAGCTCTGAACACAACACCTGGCTGTCATGGATCACAGTCATGATAGTAGACTGAGAGGTTAACTAACACACAAACAGACGGTGGCTGTGGAGCAGTTAGAACAGCAGGGATGTCACTGGATAATCACGATGCTCCTGAATGCTTCTGGTGAAGAGATCTGGATGTTAAACAACAGAGCTTTAGTTGTCTTTCATTTTTCAGCGAGGTTAGAAATGGGGGGGGGGGGGGTAACCTAAAGAGGTACAGTGCATACAGTAAATTTTGCATATTTGTCACACCTAAATGTTCCATATCATTCAACAAATTTTAGTAGTTGACAAAGATAACCTGAGTTAATACAAAAGTCATTTTTTAGATGATAATTTCATTTATTAAGAGAAAAAAAGCATCCAAACCAACCTGGTCCTATATGAAAAAGTCCTTACCCCCCTTATTATATCATAAATTAACTGTGAGTAACCACACTTTTTGGAAAGTTATGTTCAACTTCATTGGCCACACCCAGACCTGATTACTACCAGACCTGCTGGATCCAGAAATCCCTTAAATAGAAGCTGTCACGCAAACTGAAGTAGATCTCAAAAAACAACCCATCATGGCGCCATCTAAAGAAATTCAACAACAGATGAGAAACAGAGTCACTGACATCAATCAGTCTGGAAAGGGTTAAAAAGACATTTCTGAGGCTTTGGGACATCAACGAACTGTGGTCAGAGCCATTACCCACAAATGGAGAAAACTTGGAACAGTGGCGAACCTTCAAAGGAGTGGCCGGCCTACCAAAATGACTCCAAGAGAGGAACAAAAACTCAACATGGGGGTCATCAAAGAACCCAGAATAAGACCTGCAGGCCTCATTTGACCAAGGGTGGGATGGAAACATCAAATTTACTCAAATTACTGTAACTGAGTAGTTTTTTGGGGGGCACTTTTTCTGAGAATGTTTTGAAATCAGTTATTTAATTCTACTTAAGTTTTAACCAGAGTAACTGTACTTTTACTTGAGAACAATACTCTCATACTTTCCCCCCTCTGTTGACAGTCACACATAGACAAGGATCCCACATCACATCTGAAAACAGCAAAAACTGGAGTGTTGTTATCTCAGGGTTAAACGAAGACCGTTTCACTCAGAGTGGATTTTAACTCCATTCTGAGTGAAACAGTCTTCAGGGTTGAGGTTACTTGGCAGTGTTGATCCACCAGCGTTAGTTCAACTCTGTATAGAGTTAATCGATTTAAGCTCCGCCCACTAATAGTTCAAATCTGCAGGGTTGTGTGGGTGAAGTTCCCCAACATGCCGTTGGGCAGAGTGTTTAGACACGTGGTTAGCTGTGTTTGGAGGTTGCCTGCAGGGTTCTTTTGCTCATTATTCCATTGGATTACCGTTGTTGTTGATGTGAGACACATTTGCACCATGGGTGAAGTTATCCACTGAGTAAGAGTTCCTTTCTGTGCTGTAGTATTGTAAAATATTTAACACTTTCAAAAGTGTTATTGAACTTTATGTAGTGTGGGCAATAAATACACTTTTCCGGTGTTAAATTTGACTCTATATGATTTCAGTTAACACTGTCAATTTTGCTGTTTATTTAACTTTATTATTACTCAGGAAAGATCATATTTTACTATACAATTCCTCAGTAGCTACTCAGTACTTAAACTAACTTTAAATTAAATACATTTTTCAACCATCCATTTTCTATATTGCTTATCCTGTTGGGGGTCGTGGGGGACTAGAGCCTATCCCAGCTGTCATTGGGCAAAAGGAGGGGTATGCCCTGGACTGGTTGCCAGTCAATCACAGGGCTGACATGTATAGACAGACAACCAGGCATGCTCACACCTACAGCCAATTTAGAGTCACCAACTAACCTAACGAGCATGTTTTTGGTGGTGGGAGGAAGCCGGAGTTCCTGAAACATGCAAACTCTGCACAGAAAGGCCCTGATCAGGAAGCCAACCAGGGACCTTCTGGCTGTGAGGCAACAGTGCTAACCCCTGCACCTCCATGCAGCCCATGTTTTACTTTTACTTGATTAAATTTATAGACCAGTATCTTTACTTCTGTTTAAGTCAATTTGAACCAGAGTAGCTATACTTTTACTTGATTACAATAGTTGTGTACTTTTCCTAACCTGACACGCTAGATGGATGTGTTTCACACATCCATCCATCTGGAAAACCTTCAGTACTAAGCGTTTGGGAACGGGCAGAGGATTTGGCAGAAACTCGGAGTGTGATTGGATGAACGTTCTGTCCGTCACATCTTTACAGGCCAATCAGAGCAACAAAACATGTGATGTAACCACTATCGTGGTTCCCGTGCTCTACTACTGAGGAATAATGCAAACCTGTAGACATGTCAGTACACGACTTTTGTCATTTCTTCTTTGTTCTTCTTTTAACAAAGAGATGAAGTTAAGTTCTGATGAAACTGGTGCTTTAGCAGCATCCATGCTAATCTCTTCATACATAATTGCATCGGCCTCTTGCTGCTGCTTGTTAACGTCACGACTGCGCCGTGCCTGAAAGTACTGCCCCTCGTCGCTGATTGGTCCTGTCACTTTGTGAACAGGCCCAAAAGGTTCAGACGGGAGCTTTGCAAGATGGATTCACCAGTGAGAAACACAGAAACAGGAGTATCCATCTGCTATGCATCTACTTTTCCGACCTCTCCTTCTGTAAAAAAGTATTTTTCTCCCTTCCCGATTTCTTGTTTTTGTTACATATTTGTCAAACATTCGTTTCACATCATCAAGCACATTTTAATATGAGGAAAAAGAGAGCCATTTCCCACAAATGGAGAAAACTTGTGAACATATTCCCAGGAGTGGCTGGCCTTCCAAAATGACTCCAAGAGCGTATCCACGACTAATCCAGGAGGTCACAGAAAAACCCAGAACAACGTCTATAGACCTGCAGGCCTCAGTTGACTCAGCTAGGTCAGAGTTCATGATCCAACACTAGGAGAGAGACTTGGTAAAATGGTATCCATGGGAGAGACTTTTGGGAAATGTTCTGTGGACTGACCAGACAAAAGTTGGAAGGTGTACGGCCTGTTAATCTGGAGTGAAACTACCACAGCGTTTCATCAACATAACATCAGACCAACAGTCAAACATGGTGGTAGTGTGATGGTCTGGGGCTGCTTTGCTTCAGGACCTGGACCACTTCCTGCAATTGATGGAATCATGAATTCTGCTCTCTACCAGAAAATACTGAAGGAGAATGTCCCACCATGGTTTTTGGAGTGGCCTAGTCAAAGTCTGGACCTAAATCTGATTAAGATGCTGTGGCATGACCTTAAACAGGCGTTCATGCTGGAAAATCCTCCAATATGGCTGAATAAAAACAATTCTGCAAAGCAGAATGGGACAAAATTCCTCCAAAGTGATGTGAAAGAGTCACTGGCAATTATTGCAAATGCTTGCTTGCAGTTGTTGTCACCAAGGCTGGAACAACCAGTTGTGAGGTTTAAGGGCAATTACTTTTCATACAGCAGCAGGTAGGTTTAGGCAGCTTTTTACCCTTAATAAAATCATCATTTAAAAACTGACTTTTTGTTTAATATGATTATTTTTTGATGATCTGAAACTTTTAAGTGTGACAAATATGCAAAAAACAACTAAGAAAACATGAAATACTTTTCCCCAGCACTGCATCTTCATAGATAAAGTGAGCATAAATGAGACTTTTTGGCTCTTATTTATCATTATTATTATTATTTTTTAACATTTTCCTTTAAAGTATAAAGTAACAGAGTCTAACCTTCTGGTTATTTTGTCAAAAAAATGAAAAAAGCCAAAAAACAAACAAACAAACAAGCAAACAAAAACCTCTCCTGCTGTTGAGACTGTGCTGCCCACGCTGAGATTTTAGCGCTGTAACTTCTGCTGGAACATCAGGGTCATGCTTCCTGATTCTGTGTGTAAGTGATAACTTGCAACATGTTCATAAAGGTCAGACTCATTTATATCAGCCCTGCTTGCATGAGAAAAATCTACTTTGCCAGTTTGCATAACCTAACAGTACCATTTCACAGACTCTGCAGTTATGTAAGCCTGCCAGATGGTGGCCCCGGGGTCGTACATGGGGGCGGAGAGGTGGCGTGGGGGGGTTATCCAGGTCCCACGACAACCGTAACCTCTTGATCCTGTGGAGGAAACTGCTGCCAAGGATGCTCCAGGTGAACTGGCCTACTAATACCACTGAGAGCACCTGTAACACGAGCAGCTCTGATCCTACAGAGAACAGGCTGTAAAAAGGGGCGTGTGCGCTCCTGTGTTTTTCACAGAAGGTCACTGGGGTCTAATGAGTTGGATGCTGACTTTGCCAAATGTCACATTTTCACCACGAGCAAGCAAACGCACGAGGTAGAAAATGCTGCTCACAGAAATTCACCCTCTCTTCAAGTCAGATTTGCTGTGATGCGTCTATTCAGCATGAATCATGGGTAACTCACAAATACACACACTCTAGAGAGGGAAACGACACACACCTTGGAGTGCTGTTGTGTGTCACAGCCCTCGTCTGCTCTGTCATCTCAGCTGGCTCCACACCGTCTTCCCTGGTGCAGGATAAACACAGAGCCGGGGTCTCCTCTCTCTCTCCCTCACAGTCTATTTCTGTCCTCTCATCATTTCTCATCACTTTTCCACGCTGCACTCTCCTGCCTCCTCTTTGTCATTCCCCTCTGTTTGTTTTCCTCGTATGATGTAAGGACCTCGTCCTCTGACAGTCCTCTTAGCAGGGCTCTCAGATCCGTCAGTTCTGAGCTGACAGTGCACGTGAGGCTGCTGAGAATTGTACAACACCTGCTTCTACACACCTAACCATTACAGCTTCATTAACCTACTGTACAGGAAGTATTCCAGATAAGTATCAGGGTCAGACACTGAGAGGTGCAAGGACAAGCCTCTGTTTAAGTTTGCACTATTTACCATCATAGGATGGACGTCTGAAGGCCTTAGAGCAGGGGTCATCAAGTAAATTTACACAAGAGACTCTGGGGGCAGGACTTTCAAACAAACAAAATTTAAATGCATATTTTGGGCTAATTAACAGAATATTGTATTAGTGTTAGTATTTTCTATTGAATCCCAGAGAATGGACCTCTCCAATTGTGATTAAGCACCAATATTAACCCATTTTTGACACTTTTAATCCCTTGTCACTACTTCATTCAACCGATTCTGCAACATTTTTTTGCCACTCTTAACCTATTTTGATAGTTTTTGACATTTTTTGCCCATTTGACCGCTCTTTAAACCCTTTTAGCCACTTGCCTGCTGATTATTGCCCCTGTTTGCCACTTTTAACCCCTTTTCACCACTTTGCCAGGCTATCTTTGGTATATTTTCACCACTTTAGATCATTTTTGATCCTTTTGCCAATTTCTGCCATTCTGTAATTCTTTCTTTTACCACTTTTTCTTCATGTTTTTTTTTACTACATTTTTGCCACTTTTCATCTATTTTGTCACTTTTTAACCCCTTTTAATTACTGGGTTTGCACCATTTTTAACCCATTTTTGATACCTTTTGCCCCTTTGTACCTCTTTTACCAATTTTTGCCTCATTTTAACCTCTTTTCACTCATTTTCCAGCCAATTTTTCTCTCTCTGTGCCACCCCACAACCCATTTTGCCACTGTCTAACCCCCTTTTCAGCACTTTATCTGGCCATTTTTGCAACATTTCCACCAGTCCTAACCTATTTTTTGAGATATTTAAAAAAAATTGCTTATTATGGCTGACAAGTGAATTTCTGTTCTGACATTTAAAGAGTTAAAAAGATAAGTTTAGAGGCTCACAATTTAAGAAAAGTATATTTATTAGTTAAAAAATATCAAAACATCAGCAAATATATTAGAAAGAAGTCAAAATCATGAGTTTAAAGGTCAAAATATAAATAAAATTTATAATCATGAAATTAAAAGTCAAAATATGATTGACATTTTTAAATTGAGTCTAAAAGGACAAACTATGGGATTATGAAGTCAGAGTTTGAATTTGAAATTCTTAGAAAAAACATAAAATTACTGGTTAAAAGGTCAAAATATGAATTAAAAATGTAGAATTATGAATCTTAAAGCTCAAAATATTAAATGAGATGTCAAAATTATGAGTTGAAATGCTCAAAGTACAAAATAAAAAAGTCAGAATCCTAAATTTGAGTCCTAATTGTGAGACGCAAAATTGAAAATATGAGATTAAAACACAAATCAATTTCTTTTCCTACATTCCTGACTTCTTATCTAAATGTTGCTACTCCTTACTTTTTCAGATTTTATGACTTAAAAAGGATATTTTAAATCATCAAGGATAAGTTCACATTTTTATACTTGAGTAAATCTGCAGACCTCAGACTGATGGGACAGTTAGAACAGAAATATGAGATCATCTTGTGGGCCGGATTTAACTGTCCCATGGGCCGGATTTGGCCCCCGTGCCTTGAGTTTGACATCTGTGTCCTACAGGATCTCTGGAGCTCAGTCAGAGTGACCATCAGGTTCTTGGTTACCTCTCTGACTAAGGCCCTCCTCTCCCTCGGTTTGGCTGGGTGACCAGCTCTTGAAGAGACTTCTTCCATCAGTGCCTCTCAACCATCCTGCCTGTCTGCTCTGCAGCTCCTCTGAGCTCATGTCTTGGGTTTTGCTCTGAGACCTTCTCTCCAGAGGTGTGTGCCTTTCCAAATCATGTCCAGGTAATTTAATTTCATCAGGCTGCAACATAAAAAACTGTAAAACATGAAAGGTGTGAATACTTCCTGACTGCACTGAGTATGGTTCAGTATTAGGGGACAGCCGTGTGGTCTCCTGAGCCCCCCTCCTGATTGCACAGAGGAAGGCATGACTGTCCTCATCTCTGTCTTTTAGAGCCTCAGTCTGGGACAAAGAACAACATCAGAAAAATTCTGCTTTTGCATTTCCTTTATTCCCTGTCCTTTGCTGCTCATCTGTCAGCCCGTCTGTCACTGTGAGAAACACCAGTGCAGCAGAAGAGATTATTTTGAAAGCTGTTCTGTGATAATTTCACATGTGGAGGGCTTTCGAGGTGAGACGAACAGGCAGGAATAAAGGTGGGAGAGAAAAAGAGAAAGCCATGTATTTTGAGAAGCAAAGCCAGCGGGAGAGATGAGTCAGCCTGCCCTCACAAATGAACTAGGCTCTATGGGGTCTCACACGGCCTGCAGACACAAACAGCCTCCCAAAAACACTGTCCTTGCACCCTTGCTCTGCTCTGCCCTGCTCTGACTTTCCTCCCTGCACCGATTCAGTCACTCAAACCAAGAAGAGCTAGACTCAATGTGTCATGGCTCAACATGCTTTTGTGGTTCTCCTCTGGGTCGTCCTTTGAATTTGACCGAGTGTAATCTAATGGTGTGTTACATGAGCATAAAGCGTAAATACATGTGAGTCTGAGTCCCGTTGATTATCAAAAATGAGCCTCTCCCAGCCTGCGCAGCTTCCATTTTCGGACACATTAAACCGTGAATATCACTCTATTGAGTCTAATCCTCAGGGAGAATTTTGGGCTGAAAGTTATGTAACACACACGCAGCAAGCACAATCATCCCTCTCTATTTTTCTTTACAAATCTAACCCAGACAGTGGGCTTACATCACATGCAGAGCTGTGTGCCCTCACGAGGAAGCTGTCGAGGTATAAATGTTCCAAACACAGACAAGTCCTCAGGCTCAAGTTCAGAAAAGAGTCACTAATGCATCCACTCATTTGAACCCTGTGTGCCGTCACCACGTTTTTAGCTGCTCACTGACCCATGCGACCAGCGCCGGTCCTTTTCCCTGACACACGTCACACTCAGCAGACTGGCCAGAGGCCCTTCATGATGCTTGAAAATGCTCTGGAGCAGGGTGGAAGAAAATCTAATCTGCTGTCTTCTTTCTGCTTTGTTTGGTTCTCTAAGTGTCTCAGTGGCTGGAGTGTGGTTTTTATGGTCTTTGCCTTCACACTGAGCTGTAGCTGAGGCCTGCAGGGAGCTCTGGCTGTGGATAGAAACGAGGAAAACAGGCTCTCTCTTTAGGACCTACAAACCCTGGAGACTCACTCTCTACCTGTTTCTGAAAATGTGTGTGCATGTTCTCAGTCCTCTGTGCTCCAGCCTCCTGCTCTGGCCTTGTCGAGTTTTCTGTGGGACAGAGATTATGGGGATACATTATATCACGGGTGTCAAACTCAAGGCCCGGGGGCCAAATCTGGCCCGTGGTGCAGTTTTACCCGGCCTGCAAGATTATATCATATCTTTATTTGGAACTGGGCCGCCGCTATGAGGTCTGCAGATTTCCTCCAGTATAAAAATGTACATTTAACCATGAAGATAAAAAAAAAAAAAAAAAACTTAAGTTAAAAAGATAATGTGAAAAAGTAGAGAGTAGAAATAAATAAAGAGTAATGAATGAGGGAAAGAAATCAATTCATGTTTTAATTTCATAATTTCATTTTGGATCTCAAAATTGTGACTTAAACTTAGGAATTTGACTTTTTAATTTCATATTGTGACCTTTAAAATTCATTATTTTGACCCTTTCTCTCATACTGTGACCTTTTAGTTCACAATTTTTCATTTGAAATCATATTGTGACCTTTTAAACTCCTAACTTTGACTTTTAATCCCATATTTACACTTTTTAAACTCCTGATCTAGAATTTTATCTCATATTTTAACCCTTTAGAGTCACAATTTTGAATTTTATCTTGCATTTTGACCTTTTAAACTCTTGATTTTTTGAATTTTATCTCATATCTTGACCTATAAACTCATGATTTTAATTCTCTATCTCATATATTTTCCTTTTAAAAACCTTATTTCCACTTTTAATTTTGTATTTTGACCTTTAGGACTCATAAAGTTGACTTTTTATCTCAGATAATGAGGCTTTAAACTCATTTATATATTTATTTATTTAGCATTTATTTGACATGAACACAGTAACATTGATGCTGGGATGTTTAATCATTTTGACTTTTTTTTTTTTTTTAGAAATCTTAAAATCATTTATCATCACTGTTTTATTTTTTTTCACTCTTCAGTTACAGTTACAGTTCAGTTGCTCGGGTTAAACCTAAATTCAGATTTCAGCCCCTGCTGTGATTGAGTTTGACACCCCTGCATTATATGGACAAAAGTATTTGGCCACACCTGGTAATTATTGAATTCAGGTGTTTCAATCAGACCTGTTTATTTTGGACAATGCTACGGTTGGGAAAGGCCCTTTTCTATTCCAACATGCTCCGCCCCGGTGCACAAAGAAGGACTATAAAGACATGGATTGATGTCCAGTGTGGAAGATCTTGACTGGCACATAACCCTGATCTCAACCCCATCGAGCATCGAGAATGGTCAGCTTTATGTCCCTTAGTTTTCACATCACAAAGGGCCGAATGAGGACGCTACTTCAGCATGAGAAAGGCAGGAAACAGACCAAACCTAAACCCTGGTTCACCTCAGACTTTAGAGCCAGTTCCAGATGTTCCCTCTTATGGTCCAGATAGTCCTAACAGGAAACATCACCTCTGAACAGGACCACAAGACCCTGAAATCAATTCATTAATTCTGAACATGCATGACGGAGCTCTTTCCTGTCTACAGAATATTTCAAACCTGCAATAACAAGGCCAGTGGTATCACCAACATCCTGTACCAGGGACGGCTCTTTCTCTCTGCTTCAAATGTAAAAACAGACAGTGGATCCAGCAGGACAGCACTGAGCGGCCCAGGAAGAGAGTCAGCCCTCAGGCCGTTAGGGTCCTTAAGGTGACCATGGCAAAGATTAGGGAGGAAAGAATGAATGCACCCCCATTTCCAGCAGTCCAAGATTCAGAATTGATATGGGTGTATACTGGGTGTATACTGGGTGTATACTGGGTGTTATCTACCCCCCTGCTAAATGTAAACAACCATAAGCTCCAGTTCAGTTTGAGAAAATATATTTTTTAATCAAATCAACAAGATACACTATATGGACAAAAGTATTCGGACACCTGACTGTTACACCAGCAGGTAATGACATTGTATTCAAATACATGTACTTTAATCTGGAGTTGCCCACCCCCATATTACAGCTATAAGGGACTCTGCTCTTCTTGGAAGGCTTTCCACAAGATTCCAGAGTGTTTCTGTGGGAATGTATGCCCATTCACTCTGTAGAGCGTTTATGAGGTCAGACACTGATGATGGGTATTCAGTTCGGTGTCATGGTCAGGTGTCCAAATACTTTTGTCCATATAGTGTATCTTGCTGATTTGATTAAAAAATATATTTTTTCAAACTGAACTGGAGCTTATGGTTGTTTACATTCAGGCTCCGTCCACATGGAGACAAAAATGTTATTGCTTTTTTGTTTTGAAAACGTTTTCCGTAAAGACGGAATCGTTTCAGGAAATATCCACGTAAGGACCGAGCCACTAAAATGACTGAAAATGCTGTAGTGCATATGTCAAGCCTGTATCACTGCCATGGAAATGCACCAAAACAACAATGGCTGAATACAGGGTTGTGCTCGTGCTGCAGAAACTACTGAGCTTGTTGTGGATTTTACAGCAAAATCTGATGCTCCTTTACCACCACTGAGAAAACCATACACCAGATGTTCTTAAATCCAACGCAGAGAACAACCAGAAGGGCAACTAGAAGAAAGTTTGTGTCAGTTTTTTGTGCTCTTCTTCTCTCATTTGGTGAATGTCCGTGGCAGCGCTACAGTGCCTGGCACAGGCTTGGCATATGCACTACAGCGTTTTCAGCGGTTCCGTGCTCACGCGGATATTTCCTGAAATGATTCTGTCTTTACGGAAAACATTTTGAAAACAAAATGGCAACATATCATTTTCATCTCTGTGTGGACGGGGCCTCAGTGACTCCAAAGAAAGTGAAGAAATTCTATCATTTTATATCAATTCTGAATCTAGGACTGCTGGAAATGAGGGAGCATTCATTCTTTCCTCTCTAATCTTTGCCATGCTCACCTTAAGGACCCTAACAGCCTGAGGGCTGACTCTCTTCCTGGGCCGCTCAGTGCTGTCCTGCTGGATCCACTGTCTTGTTTTACATTTGAAGCAGAGAGAAAGAGCCGTCCCTGGTACAGGATGTTGGTGATACCACTGGCCTTATCATTGCAATGTCAGGTTTGAAATATTCTGTAGACAGGAAAGAGCTCTGTCATGCATGTTCAGAATGAATGAATGTACTTCAGAGCCTTGTGGTCCTGTTCAGAGGTGATGTTTCCTGTTAGGACTATCTGGACCATAAGAGGGAACATCTGGAACTGGCTCTAAAGTCTGAGGTGAACCAGGGTTTAGGTTTGGTCTGTTTCCTGCCTTTCTCATGCTGAAGTAGCGTCCTCATTCGGCCTTTTGTGATGTGAAAACTAAGGGACATAAAGCTGACCATTCTCTCCACTAAAGACCACGAAGACCTCCTTAGCACTAATGAATAGTTTATTGTTTCGTGGATGTATAACCAGGAACTTGGCTTATTTAGTGTTTTTCCCCACCTGATGGTTTTACCAACAGGGACTGCAATGACATCATATGCAAATACATGTACTTTGAATATGAAGTTGCCCCCCTTTTTGCAGCTCTAACAGCCTCCAATCTTCTTGGAAAGCTATTCACAGGGTTTTGGAGTATTTCTGTGGTAATGCATGTCCATTCATTCTACAGAGCATTTATGAGGTCAGGCACTGATGTTGGATGAGGAGGCCTGGCTCATAATCTCCGTTCCAGTTCATCCCAAAGGTGCTGGATGTGGTTGAGGTAAGGGGGTTTGGGTCAGTCAGGTTCTTCCACACCAAACTCATCAAACCATGTCTTCATAGTCCTTGATATGTGCGCTGGGGCACAGTCATGTTGGAATAGAAAAGGGCCTTCCCCAAACTTTTGCCACACAGTTGGAAGCATATCATTGTCCAAAACATCTGAAGCATTAAGACTGCCCTCCACTAGAGATCAGGGGCCTAGCCCAAACCCTGAGAAACAGACAGGTAACGTTCTCCCAACATTTCCCAAACCCAGACTCCACAGAACCCATTACCGCTGCTCCACAGTCCAGTGTTGGTGTGTTTTACACCTCTCTATCCAATGCTTGACACTGTGATGTGAGGCTTGCATGCAGCTGCTCGGCCATGGAAACTCATTCGTGAAGCTCCAACTGCAGTTTTTGTGCTTACATTAATGCCAGTGGAAGTTCAGAACTCTTCAGGGATAGAATCAGTGTAGCATTGGCAATTTTTACCCACCATGCCTAGCAGTCGTTGACCCCGCTCTGTGATTTACCAGTCTTCAGCTTTATGGCTGTTGTTCCTAAATGCTTCCACTTTCTAATATCACTCACAGTTGACTGTGGAATATCCAGCAAAGATGAAATTTCATGAAACATGTGGCCAGATACTTTTGTCCATCTAGAGCAGGGGTGTCAAACTCAAGGCCTGGGGGCCAAATCTGGTCCGTGGTAGTTATACCTGGCCAGACAGATCATTTCATATTTTCATTAGAATTGGCCCACCAGTATGGGGTCTGCAGATTTCCTCCAGTATAACAATGTAAACTCAACAATACCACTGAAAATATGCGTTTAAAGTCATAAGAATAAGGAAGGAGGAAGAGTTAGAATGATGTGATAAAAAGTCAGGAATGTTGGGAAAGAAACTTGTATTTTATTTTGTATTTTGTGATTTGGGTCTCACAATAATGACTTTAAAGTTATGGTTTTGACTTTTATTTCATATTTTGAACATCAAGATTCACTATTTTAATTTTAAAGTCACATTTTAATGTTTTAAACTCATAAATTATAATTTTGTCTTATATTTTGACATTTTAAACTCCTAACTCTCAAATATCAACCTTTTCAATTTAAAACTGTGCATCTTTATCTCATATTTGGACCTTTATTACTCATTATTTTGTATTTTATATCATATTTTCACCTTTAAAACTTTTGATTTAGATTTTCTTGTCATATCTTGACCTTTTCAACTCCTAATTACAAGTTTTAATCCCAAATATTGACCTTTTTGATTCAAATTTTTAATTTTTTTAATCTCATCTTTTGACCTTTTAAACTCATAATTTTGTGTTTTGTCTCATATTTTGACCTTTTAAAGTCATGATTTTTAAATTTTATTCAAATTTTGACCTTTAAAACTATTTTTTTAATCTCAGATATTGACCTTTGAACTCATTATTTTATTAAAATATTATCTCATATTTTGACATTTTAAACTCATGATTTTTAAATTTTATTCAATTTTTCAACCTTTAGAACTTTTTTTTTGTTGTATCTCAAATATTGACATTTAAAGTCATTATTTTATTAAATTTTATCTCATCTTTTGACCTTTTAAACTTGGGATTTTATTTTGTTTTAGATTTTGACCTTTTAAAATCATTATTTCATTATTTTATCTCATATTTTGACCTTTGGAACTCATGAGTTTGAATTTTATTTAGTACTCTAACTGTTAAAAATCATGATTTTAACTTTTGACTTTTTTTTTTAAATCTCTAAATCATTTATCATTAATTGTACGTTTCCCCCCTCCCTATAATTGGTTAGTGTTGAAGATGAGGATGACAGCTTATGGGAAATTTGGTCAGGCCCTCAGGTTGGACCCAAATTCAGGATTCAGCCCCTGATGTGACTGAGTCTGTCACCCCTGATCTAGAGTATGTTCTAGAAAGAAAGTCATAAGTTAAAGCATGTATGCAGTACGCCCTGCAGCTTTGTGGACTGAGGATTCTTTCTAGTTCTGTTTTTCTATTTTCAGTTTCAGTCTCAAGGTCAAAAATAAGGCATCTGGTTTCAGAAACAATGTGCAACCTCTGAGATAAAACTTCACAGAGTGTCATCACTGAGAGACATTTCTGAAGGTTATCTGAGGTAAGTCTCTATCCTCCATGAATGATTTCTGTAGCACAAGAAATGACGTTGTCGGTACTCCAGAGTGTGTTCAGGATGTGCTGTTTTTCAGTACTACTGGAGGGCATGAACACAAATCTGAATGTTTTAAAAAAACATGCTTAGGGAGAGTTGTTTCAGTGCAACACTGATTCTTAGAGCCCTGCTCATAAACAGAGAGAGTGGAGGCTGGTATATGAAGCATATGGCTCCAAACTTCACCTAATGTCAGGTTATTTCCCTGCTGAGTCACAGTGAAGCATCAGTTACCTGCAATGTAAACAGCATTTCAGACCAATCCCCTCATTTAAACAATACTGGCAGTTCAGATCACTAAGAGCTCCAGACTTTAAGCCTCTCAGGAGTTTTTGTTGCATTTCATGTGTACTAGTGTAATGCCAAGCATGCAGTTCTCACACAGTTACATGTATTATATTTTGTAACACAGGTAGTCACACAGTTACATGATCTGTGGAATGTTTCTATTTCTTTAAGTAGCCTACTTATTGCTATTTATGGAATCTAGAGGCTATCCCAGCATGCACTGGTTACGTTAAGAGCTGATAGCAATCTTTGCAGCGTTTTAAAACTCCCAAAAGTAGAGAGCTTTTTCTGTCCTTATCATCAACAGTCCATCCTAAAGGTGCTGGATGGGGTTGAGGTCAGGGGTCTGTGTGGGTCGGTCAAGTTGTTCTGCACCAAGCTCACCAAACCATGTCTTTATAGTCCATCTTTGTCCACTGGGGCACAGTCATGTTGGAATAGAAAAGGGCCTTCCCTAAACTGTTGCTACAGGGTTGGCACCATAGCATTGTCCAGAAATGTCTTGGTACGCAGAAGCATTAAGATTAGCCTTCACTGGAGATCAGGGGCCTAGTCCAGGTCAGGTCAAGTCCAGAATGGGAGCGTATGCCGGTTGGCATTTTTCCACGCAACCCTGCTCAACCAAAGAGTCCATTGTTGAAAAATACCTTTAAAAAAGCCACAATCGAAGTGGTAAAAGGTGGCAAAAATGGGTCAAAGTGGCAATAAAAACTGGTTAAAGGTGGCAAAAATGGGTCAAAGTGGCAATAAAAACTGGTAAAAGGTGGCAAAAATGGGTCAAAGTGGCAATAAAAACTGGTAAAAGGTGGCAGAAATGGGTCAAAGTGACAATAAAAACAGGTTAAAGGTGGCAAAAATGGGTCAAAGTGGCAATAAAAACTGGTAAAAGGTGGCAAAAATGGGTCAAAGTGGCAATAAAAACTGGTAAAAGATGGCAGAAATGGGTCAAAGTGACAATAAAAACAGGTTAAAGGTGGCAAAAATGGGTCAAAGTGGCAATAAAAACAGGTTAAAGGTGGCAAAAATGGTCAAAAAGTGGGAAAAATGGGCGAAAGGCGGGAAAAGTATGCATAAAGTGGCTTTAAAGGGCAGAAAGTGGCAAAAATGGGTAAGAAGTGACAAAAAATGAGTTTAAAGTGGCAAAAATTATCAAAAAGCCGCAAAAACATGGCAAAAATTAGTGAAGAGTGACTAGAACAGGCGAAAAATAGCAAAAAAAGGTGGGGCATTTAATGGCAAAAGGCAGCTTAAATGGGTAAAAAGTGGCAAAAAATGCAAGAAAGGTGGGAAAATTGCAAAAAGTAGCATGAAAGAGAAAAACTGGCGATAAAAAGAGCAAAAATGGGATTAAAGTAGCAAAACAGGCAAAAAGTGCTGAAAAGAAGTGGCCAAAATGGGCTTTAAGCAGTAAATTTCAAATCAAGACATAAAAGAGCCACAAATCATCACAAAAGAGCCTCATGTGGCTTCAAGAGCCACGCGTTTAGTATCACTGCTCTAGTTCCATGCATAGACATGGTTGTCCCCCGCGTCTGGACCAGCCTACCAGGTCCTGAGCATCCAGTATGCAGTGTGCTGGATCAGGCCCAGGAAAGTGTACCAGGTGCTCATAAAAAGCTCTGCTGCTGACCCGTCCCATCCTCGCTGAGCCCAGCATTAAACACACAGTCTAATAACGATACCCAAAGATGCACAGAAGAGAATTCGTCACAAAGGAGTCCAGTCTCTGGCCATCAGTCAACATCCAGGCCTCACTAGTACAGTAAGACCAGACCAAGGACCCAGGACCCAGGACCCAGGACCCAAAGACTCTGACTTTCATCAGCATGCTCAGGGACCAGGAACTCCTCGCTGTCTTGCTCAGTGAACCCATCGCTCCATGCATGAGTCCAGGTCTGCGGTTGAGCTCAGCCTCGCAATCAGTGGATCGATGGATTACACTGCAAAGGTAATCAAGACCACACTATCCGAGACCAAGACTTGCCCAGGACCAGAATGCACCAAGACCAAGACTTTTGGGGATCAAGACCGAGACAAGACAAAGACCATAAAAATCAATTTTAAGAAACCATGACAAGTTAAAGTTCTCTTTAACCGTAGTTTACTTTTTCATAAATTTGACAGATAAAAACGAGACGTCTGCAACTCTTTCAAAGCACGACATGCAAAAATCTCATATCTAAACAAATTTGTTCAACTAGCTTCCTGTAAAAAATAAATCCTTGTTTGTATTTAAAAGTCACTGGCAAGTCTAGAATTATTTTAAATATCTGAAAATGAGATTTTTCTCTAGTTTTGTCAGGTGAATGAGGCCTAAAGTAAGTGTTCAGAGGGATTTCTGACTAGAAATAAGATGGACTGATGTCTGAGTTTTTGCAGGTGTAGCTTTTTGTTGTTTTTATCACATTAATGAAGTTGAAGAATACCAGATCAGTGCTGGTCTAGACTGGTCTCCTTTTTCCAAGACAGAGGCGACCAAGACATTCAAAATTTGGTCCTAAGACCGGTCTCAAGACCAAGACTGTTCTTGAGTGCTACAGCACTATGACCTGCTCTACAACTTCCACGCTTTCATTATTGACAAACAGACACGATGGCAGCATCCAAGCCATCACCAGTGTCTGGGTTTTTGCTTTGTCCTAGGAGACGTGCATTCCTGACGCTTCAGCCTCATTCAGCAAGTTAAGAGCCCCCCATCTCTGCAAAGATCACAGCATCATCAGCAAAGTCCAGATCAGTGATCTGCTATTCCCAAAATGATACTCCACAGATTGCTACACCTGTTATCTGCCCCGTTATCCAGCCCTAGCATGTCTAGGTGCTTGAGTTAGTACACCTGTGGAAACAGGGCTGACTGAAATGCCTGAATTCACTGATTAATAGATGGGGTTCAAATACTTTTATCCATAGAGTGTAGGTTACTGGCAGGGTTGCATCACTGACTATTTTCTGACATGCAAAAGTCTGTCCTGTTTTTGTTCTGGAAATCCTAAAAAACCCATATTCCAAACTGCTAAGTGATGAAGATCAGACTAAATGAACCACACAAGTTTTACTTCTATCCATGTTTTTTGGTCTCCATCTCCAAGTCTAAACGAGGCGGTAGCATCTGGGCAGAAGAGTCAGACTTTCTCTGGAGGAGTGTGGAGAGAAATGCTATGCTAACACATTCAGAGAACAGTTTATATTATTGACTAAGTTTTTATTCAGCTTTTGTTGAGCTCTACTATCCCCATGTGGCTTGAGAACACCAACAAAAGTGTCATCTTTTTCAAATGTATGAAACTTTTTCTGCATTGATATCAATTCTGCTGCAAATGCAGCTAAATAAGAATGTTTTTAGACTCTGACAAAGAGCTGCTGTATTGCTTGGATCAATAACTGCGAGGTGATTACTGGGTATAGAACTGAAATGCTTTACTGTATAACAGGAGAAAGTTGTTTCAAAGTTTATTTTCTCCTTTTCAATGAAAACCTTTGAAGCAGGAAAAAGTTTGCCCCATTAAAAATCCAGCTCTCCTAAAATCTACAGCCAAGAGTGAAAGCTTTGCACAACTCTGACCCACATAAACACTCTGAACTCAAATAAGCGTTTGTAGCCACTGCGTAGTCCTTCGCCCTGAGTTGGAAAAGTGTGTTATTGACCCCGGAGAGTGTCCAAAAGTCATCATTTATATTAACTGCTCTATTAGTCGGGAGCAGCTCTGCTGACTGGCTTTGCTGATGCTGATAGATAGAGGCCTGAGCCAAAGTTTGAATCCCATTCAAGGCCGTGAGCTCCTGACTCTGGAGGTAAAGTAATGGGAGCTGCTGGCCTCAGGTTCTCCATGACCCAGTTCTGTCTGAGCGCTGCCTGGACAGCGTTGGAGGAGAGGAGGATGGCTGGAGAGGAGACGCTCGGTGACATAAGATGCTGGCAGAGGAGGGAGGATGGAGAGGGCTATTATTCACACAAGTATGTTTTAAATCTGATACTGTCTGGATTCAACAGTCATGTTAAAGCACTATAAGAAGAAGAGCATACCAGTGACAGAGTGGTAAACCAAAAATGACATTACTCCTTCAAAAACAATCAAATCAGTTTGAATTCTGCAGCAGAAACTTTTATGACTTTTCCTCAAGCTGGCAGCCGCCGCCGTCCCTCTCGTCTGTAAATGAGGATAACAGTTTCCTCTCCTCAGCCTGATCAGAGCCAGAGTCTGTGTCCAACGCACTTTTAGTAAATAAAACAGAAGACTTTTCCACCTGGACATTCTGAGGTTTTTAGACTTTACACTTCTAATCCAGCTTAGTGCAAGAGGACAAAAAGAGGACAAAGCCGGTCACGGGACGGGGGTAATCCCAGTCGAGTTCTTCATCCTTATATATAGAGGACCGCAACTATAAATAAGTGAATACATTAGCAGAGTGAATGAAATCAAACTAAAATGCAACGCCTTTGACTGTCAGCCTGAAGAAACTCCTCTAAAGCTGCTGCACATCACTTTTCCCTCTCATTCTCTAAGCGGCCGTGGGCTGGGTGATAATTATTGTTGTTCAAAATTATAATCCAGTCTTCAAAATCCAGATTGAGAGCTGGCAGACATTATGGTCACATTAGCAGACCTGTCCACAGAATTGGCCCCTGATAAACCCAGAGAATGGGCTCTCCCCAGTTTTGTGCTGGGTCAGCAGCATCATTAGTGCAGGCATCCTGGCTAACAGATCCTTATTTTGGAGCTGAAAAGTGAGTCAAGCATTTACTTATGCAATTTCTTAACATTTTTAACTACTTTTCTTCCAATTTTGCCACTTCTTTTTGCCACTTTTAACCCCTTTGAGTGGCTTTTTCCCCTCTACCCACTGACCCCCCTGTTTTTTTGTCCACTTTTAACCCATTATTACAGCATTTCATTCATTTTTGCCACTTTTAACCATTTTTGTTTTCTTTTGCCCTTGTTTTTACTGAATGACACATTTAACTCACCTTTTATTGCCAATTATGACACATTTTTCCACTAATTTTATCTGCTTTCAACCCTTTTTCTTTCTTGCCCTGTTTTGGAACTTTGGACCTATTTTTGTGCTTGTTAACCATTCGTGCCATCTTTTTGTCTCTTTAAACTCAATTTTGCCTCCTTCTGGCACTTTCAACCTATTTCTGCCCCCTCTTGAACATTTTTGATGCTAAAGCCACTTGTTGCCAATTTTAATGTTTTTCCTCAATTTTGTCACTTAAATTCTGCACTTTAACCCATTTTTCATGTTTATCCTATTTGGCCATTTTGAACCAATTATGGCAACTTCTTTTTTTAATTTAAAACCATTTTTTGCCACTTTAAACCCAATTCTTCTACTCTTGCTAAGCAGATGGGTTTGGATGTTGTTCTGGGTTCTTCTGTGACCTCCTGGATTAGTTGTGGATACGCTCTTGGAGTCATTTTGGTAGGCCAGCCACTCCTGGGAATATGTTCACAAGTTTTCTCCATTTGTGGGAAATGGCTCTCTTTTTTTCCTCATATTAAAATATGCTTGATGATGTGAAATGAATGTGTGACAAATATATAACAAAAACAAGAAATCAGGAAGGGAGAAAATGCATTTTTACTGGAGGAGAGGTCGGAAAAGTATAACCTTGCAAAGCAGATGGATACGCCCGTTTCTGTGTTTCTCACTGGTAAATCCATCTTTCAAAGCTCCCGTCTGAACCGTTTGGGCCTGGTTAGAAAATGACAGGACCAATCAGCGACAAGAGGCAGTACTTTTGGGCATGGTGGAGTCGTAATGTAAGCAAGCAGCAACAAGAGGCCGGTGCAATTATGGCGGAAGATGTTAGTGTGGATGCTGCTAAAGTGCCAGTTTCATCAGAACTTGACGACATTTCTTTGTTAAAAGAAGAACAAAGAACAGCAGTGAGTTGTTTTCTTTTCAAAAATGACAAAAGTCGTGTACTGACATGTCTACAGTCGCCATGGTTCACGTTATGCAGTTCTCTATGGAGTTTACTCCTTGGTAGCGGCTATGTCATGTGTTTTGTTGCTCTGATTGGCCCGTAGAGATTTGACAGACAGAACTTTCATCCAATCACCCAACAAGTTTTTTTTCACAGGCTCCCTTTCCTAAACACTGTCTATGGGAGGTTTACCAGATGGATGTGTGAAACACAGGTTACAATTCTCCACCCGTCTTGCCAATGTTTGCACTTTTTGCCATATTTCAAAATTTTGAACCAATTTTTAATGATGATTTTTCTGGAACTTTGACCTATTTTGCTTCTTTTTGCACAATTTATCAGCTATTTTTCCACTTCCACAACTCATTTTTGCCTCCTCTTTTTTGTCAACTTATTTCTTTTCTACCACCTTTTGCCCATTTTTGCCCCCCCCCCACCCCCCAGAATTTTACTCTTCTTTTGGCACTTTAACACATTTTTGCATCTTTTGATCTTTTGCCATATTTGCCACTTCCTTTTGCCACTATTATATAATTTCTGCAACTTTTGCCATTATTTTCCACTTTTATTTGCAAGATTAAACCCCTTATTTGTGCTTTTGAGTCATTTTTGCCACTTCTTTTTTGACTTTCAACCATTTTTTGCATTGCTGCTAGCATCCTGGCTAACAGGGTCCTCATTTTGAAGCTGAAAGTATGTCAAGAATTTATTTGTGCTACACATTCACCAGTTTTCTACCCATTTTGCCACTATTTTGCCACTTTTATCTCATTTTAGTGGCTTTTTGTCCTTCGTTTCCCCCTTTTTTTTGGCAAAGTTGAACAATGTTTTGCTGCTTTTTGCCATTTTTTCCACTTTTTTGGGCAACTTTTAACCCTTTATTGCTGCTATCTAAAGAGAAGGGGTTTATATTTTTAAAAACAGTATATCCCTAAGCTTAAATAAATCAAACTCATTTCTTGTTGCTTTAATAACTGATTATTTTTCAGGTTAAAAATCAAAGATCATCATCACAGCTTAACTTTACAATGGACCATGGTTTTGCTGCCCTCCATAGGCCCCCAGTTTGGCTGGGTCCTGGAAAAACTACCCTTCATGGACGGCCTTGTGTGTCCATTGGAGGGAAAATGTGGAATATCCAGCAGGGATTAAATGTCATGAACTGTCTTATTGCAAAGGTGGCATCCATCACAGCAGCATGCTTGAAATCATGCAGCTATTATTGTGACAGCAGAATCTAACAAGGCTTTCTGAGTCTACGTCAGTGTTTTTATACGGACTCTGGTATAAATACAGCATATTTCAGTGTCAGTTTTATACTAAGCAGTGTTCTAACCACAGTGTGACCTGTCTGAGCTCCCACCAGGCTGCTGGTTCGTGCTATATTCAGTGTTTCTCCTGTTCACTGTATTCCTGCAGGCTGCTGCTCAGGATCCCTGCTTCATTTGCATGATAAGAGAGAATTGCATGATGGACCTGAGATTGTTGCTGTGACGACGCTGAGGAGACATATGGCTCTTTCCGAGAATCCTCGGGGTGTCAGGATAGGTGGAAGCTCTTGCTGAGCGGGCAGGTCTGTGCTGGGTGGAGAAACAGAGCGAGGGAGATGTTTTAGGTAGCTGATGCACAAAGGAAATCGTTGTGTTTGTAAGATGACATACAGCATCGTCAAACGATCTGCATTGGCAGACAGCTGCCCTGAAATGAATAATTAAAGATGCCACACAATAGAAGAGAGGTAGACGAGAGGAGACAATGAAAAGTCTGCACACAAAGAGAGCCGAGGTGATTTCAGTGGGAGGGAAAGTTGCCCACACTTCATTTGTGAAAGATTTTTGAAATGACTGAGGCGCTGATGTTTACAGTAATTTCCTATACAGAGAAAACAGCACTGTCATTGAACGCCTCACTGTGCTCTGCCTTAACAAAACCCTTGTCTTTTGAACGTCTCAGAAAACATGAAATGGTGCTGTTGTTTATCAAAGTCCACGGAGGGCAAAAACAATGGCTGTGTTTGTTAGCAGGAACACGTGCCGCCCTCAGACTTAGAGAGCAGCTGGCAGCGCCATCAAACATTCATGAGAGAGATGGAAAGACTGTGAAGGACAGCGTGGACCCAGGGATACATAAAGACAGGCAGAGATGCAGAGAGCCAGCTCACAAAGGTTAATGGGACTTATCTGCATTAACTCTGAGCGCCTGTTGTTTTTACGGGACATTGTTTGTGTGTGCGAGGTGGGCTGAGGTGAGCGGAAATCGAGTTTCTGTCACCGCTGATGCTTCTGTTCTGTCCAGTCTGCAGCAGCTGTTCACTCCAATATAACTGAGAGATGCTGGCAAGCTTTACAGCACAGCACAGCAGCTGGCTGCATGTTTTCATACTCTCATCAGGCAATCAGCCCTGCAGGGGGGCTGCGATGGGAAAATCATACCCAGTAATACAAGTCAGAAAACATTACCATGCACGTGTAAATGAGCTCCCCCCGAGTCTGGACTACTGGAAATAACATGGCACAATGAATGCACCATCATATGCACACACGATTGGTTCCAGTGTGACAAGAGACAGGTGAACGCGTCCAGTCTGCCTGCAGACTGACAGACGACCCGACCTGACACCAGCTGGAACAGAAAATTCCTCAGGAGGTGGGCAGGTTCTGGAAAACAACATGAAAGCTGCTCTCTATCTCTCTCTCTGCAATGTCTCTTGGATTGCTGGGGTCTTATAAAATATTTTGAAAGTTTGATCAAGTTTGAGCATAACAAGAACAGATAAACCTGCACAGAGATAAGCATCGCTTTACTATGGGGAAGACAGAGAGAGAAGAAAAGATGGTTGGAGGCTGAGGTGTTCTTGGGTTTTCCTGTCAAAGTGTTGCAATAAAAGAGGAGTACTAAAAAATAAAGAAGGGGGTAGGTGTGTTTGGGCTCACTTTCTTCTTTTTTAGGAGAGAGTGGTTCAGATGTTTACTGCTGTATAGTTCAACTTTCTGCAAGTCTTTAATACACAATACAGA
This sequence comes from Cheilinus undulatus, assembly GCF_018320785.1. Lineage (NCBI taxonomy): Eukaryota > Metazoa > Chordata > Actinopteri > Labriformes > Labridae > Cheilinus > Cheilinus undulatus. Next base: position 4,769,355 of record NC_054884.1, on the reverse strand, counting down.
TATTTGATAGAACCCTAAAGGTAAACTCACACAGGTGTTCTAAGGGTTTCACTTTTCTACCTTAAAATAGTTCAAGGGACGTAGATGGCCTAGTCTTATAAGGCACGCCACCATGTACGCAAGTGGCCCAGGTTCAAGTCTAGCCTGCAGGCCTGCTCAAGGAATTACCAAGGCCCCCTAATAAACCCAGAGAATGGCCCCTGATAAACCCAGAGAATGGCCCCTAAAAAACCCAGAGAATGACCCCTGATAAACCCAGAAAATGACCCCTGATAAACCCAGAGAATGGCCCCTAATAAACCCAGAGAATGACCCCTGGTAAACCCAGAGAATGGCCCCTAATAAACCCAGAAAATGACCCCTGATAATCCCAGAGAGTGGCCCCTAATAAACCCAGAGAATGGCCCCTGATAAACCCAGAGAATGACCCCTAATAAACCCAGAGAATGGCCCCTAATAAACCCAGAGAATGGCCCCTAATAATCCCAGAGAATGGCCCCTAATAAACCCAGAGAATGGCCCCTAATAAACCCAGAGAATGGCCCCTAATAATCCCAGAGAATGGCCCCTAATAAACCCAGAGAATGACCCCTAATAAACCCAGAGAATGGCCCCTAATAAACCCAGAGAATGGCCCCTAATAAACCCAGAGAATGACGCCTGGTAAACCCAGAGAATGACCCCTGATAAATCCATAGAATGACCCCTGATAAACCCAGAGAATGACCCCTGATAAACCCAGAGAATGGCCCCTAATAAACCCAGAGAATGACCCCTGATAAACCCATAGATATGGACCCCTGTTAAACCCAGAGAATGACCCCTGATAAACCCAGAGAATGACCCCTGATAAACCCATAGATATGGACCCCTGATAAACCCAGAGAATGACCCCTGATAAACCCATAGATATGGACCCCTGTTAAACCCAGAGAATGACCCCTGATAAACCCAGAGAATGACCCCTGATAAACCCATAGATATGGACCCCTGTTAAACCCAGAGAATGACCCCTGATAAACCCAGAGAATGACCCCTGATAAACCCATAGATATGGACCCCTGTTAAACCCAGAGAATGACCCCTGATAAACCCATAGATATGGACCCCTGTTAAACCCAGAGAATGACCCCTGATAAACCCAGAGAATGACCCCTGATAAACCCATAGATATGGACCCCTGTTAAACCCAGAGAATGACCCCTGATAAACCCCCTAGATAGGGACCCCTGATAACCCCAGAGAACGGACCCTCCCCTGTTTTGATTTATTGCTATCAGTGTGTCGGATCAGTAGCATTGGTGCTAGCATCCTGGCTAACAGTTGCTCATTGTCCCTGTAAAGAGGGTCAAGCTATTATAGATTTTGGAATAATCTATATGTGGTATTTTCACCACTTTATTTTCCGTCCATTATTGCCACATCTTTTTGTCAATCTTTTTTTTTTTTTTTTTTGCCTCTTTTTGCTCATTCACACAAATTTTGCCACATTCTTAAACTACTCTTCAACCAAGTTTTGCCCATATTTGCCCTTTTTTTTGTTGTTTGTTTTTTTTTAACCAGGTTTTGTTTGACATTTTTATTCTTTTCTGGAACATTTTTTTGCAACTCTCTGCCTTCTTTAGCCACCTTTTGCCATTTTTCTCCCCAGTACGCCACTTTTTGTCTATCTTTGCCACCTTTCACCCATTTTTGCCTTTTTTCATCACTTTTTACCCCTTCTTTTGCCTAATCGCACATCTCACTTATTTTTGGAATATTTTGCCTACCTCAGCTGCTTTTGACCACTTTGGGTCCATTTTTATTTACCAGTTTTCGCAGCTTTTAACCAGTTTGTGCTGCTTTTCACCCATTATTTTTACCACTTTTTGCCCATTTTTTGTCACTCTGAGTGAATTTTTCCCATTTATGCATCGCCCCCTGCCGCTTTTGTTGCCCATTTTTCCCCTTTTCCACCAAATTTGCCAAATTCTTAAACCCCCTTTTGCCCATATTTGCACTTTTTTTTGCCAAGTTTTGTCACTTTTTGTCAATTACATCTTTATAAAGTGTCTTGCCTTTAGCTGCCTTTTGCTTTTTATTTGCCAATTTTGCCACTTTTTAAAATTGCATATATATGTATATATATGTTTACATATATATATATATATATATATATATACATATATATAATTTCTTGCCACTTCTCACCCATTTCTTTTTCTTAACAACTTTTTGTCCGTTTTCACAGCATCTTTTTGCAGTGTCTTGCCTACTCTAGCTGCTTTTTGCCACTTTCGGTCAATTTTTTCCCCCAGTTTTTGCTTTATTTAAGTATTTTTTGCTGTGTTTGCCACTTTCCACCCATTTTGGCAATTTTTTTGCCCAGTTTTTGTCCCTCCGAGCCCATTTTTGCCCATTCATGCCACTTTTTTTTTCCCTTTCAGCCCCTTTTCATCAATTCTGCTAGTTTTTTAAATCACTTTTTGTCCATATTTGCCTTCTTTAGCTGCTTTTTGCCTTTTTTATTTTTTTGCCAATTTTCGCCATACCTGAAAGTGTGGAAACACGGTTTTTCAGGACCGGGAAACTGGCAAATGCCGGATTCCTTACAGCGTGGACATGCACTGCTGGCAGAATCTCAAATCTCAAAGTGCACCTAAGCATGTTCTCTCATGTTGCTTTAACCTCAACACTCTGCATGCAGATATCAAAACATTTCATTTTAGCTTTCCTACAATATAGCGATCATTGCTACTATCAGAAGTATTGATAGAATTGTCTGGAATGTCCATTATTGTCCCTCAAAAGCTGTTGAATCTGCACTAACATCAACATTTCTATTCTAGCTGTGTTCAATGTTTCTGTAACAAAATCAGCTGATTTTTAAGGAATATAACTCAGATTATACGACTAAAAGAACAAGATGATGTCCAGAATGTTTGTCAGGTTTCTTTGTCTGAACATTTAAATATAGTCTGGTCGTGTGCATCCATTGTTCAGAATAAAGGATCCCCTCTCTGTCTAAATTTCAGACTTGATAAATTACAAACCTAACACCGCAGTAAGTCTTGTGTGTTTCTTGTCAAAGGCAGATCTTTACTCTCTGGACCCTAGCTCGTCCCGATGGTCTGCAGGTCTGCAGCCTCCTGAGCTGAGGTCTGCAGTTTTACCCTCTTTGTTTTTATATTTATTGATTGTGCACACTTGCAGAAAGACAGGAAAAAAGTCCCTCTCAATTTTAAGGGCTGGATTAATTATCCTTACTGATTTATCCTCAGGCGATGTATTTACAGTCACAAAGGCCGGCTTTACACCAGACCTTTTAAAAGCTTTACTGATTTTCAAAACCTCTAAACATTGGAATCCTCTGATTGTTACACACCTTTACCATCCAGCAGAACACAGGACCAGCACCTACCAATCACAGTCCTGATTTTTACTTGATCAGATTGACATCAGAAGAAAAGAAAATATTAGGAACATGTGACGTCATCTGTCTGCTCGCTCACACTGGTGTTCTGTCTGTGACAGCATGGTCTGGAATCATAAATATGTCAAATGGAGGTTTATTTTATCTATAAAAGGACACACAGAGAGAATTAAAATGATTCAATTCTATCTGTAGTCCTATATAAAACTGACTCAAGACGTACAAAGGCACACCCACACAGCAAGGAGAATACAGCTGACACCAAGTACACCAGCTATCATTCAACATTATAAAACCAAGAAATAACTCAGTGTGTATAAATGCCACCTTAAATGTACAATAACCACATTTTTGAACTGATTAGTCACAGATGCTGAGGCCTAACACAATAAACAAACAGGACCATGAGTAAACACTATATATGCAGTTATCATTGGACTCAGAGGGATGGGGAGGGGGTGTCACCCACTTGCCATAATATTTGAAGAAACACCACAAAAGTGCCCTCTTGGGACCCTCCTCAGTTGACACAGTACAATAAAGTGTCATCTTCTAAGTGGACATAATTGATTAAATGCCCACTATACTGCCCTCTGAATGGAAGAGAATTTGATATGGTACCCTCTAAGGTGCCCTTTAAGTGGGCAAAACATACGTGACCTTTTAGGATGTCCCATAAGCAGACAAAATGTTAAGTTCATCCAGAGAGTATTCACAGTACTTCTTTTTTTTTCTTCTTTTTTTTTGTACCAGGATGGTTTCGATTATATTTAGGAAAAACCTCACTGAGCACTGATTGGTGCGTCTCATTTGACTGACAGATAGCTCGACAGGGAGAAGCTACATTTCTGTCAACCAGAATGCTAGCTAGCTAGCTGAAAGGAAGTCTAACTTAGTGGGTTAGTGGGCTGTTAGGTTGATCCAAAGTTCGGCTGAGACCGGGATTTAAATATGGAAGCCGCTGCAGATTCGCTTCAAGAGCTGTTTGAGTCTGCCTATTGTAAGCAGACGGCTGACGTCACACAGGGTTTGTCCAATTCTTTCTGCAGTCTATGGTTAAACTGCAGAGTAAAGGCCGGCTCAGACTACACAATTTCTTTTGGTTGTTCAAGACAGAACCATGTCAGACTATACAACAAAAATCTTGCTCAATCTTGGATGACGACCTGGCCGCAGTACAAGAGTGATTCTGACCGTATGCTGACATCACCACTGTCTCCTCAACTGAGTGCGAGTTCACAGGTTGACAGGGGGGCAGGTCAAAGAGCGTCTTTCACTCTACAACAGCGCTCTGTTTGATCGTATTTTAAAATTTACACATTGGTTTTAGGGAATAAAAGGGGATAAAAAGTAGTTAATCCTGTAAATGATGCAAAGATAAGGAGCAAATGTTTGTCTGTCATTAGACGTAAGGATTCATGTCGTTGACGTCAGGTCAGGGTGTCAGACTAGACAATGATGTAAGACCAATTCTGACATGCTAGTCTTGGTAAATCGTGGTCGTGGGGCGTCTTGGATGCGTCATTAATTATGTCACACTACAAGACCGTCTGTCTTTCCTGATGCTCTAAATCGGGCCTGAGTTTTGACAACGAGCTGCGATGTTGTAGTCGGGCTTAAATCTAACTGAATTCGTGTAGTCTGAGCTGGCCTTAAGAGATGTTCACTTGCATTCATACGTAACACATGGACATGGTGTTCTACAGGTGTGGCACCTCTAATGGAGTCAGTAACTTCACTCAAGGAGAAAAAGTGTCTAACGCCCAAAGGCATTTTGGGAAAACTGCAGATAAGGGGATGACTGTCAAACAATCTGATCAAAATGACAAAAATATTTGGCTTGAGTACTGGTTGCCTAAGGCCCCGTCCATACAGAGACGAGAACGATATATTGCCGTTTCATTTTGAAAAAGTTTTCCGTAAAGACAGGATCGTTTCAGGAAATACCCGTGTAAGCACGGAACCACTGAAACGACAGTAATGGTTCAAATGAGAGAAGATGATCACAGAAAACTGACATAAACTTTCTTCTAGTTGCCCTTCTGTTTGTTCTTCTGCTGGATCTAAGAACATATGGTGCGTGCGTTTGGCGGTGGTGGTAAAGGAGCATCAGATTTTGCTGTAAAAGCCATAACAAGCTCAGTAGCTTCTGCAGCACGAACACAACCATGCAATCCCCCATTTTTGTTTTGGCCGGACCCGCACAGGCGTTGTAAGAGAGCTACGCTACGTGTGACGTAATCAGCGTTTCATGAAAGATGAGGTTGGCCGTCCACACGAAGACAAGACAATAGTCGTTTACGGATTTGTGCACTCTGGGACCCGTTTTAAAAAGTATCATTTACAGTCACCCAAAATGCCGTTTCTGTGTGGATGAAATGCCAATCTGAAAAAAAACTTTTGCTTATACTCCTGAATTTGTCTCTGTGTGGACGGGGCCTAAAACTTACAGTGTGTATATCAGCTGAGAATAAAAGAGCTGGGGTCATAAAAATACAATTCTTCAAGGCCTGATTTGACATAATTTCCTTATGCCAAGGTCCAGAATATAATTTAATCCAACAACAATTCAGCCCAGTTCATAAAACATAAATAATTAATGGAACATTAATTCCAACAACTAGTTAAAGTGAACCAATGGTGATAAATCACAATTACTCGCAAGGAAAAATAACACCGACAACCCAAAATAATCAACTATATTTTCCTGTTTTGTTAATTTGATTTACACAACTTGATCTATTTAACTATTCTGGACATGTGTGCATAGATAAACACGTTTCTGTCTTGGATTTGCACAATTTCACAAGGCTGCAGACTTCTTACAGTTGGAGCAAACATACAGTTCACAGCCTTATAATACCTTTTCATGGTGCTGTTTACAGTATGGGCAAACTTGGCTCAAGCAAATGCTCAGACTGATTAATTTCATCTTCTTTTTCTGCCTGGTTGAGTGTTGCTTTAACCTGGTTACCGCCACCTACTGGACCCTTGGATGTTATTTTTCTTTAAATTGACTTTAATTCAAACAGCAGTTAAACAGTTTGCGAGTAAATATTACTTGATAAAACCTAGTAATGAGTACATTTACTTGATTATCATGTAGTTGACTTAATTTATCTATTGGGTTTACAGTGTGCAGGAGCGTCAGAGGCAAATCAAATCCAAAATCAGGCTTTAAAGTTTCTAATGTGCAGCCAGCCTTAGCTCTGCTAAAATCAGTTTACTTTCACGTTTTCTTGCAGCTGTTTCCTTCAAGAGTCTGGATGAAATTCATACGCTGTAAATACTCTGGACAGCTCGTGTTTTGACTGAAAGGAAAAATCTTAGTGCGGGGTCACAGCAGGGTTGCAGTGCTTTTTACAGGACAGCTCCTCTCTCTCACCTGCAGATTCTCCTTCATAAATGTGTTTCTTTGTCTACGTTCTGCCAGTGACAGGAGGGGAAAGGGTCACTCGGTCACTATAAAGCCAAACTATTTTGCAGTGGTGTGCTGGCCAGACTTGAATCAGAAGTACCTTGAAATAAACGCCGTGCCCTTGGATCCACAGGCCCAGGGAGGGAGGATTGAGGTCAGCGTGTGTGTCCACAGTGGAGAGAGAGCGAGAGAGAGGAACATCTTAGAAAGTTAGAGTGATTAGCCGCGTTAGTGTCTGTGCTAATACTGGCCCATATCTGCCATTGATCCCCGTCAGCCCATATGTTCTCAGAAAGGGAAGCACAGAGGCGGTTACGTCCACTGACCAGGTTAAAGCTGTGTGTATTTACAGTAATGGACGTCTATTTACAGTGTTGATGCTACTTTATCTGGCCAGCCTTGTAAGGCAGAGTACAGTAATAGGCCTAGCACTAATACAGGCTCTTATTTAGTCGAGCGTGTGGCAGCATATGTACTGTACTTTCTGTATCAGGTACCCACGCTACGGTGTTTAGAAGGTGTTCAGCGCTGATGATGATGACAAATGTTCTTACAAATCAGCTGTGACTGAGAACAGGGTGCAGCCCGGCCTGTGTTATTATAAAAATAATGCGTGTGTGTTTGTGTGTGAGCTGTGCCTTCAATATTAGTCCAGATGGTCAAGGAAGGCCTAGCTGAGCCCTCGGCGTTCTGCCTGGCTGTGAAGCAGACACCATCTCTCTCTCTCTCTCTCCATCTGCTCATGCTCAGTGGAGTCTCCAGCCCGCTGCAGTAGCGGGGCACTTATTAGCGGGCTGGGTCTCGGGGACGACAGTAATTAAGAGATGAGATGGACTCGTGCAGTCCTCCAGGAGAAGGCAGTCTGCTGCAGCGTCCTGACTCCCCTCCCTCCTTCTGGCTTCAGGGGCCCGCCTCGCCTCCAACAAGCGTTCTGTTTATATAGCAGGTCAGAGAAAAGAGGGCAAAACAGACACTCTGTACAGAACTCCATTACACTACAGTATCCAAGAGTCAAACACAGTTCATGAGGTTCATAAACACACCACAGTCTGGTCCAGACAACCCACATCCCTGTAGCTAGAAACCACCCCATCTCATCAGATCCCCCATTAAGACTCAAAGAGCATAAATAATAGACTCTGTGTCTTTTTACATTGTTTCTCAGTGGAAACATTTTCTATTTTAAGTGAATCAAAAGCTACAATAAAGAAAACAAAAACCAGCAAATTCTCATTTATCAGCTTTGAACTCTGATCATTCTTGTGTAAGGACACCGACAGTTGGCAGATCTATGGCTGTAGCTCAATAAGATAGTATGCAATAGTTCTGTGAAGATGTACACAACCCCGTTCCAAAAAAGTTGGGGCGCTGTGCAAATTTTGCATAAAAGGTGAAGCATGATTGCAGAATCTCTTAAACCCATATTTTATTCACAATAGAACATAAACAAACTATTGAAGCTGACACATTTTATAATTTTATGAAAAATATTAGCTTATTGTGAATTTGACGACTGCAACAAATTTAAAAAAACGTAGGGATGGAGCAACAAAAGGCTGGAAAAGTAAGTGTTATCAATGAAAAAACAGCTGGAGAAGCATTTTGCAGCTAATTAGGTTAATAGGCAAAAGGTCAGAAACATGACTGGGTAATTCTCAGATTTTTAACCCTTTTATTGCCAGTTTGATTATTTGAAATATTTCATTTTTTACTGCAAAACACAAAAAAGTGGATTATTTTCCATATAATAAATAGTATAAAGATGGAGCTCTGGGGGTGAAAAGAGTCTTGGATGGGTCAAAGATTAGCAACAACATTGATCTGATTGCATTTGTATTTTTTACATGCTCCAGAAACACTGCTGTCTTCTCTGAGCCAAAGCTCATCTAAATTGGACTGAGACAAAATGGAAAACTGTTCTGTGGTCGAATTAATCACAATTTGAAATTCTGGAATAGACATAGAATTTGAAATATGAAATTTCAGACTGTTTTATGGATATGATGGGTATTGCATGTCTTCTCCCTCCCTGCTCCCTCTACCTGACGACTCAGACACACCTGAGAGTAATCCGCACTCAAGAGTGGGGAAGGGGAATACTTAAAGCTGGGGATCTCCAACTTTTCAGCCTGCTACCCCCAAAATAACACCGCTAGAGACCGGGGATCCCCAGGCTACTTGAAGGCGGCAAAAAAAAAACACGGCCATCCCATTCAAGAATAGTCATGTGCAGACAAGGCTGTCCATAAGGGGGGATAAATGGGAGATTTTTCTGGGGCCCAGCTACACTGGGGGTCCATGGAGGTCAGCAAAATCATGGTCCACTGTGAAGTTTAGCTGTGATATCCATATTTTATTTATTTACCTGAATAATGACCACTCTTGTGAAAGCAACACATGTATTTTTCAATCATTTGTGCACTAGATTAAGCATTCATAAAATGGATAAATTGGTTAAAAATGGCAAAAAGGTAGTGAAATACAATTTTAAAAGTAGGAAAATGGATTAAAAGAAGCAAAAATTTGGTGAAAGTAGCAAAAAAACAGAACAAAAACAAAGGTGAAGAGTAGTAAGGTTACCAAATGGACGTAAAATTAGTCAAACATTAGGCATTTAACATTAGAACCAAACAATTTGACACTTTTTTCTGCTCAAAATGAGGGAACTGTTAGCCAGGATGCTAGCATCAACTGGGGAGGGCCCATCACTGGTTTATCAGGGGTCCAGCCAATTCTGCTGGCTGGCCTGTATGCAGACTTACTTTTTACAGATTTTTTAAAACATTTTTACATTTAACTAAGCTTATGCGTATATTTTTTTATAAAATTTACAGTTTGAATCATTTGAAAATTATGCTTAGATTCTTAAGGCATCTGGCGACCCCCAGACAGCGTGCGAGGAGGTTTGCTTATTTTGCCTTACCTTCTAATTTAGTTAACTGAGTTATTATTTCCAGGCTCCTTCTTTCCCTTCAGGTAGACGCCCACGCTTTCTTAGATTGCTAGATGTTGTTGTTCTAGTTGAGCTGTAGTTTGCAGTAGTCCTGTTTTCTTGTTATCTTTCCAGTCATGAGTATTAAGTTTATTTTGGAGAGTTAGTTTTATTTGGGTGGTTGCTGGTCCAATGACCCATTGAAGCCAGCTCCACCACACTTCTTCTCTTCTTTTTCAGCCTCTTTTGTTTCATTGATTTATTTCACTGATTGCATCGATTTGAAATAAAGCTTGGATTTCCTTTCAAACTTTCAAGTTGTTGTTTGTGTCCGTTCTTTATATGTCACTGGTGTCTTTGTGTTCAAGTCTTAATTAATTGTTAATTTATCTAAAGCCGAGTTTCTATCAGGGGGTCTGGTTTGATTCGGCACAGTTTGGTATGGTTTGGTATGCTAAACCCCAGAATAGTTTGCTTTCCACAGACACCTGCACCCTCACTTGGTGGGCGGGCAGTAAAGGCGATGACTGTGAAGTCCAATGCAACGCGAGTCTGCTGGTCCAGCAGCAGAGTTATAGAAAGGATGGGTGACAGAAATCAGTAGAGAATAAGCATTAAACAGCTTTATTTCAGCTGAAAGTGTTTTTTTTTTAAATAACTACATATTATTATGTTAACCGCTGTCAGTAAAAATCCTTAACTAGTGGCATACTTGTACAGAGATGTTTTGCATCCTAACTGTATGTTAATATGTGAATATATTTAGTCTATAACAGTTTATATGTCAAAATATGAAAGTTTAGAGCTGAACTATGAGAATTTGCCACATTAAAATAAAGTAAAAGTTCAGCTGGTGTTAAAATCAAACTAGCTTAAGTCAGAAATCCAGGGTGTGCTGATCTTGTTCTAAAATAGGCTGCAGTCCAAAGTTTTATGAGCACATTCAACATCACAGAGCGATGTTTTCACAGGTTACCTAAAGTAAGAAGCAGATTAACAACTAGTTACAGTACAGAGAATCAGCTGAGCTAAAGCTTCATATTCACAAAAACTTTAGCATTAATTTAGTATTTAGTATTCCAACTTTTGCAAAAAAAATGTGTGCCGTTCCTCACCAAACTAAGCCAGACCGCTTGGTGGAAATGAGGCCATAACACTGACTAAAGAGTAGAGGGACCATACAGCTTGGTGTCCTGGCTCAGTTCTAAAGCCTGCATTTCTGATGGTATGGGGTTACATTAGTGCCCATGGGGTAGGCAGCTTACACATCTGGAAGGGAACTATCAATGCTGAACAGCAGAGGGAGGTTTTAGAGCAACATAACCTCCCATCAAGACAACGTCTCTTTCAGGGAAGGCCTCATATATTTCAGCAAGATGCTAAACCACATTCTACATCCATCACAACAGCATGGCTTCACTATAAAGGAGTCTGGTTGCTGAAATGGCCTATCTGCAGTCCAGACCTTTCACCTACAGAAAACATTTGGAGCACCAGAAAAGGAAACGATCTGTCAGGACCCAGGACTGTTAGCAGCTAGACTACTACATCAGACAAGAATGGGACAGCATTCCTCTCCTTAAACTCTGGAAATGATCTCCTCACTTCATTTAAAGACTGTTGTTAAAAGAAGAGGGTATGATACACAATGGTAAACATGGCCCTGTCCCAACTTTTTTGAGATATGCAGCTGCCATTGGTTTCAATCTGAGCTAATATTTTTCATGTAATGATAAAATATCTCAGTTTAACATCTGATATGTTGTTTATGTTCTATTGTGAATAAAATATGAGTTTAGGAGATTTGACAATCATTGTATTATATTCATATTTCCATATGGCAAAGTGTCCCAACTTTTTTGGAACTGATTTGTATGTTTTTTAAAATGTTTTGTGTATTTTATGCAGTTCTGTTAATGTCCCTGTTGTTATGCAGACTGTAGTAAACACCAGCCATGACCAGCCTGAATGCCACATGGAAATGTGTCACCAGTGTTCTGGAGCAGCCTGAACAGACAGCTCTGCTGCTCTGGTAAGCTAACACCCGTTTGTGGGTCAACTTTGAAAGAATCCAGCATTAAACAAGATTTAATACCCAGATCAGCAGCATTACACGGTGTTAATAAAGGGCCGTGGCTGTAAAAGCCTGAAGTACTCCTGTGAAAACCATAAAGACAGAAACATGAAGGTGATTTATTTTGGAGTTGGAGAGAACAAGCCATGTGAGGAGAGGAAAGAGGAGTCATTTTTCTGTGAGGAGAAGGCGACGTGAGGTATTTTTTGAGCAGGTTCAGCCAGTGACAGAATGACTGTACAGCACCTAAAGGTGAATGCAGTAAATCACAGGGATGGCAGCGTGGAAAGTGCAGCATAGATTTTACTTTATCATCCGACACAGAGTTTAAGACTGAGTTCCACCTGCTGCTGCAGGCGTCTGTGCTCGCTGTCTTTTCATACACAGAGAGACTTCCACGCTGGCCAGCTGAACCCACAAGCTGACCCCACGATTGTGTGAGTCCAGCACTGACAGCAAGAAAAACCTCATCAGACCATGTTTCAGCTCGGTCAAAGAGAGAGAGCTGCTGAGTACTCACACAGATATACTATATGGACAAAAGTATTTGGCCACACCAGCCCAGTGACTTCAAGCGTGCCGCCTTTCTGCTGCATTTTCCCCAGTCAACTGTCAGTGATGTTATTAGGAAGTGGAAGAGTTTAGGAGTAACAGAAACTCAGCCACAAAGTGGAAAAGTCTCTAATGCTCCTCTGATTCCATAGCTGAAGAGTTCTGAACTTCCACTGTTATTAATGTTGCACAAAAACTGTGCTTGTAATGGTTTTCTTTAGCCGAGCTGCTACATTCAAGCCCAAATCACCAAGTTCAAAGCCAAGCATCAGATGGAGAGGTGAAAAGCTGTTCTTCTTTAGGGCCCCTCAACTAATATCTGAGAAAAACTAAGCCCCTCCAAGACCTCAGTAGAAAAGTTAAACATCAATTTTAATTGTTTTCATTGTCAAATCCCAACACAACATGCCTACATCACTTATTCTTGATCTATTTATAACTGATCCATTATTACAGGGGTGTCAAACTGAATCAGAGAAGGAGTCAGATTCTCAATTAAGCTCTAACCTGAGGGCCTAACAGGGTCCACATTAAAGCAAACTGTCTACCTCATTTTCACCTGTGATACATTATGGGGAAAAAATAAGCACTGATGACAAATGATTTTGAGATTTAAAAAGTCAAAATGATAAGTTTAAAGGCTCAAAATCTGGGATAAAAAGTCAAACTTATTTGTGCAAAAAGTCAAAACACAAAATTAGATGTTAAGATAATGCTTTTAATTGGCAAATTTATAAAAAAGAAAGGCACAATCATGTTTTTAAGGCCAAAATACGACTTGAAATTTAAAATTGTGAACCTAAAAGATCAAAATATGAGCTAAAAAGTTAATTATAAATAGAAAGTAATAATATTAGAAAAAAGTCAAAATATGAGATTAAAAAAATCAAAATACTAAATTAAAGCCTAAATATTAGCTAAAAGTCCAAGTAATAAATGTGAAAAGTCAAAATATGATTTAAAACTTAAAAACAATAAACATAAAAAGGTCAAAATATGGTATAAAAAGTAAAAATAATAAATGTAAAAGGTGAAAACATAAGATAAAAGTCAAAATAAAAAAAGTCATAATTGTGCCATGCAATATTGAAAATATGAAATGAAAACACAAATGAATGTCCCACATTTCTTTTTATCTAATTATTTCTACCATTTATATGTGTATATATGTTTTACATTTTTATGACTAATGGATATTTTCAATTATCAAGGTTAAGTTTACATTTTTACACTTAAAGAAATCTGCAGATCTCATATTTTAGGGCCAGTTATAATAAGAATATGATATTGTCCTGTGGGCCGGGTATAACTGTACCACTGGCCGGATTTGGCCCCCGGGCCATGAGTTTGACAGCCCTGCATTATTACATGGCAAGTGTATTAGAGCCACTCTAAAGAAAGCAGATCTGTTAATTTTCAAGAAAAAACTGTGACGATCTTAAGTTAAAACTTGTTAATTTACAAGAAAGAACAAACTTTTTTTTTTACCTAAAGGTATGTGAACCAAAACTTCAAATTTTTTAGATTATAATGAGAAAAAAAATCAAAAAGTCCAACTACTGTTTTCAGATTGGATTCTTGTAGATTTTGACTTTACACTGTTGTATGTTTTTCATTTTTAAATTTGGAAAAAAAGTGTGTCTCTAATGTCAAAATATAAGACTTTTAAAAGTAAGGAATTTCAATTTTTTTTTTCTCATAAATTAATGCCTTTTATTGCAAATATATGACTGTATAACCTAAAGAAATTGTGTTAGTTTCTCTCAAAAATTAGATTTTTTTTCTTTTTTTCACAAAAACTGAATGGCTCATCTTTATTTTTCAAAATGTTTTAGTAGCCCTCAGATGCTGTCTTACAAAATATCCCTGGTGTTGGTTGAAAACCTCGTTCTATCATTTTCTCATGATTTAATTTTTTTCATGAATCAGTGCTGTTATCAGCCTTTACATACAGTATGTCAGAGGGTTTTGACTAATTTTAAAGAAACGAAAAGTGTTAAAGATGCTGACTATGAACACCTGAGCCGGCCTTCTGGTCCAACATCAGTGCCTGATCTGGACAAAATGAATGAATGGGCACAAATTCCCACAGAAACACTCCAAATCTTGAGGAAAACCTTCCCAGAAGAGTGGAGGCTGCAAAAGGGGTGGGGGCAACTCTATATTAAAGTACATGGGTTTGCAACCAATGTCATTACAGTCCCTGTCAGTAATACTTTTATCCATATGGTGTATCAGGCAGGGTAAGAGCTGCAGGAAAAGCTGCATTTAGTCACTGCACAGCTCAGACAGAGTGATTCTCTGATAAATTTATTTACACAGTTGGACCACTACGATCACTGAGACACAGATATGATCTAAAGCGTGTCCCTCTGCATGCATCTGCCAACCCTTTTCTGACTTGACCTCTCCTGGGTTCAGCTCGCTGGCTTGTTTATGGTGCACAGCTGCTCCATGTGAGTGTGTGCGGGTGGGGGCATCTTCTCTCGTATCGTTGACCTTTCAGCCCAAGCACCACCTGACGTCCCCTCTTATTTCCTTCCCTAATTTGAGCCGACTCATATGAGGAAACCCTGTCCACATTCCAGCAGCCATGATGGTTGGCTCTCAGTGTGACGACACCTAATCCCTATATGTGTGTGCTTGTGACTCGCTAATGGACTTGTGTAAGAGGCTCAGAGCGTCACTGGGCTACTGTGCTAAGTGGCATGTAACTTCCCCTCCTCCCCCTCCTCCTCCTCCCACATGCACACACATGAAGAGAGAGAGTAGCATGAATTGGAGCCAAACATAGCAGTGAGTTTTCAGATGTTATCTCAGAATATGAATCAATACAATAAATGAGGTAGACTGTTGGATGTTTCAGTATCTTAGAGGAGAGAAAGCGGATCTGTTCGACCAATGTTTACACCATGAAAAAGGATTTTTGAGGGTGGTAAATAATATCCAATCAAATTGTCTGAATCATACCAAAATAAATAAGATAATAAATTTACCTTTGTGATAATGGGTACATATTGTCTTTTTTTGCTTACTTTTTCGAACTGTAATGATCCAAACACCAATACCATACCATGCCATAGCATAGCATAGTGTAGCGTAGCGTGGCATAGCATAGCATACCATACAATAGCATGCCATACTATGCCATCGCATAGCATAGCATAGCATAGCATTGCATAGCGTAGCATAGCATAGCATAGCATACCATACAATAGCATGCCATACTATGCCATCACATAGCATAGCATAGCATAGAATAGCAAAGCAAAGCATAACATAGCGTAGCATAGCATACCATGCACTACCATACCATACAATAGCATGCCATAGCATAGCATAGCATAGAGTAGCATAGCATAACATATTATAGTATACCATACCATACCGCACCATACAAAAGCATGCCATACCATACCATGCCATAGCATAGCATAGCATAGCATAGCATAGCATACAATAGCATGCTATAGCATAGCGTAGCATAGCATACAATAGCATGCTATAGCATAGCGTAGCATAGCATACAATAGCATGCTATAGCATAGCATAGCATAGCATAGAACAGCCTAGCATAGTGTAGCATGCCCTACCATGCCATACCATATCATAGAATGCCATAGCACAGCATAGCATTGTATAGCATGGCATACCATGCCATACCACAGCATCTTCCTCTGCCTGTCTGAAGTCAGGTCTTGGTGGCAGCAGGCGGAAACATGGGGAGACGGAATGGGTGAAGACATACCTCAAACAGCGTCAAGACAAGGAATTATTCTTGCGGCCAGTGGGTTAAAGACCACAGCTGCTGTATCTAGACCCTGTTGTACCAACTAAGCTAAAGCAGCACCCTAACTACAAATTTTTACCTTAACTTGAATTAATAGAATCCACTCAAATATTAATGATTTGATTTTGTATATTTTACCCAGAAGATAAAGTAAAATATACTTAAAACAAACCTTTAGATTAATTTGTTGTATATCTACTATATTTGCATTTTCACCCATTGGCTTTGGCACAAAATTTTGAGCACTTTTCCCAAACATTTGGTGTCATGGTAGCCAGGACATACTGATTTACCAGTGCCTGGACCTTTCAGACACAGGTGTCTTTATGCTACAGTCACTGAGGCACGTTACTGCACTCAGATGATCCCCATTTCACTAATTGTGTAAACCTCTGTTGAATTAGGTCAGTCCCTTTAAAGGTGGTGGTGGGGGGTATATCTAGAAATAGTTTTTAAAGTCAAAAGGGTGAAATTGCTGGTTGCAACAATTAAAATCAGTTAGTATGCAGCCAGTCCTCCTAGTAAACATTAAAGTCTTATTATACCACAGTATATGACTCTCCAAAAATGTGTCGATATTCCAGCCTGTCAATCATCCTGCCAGTTTGCATGCAGCAAATCTGAAATCTGATGAATATTTCAGCAGGGCTCTCATGCCAGAGGCAGCCATAATATTACAATATATATATCTGTGGCTTTAACGTCCATCCGCTGTGATTCTTGGAACATACTAGAAGTCCAGAGTCTATTTGAGGTTTATGTGTAGGTTGGAATGGCGATCGGTCATAATACATTAACCTCTCTCTGTGCTTCAGGTCCTGTACTCTCTGCACATGTAGGAGTGAGAGAGAGAGAGAGGGGGAGACAGAAAGCATGAGGCAGTGTTAGTGGGATGCTGTATGTCCATGTTTCTCTTACATAACTCAATATTTCCACAATCATCTCACTCTCTGTCTGTCTCTGCTTGGCCATCAGTGTGCATCCAACGGGGCTTTAAATACAGATTCCCGCAGGATTACCTTAACACCCAGATCACCCCTCACACTCACACAGAGACACACACAAACTTCTGCCTCTAACACACATTATCTCCACACTTTAATCCCAAATCCCCCGGAGGTCAATCAAAAAGTTCCAGGTCACAAAGTTATGACGTCAGGGTGAATGCCGTATCGTACTGTTCCCACTGGCTGAGGATTACGCTGGCTGACAGCGAGGGGACTTGTCTCTGGTGGGGACAGTTGCTAAGGGTCAGATCTGGTTGACTGAATAACCTCCAACACAAACTGTACCAACACAAACATGCTGCCTTATTCTCCTCTTATATCTCTGAAATATCCTTCACCCTATGTGAAGGACAGTTTAAATCAATCAAACAGCAGATCCAGAAATGTTGGGGTGCTGTGTAAAATGTCAAAAACATAAAAAAGCATTTATTTGAAATCTCACAAACCCATAATTACATTTAACATGGCGCCCCAACTTTTTTGGAAGTGGGGTTGTACAATTCAGGACTGCACTTTTATTGTTTGAAACATAAACAACATTCATTTCATTTCATGAAAAATATGACCAAATTATAAATTTGATGGCAGCAACACATCTCAAAAAAGTAGGGACAGGGCAACAAAAGGTTGGAAAAGCAAGTGGCACTCATGAAAAAGAATCACTTTACAACCAATAGAACTGACAGAGATGCACCAATCTGCAAAAAACTGCATCTATCATTGCATACTGTTTTAACTACAACTTATACATCGCCCAAGGTCCCCCCGAACCCGTCTCTGATGCTGAGTGCCAGGGCATCGAGGTTCCAACCCTTGCCTGCTGCCCAGCCTGCAGTGCATTCAACCCCTATGCTGAACCCACAGAAGGTGGCCCCAAATGGTTGTGGCTCTGTGTGATCTCTTCAGGCTAGGCCCAACCAGTCCCCATGGATATGAGATCTGCCACCATGCACTTGCAGTCCAGCCCCCACCCCAGGTCTGACTCCAGAGGGGTACCCTGGTGCCCTGGGCAGGACGACGCCAATCCTTGAGTGCCACTCCACAAATGTTTGGTTGAACTGATCTTAGTCTGGTCCCTTCTCCTTGACCAATTTCCATTGGGTAACCCTATTGAAAGAATGAGATTGTGGGTTCTAGTGGTCGAAATGAGATCCCTCAGGAGGGTGTGGACCCAGCCTTGGAGCCAGGGTGTGGAGCTTGGACGTCCAGTGGGATCTTGAAGTAGAGCCGCTGCTCCTTCGCCTCGACAGGAGCCAGTTGAGGTGGTTCAGGCATCTGTTCGGGATGCCTCCTGGTCGCCTCCCTGTGGAGGTCTTCTAGGTGAGTCCAACTGAGAGGAGACCCCTGGTAGACCCAGTGGAGGGATTTCATATCTCATCTGGCCTTGGAGAGCCTGGAATCCCCAGGGAGAGCTGGAAAACATTGCTAGGAAGAGCGATGTCTGGGCTGACTTGCGTGGCCTGCTGCCACCGTGACCCCGCCCTGGATAAGAGAAAGAAAACGCATGGATGGACACCCGCCAGCTTTTTTAGAAATGAGGTTGTATAATTTAGGAATTGTCTTCTAATGTTTTTTCAAATTACTGTTATAGAATTGTTAGAACTTTACTGCTGAGAACTTTAGAAGTGCTCATCTGCTAAAGACATGTAGACATCTTTGAAAATGTCACAGAATTTGATTGAATTAACAATAAAATCAAGTACCATGAGTTTTACCACACAAAATATATCTTATGGGATATGTTGTTTTTACATGTTGAATTCTGCTTGTCATCATCTTCATAAAGTTGCCACCATTATCAATTTTCACCAGTTTACTTCCCTCCTACAAACAAGCCCCTTAACAAAATAAGTTTTAAAATTTTTTTAATTATACTGTTGCCACCTTACACCAATTTTGTCAAAATTTTATTTTACCCCTTTTCATCATTTTTTCCCCACCAATTTTTACACATTTTTACCATCTGAAAGCTATTTTTGTCCGATTTAAACTCTTTCCACCACCTTTTTTCTGCCTGTTTTTGCAACTTAGACTTAATGTTGCCTCTTTTGACCCATTATTGCTACTATTAACCCTTTTAAACCACTATTATGCCCATTTTTGCCCATTTTAACCCCAATTCACCATTTGATATGGCCATTTCTAGTTTAACCAAATTCTGCCCATATCTGCCATTTTTTCTTTCCCAGTTAACCATTTTTTTGCCAGTTTATATCAACTTTTCATTCTATTTCATTAGATTTCCACCCATTTTTGCCAATTTAAAGCCATTTCAGTCACATTTATCTCCCTTTTACCACTATTTATGCCCATTTTTGCCACTTTAACCCATTTTTGCCTTTCTTGCAATTTTCATCTAATTTTTGCCACTTCCAACCCATTTCTGCTACTTTTAAAATCCAAAATCATCAGCTTTTCCACAATTTCTTTGGCATTTTTTTTTTTTTTTTACCCATTTTAGCAATTTTAAACCATTTTAACCCTTTTTAACAAAAAGTATTTACATTCTTAAGAAGGCTTTTAACAACACAGATGGTTAAATAAATTTATTATTTTCTATCTATTATTTATCAGTGTTTTTATTTTCAGGTTAGAAATGAAATATGGATATCACAGTTTAACTTTACATTGTGTATGTGTGCGTTCAACCACCTCCAGGTACAGCGGGGGTCCCCGGTCACTGGCACCTTTAATTTGGGGGTGGTGGGCTGAAAAGGTTGAGAACCACCGCTCTAAGCCAGGGTTTCAGACCATATAGTGTAACAGTGCAGCTTTAAATCATGCTGTAATGGCTACAATAAAGTCCTTGGGGCTACTCCTTAGAAAATGCTTGCTTTTTTGGTGCCACAAATATGCTCAGACTGAGTATTCAAATTGTCAAAGACAATACAAGAGGGATTCCTGCAGAGATGCGTCTATTTTTGCCAAAAGGAAGAGGTTCCTTTGCTGTTTCCAGAAATATCTATCACAACTCTTTCTTTAAGCCTCGAGGCTTTTGACAAAACAAACTTTGTGGTGTTGTGATTTATAAATATCGAGTTGTATCTACCGTTTCTATTTTAAACAACAGTATCCCTTCTGACTCTGATCTCACGAGCAACAAACTGAGCCTGTGAGAAGAGAACAGTAGTATTTCCATTTCAATTATACAGTGCTGTGAAAAGCATCAGCCCTCTTCCTTATTTCTTATTTCTGCATATTTGTCACACAGTTTTAAATGTCTGTCATGTATTAGGCAAAAAAAAACATCCAAACCTACCTGGACCTACATGAAAAATAATTGCTCCCCCTCCACATCTTGTCCGTCATGAAAGGTTTCTACTGTCATTCTTTGCTCTTGTTTTCATAAATTAATGTGGTCCAGTTCTGACAATACTGCCGCTGTGGCTAAGTCAGAACTAATCACTCCACAAACAGCCATTGTTTACAGTCACATAACAACTAATCACCAGCAGGTCGGCAGAAGAGTGAAAACCTTTCTTTCATGAAAAGCTTTTAGTGTTGTTTTCATTCTTTATGTCATGCAGAAATGGGTCCAGTTCTAGTAAAACTGACGCTAGGGTGTAGCAACATCCGAGCTAATCACTGCACTGGAAGCAGCCGGGGCGACTAGCTATTACAACAAAACCCAGCTCATAGCTACAGCCTTGTTCTCCTTCAATGATGCTGATTGGTCTGAACAGTTTTGGGTTCGGCACAAACGTTGTGGGTTGAGCCTTTTCGACATGGAGTTTGGGAAACCCATCTGCTTTGCAAGGTTAAAACTAACGCACCATTTCATTTAAAAAATCAGACCAACAGTCAGACACTGTGGTGGCAGTGTGATGGTCTGGGGCTGCTTTGCTGCTTCAGGACCTGGACCACTTGCTGTGATTGATGGAACCATGAATTCTACTGTCTACCGGAAAATCCTAAAGGCCAACATCCTGCCATCAGTTCAGGACCTCAAGCTTTAGCGCTCTTGGGGTATACAGCAGGACAACGACCTGAAATATACCATCAAGTCCACCTCTGAATGGCTCAAAAAACATACGAAGGTTTCGGAGTGTCCAAGTCAAAGTCTGGACTTAAATCCAGTTGAGATGCTGTGGTGTGACCTTAAACAGGTCTGTCATGCTGGAAAACCCTCCAATATGGCTGAGTTAAAACAGTTCTGCAAAGAAAAGTGGACCAAAATTCCTTACTCACATATTGCCAGCTTGCCTTTGGTTGTTCCTGCCAAGGGTCGAACGGCCAGTTATTAGAGTAAGGGGGCAATGACCATGTCACACATGGCCAGGTTGGTTTGGATGACTCTTCCCCTTAATAAACAAAATCATCATTAAAAACTGCATGTTGTATTTACTCAGGGTATCTTTGTCTAATATTAAAATTTGTTTGGCGATCTGAAACGTTTAAGTGTGCCAAATGTGGGAAAATATAAGAAATCATGAAGAGAGCGAATGCTTTTTAGCCACGCTGTATTACTTCATTCTGTTATTTGCAATATAAAAACATGATGATTTAGTTATGAGGGCTGTATGATATCAGACTAACCGATAAGCTTTCTCTGTTTTTATCACAGACTCTCAGAAGGACCAAACCAACAACTATGCTGCTAGATTCATACTGACTCTTATGTCTTATTCAGATATTTATGATTTATGTTCTCACTCACCATGCCCTCTCTTTGCTCGTGTGCAATTCTGTCCCTCCTCCGTGTTCCACCACGGCCCCAAGGCCACAAGTCCCCCTGCATATTTGGTAGTAAAAGCAAAACAGTCAAATCTTGTCCTTGCACAGTCAAGGAGAAACATGACAAGAGCACAAACACCTGTGACGCACAACGCACGCTCCTCTCATTGAGGCTCGCTGTGCACTCTCCTACTCTGACAGGAATAGCTTTCACTTTTCACCCTTCATCTTTTTCTGCTTTCATTTCTTCATTCAAAAGAGAGCGAGAGGGAGCTGGGAGAGGCCTTGAATTTTTGGATAGAAGAGAGAAGAAAGAGGAAGTGTTGAAAGCACGGCGGGGCTCTAATTCACCTGTTTTGATGCCCTTTCATGTGCTAATGTGGTCTTTTATGGATATAATGCCACAGTGATGAGGTGTACGGTGTTTACACCAACAGCCTGTGTGCGTGACTGAGGCAGAGTGAGAGGAATAGTGAGTGGCCGTATACTCAGGCTGCTGTGTAAATTATTGAGAGCTTTTTCCGCTAATAGTGGTAATAACTTTTCCATAACGTTCTTGTTTTTGGCCTTGGAGGCTCACGAGTTTTAGGAGCTGACGAGCAAACAAGTTTCAGATCACGTTTCTGTGTTCACACCTTTTTGTGTGACCGAATAGAACACAGCGAGTGGTCAGTGTTTTAGGTTTCAAACTTCATGTGATTTATGCTTAAAGAGTCCTGACACATGGACCCTGAGGTCGTAGGTCAGGGGGACTCTGGTGGCACTAAAAACGACCGTGACCCACTTTTACACATCTTCTTTAAGGGTATGTGTCAGCGAGGTGAGAGATCAGTGGGTCAGTCATACCAATCTGAGACCAGGGTTAGCAGAGTTTGGACATTTTCATTGGTTTTTGCTTTTTGTTAGTTTGAATTCATTTTTTCCTTCTGGATTGTTTGTTCAGTTTTGTTCCTGCTTTGCAAGAATGCTTTCTTTTAGATTCATTTTTATTTCAGTGTTAATTTTTGTTCTTTAAGCAATATCTGATACTTCTCATACTTGAAGTATCTCCTCCTCCAGCTGTTTTCCATTTAACAAAGTGTCCCAACTTTTTTGGAATTGGGGTTATATATGCTAGTCCCTTACTTCTACTTCAGTGAGTCTTACCCAAAGTTGCTGTACTTTTACTCCAGTACTGTAGTCTTGTACTCTCACCTCTGGTGAGTATAAAAACCCGATCAATTTAGTGAAGAGTTATTCGTTGTCTACATACGAAGGAAAGGTTAAGTAGCCAGGCCCTCATTCTTTATACCAGGGGTGTCCGAACTTTTCTGCTGAGGGCCAAGTACAGAAAAAGTCAAGGATGGCGGGGCCATTTTCCGAAACCTTCCCTTTATGATACCAAAGTTAGTTGATCCAGTCTGTTTAACACTAAGCGATCCGATATGCTTTAAAGTTTAAGTCACAAAAACGGTACATCAATGAATTGTTGTGTCAAAAAGTTTGTTTACAGAATGAACACAGTAGCATTGACAAGTGCTAAAACTAAAAGATACGCTAACCAAAATAGATTCATTCTGTCTTCACAATTTATTATTTTTTCTGTTTTCTAATTAACAGACGAATGTAGTTTTGTGTTACCTTCCCGGACGAGCCCCCAAGGTAACACAAAGCTATGCTCATCTGTCAGAAAACACTGGTAAAATGAAGGCTGAATCCCAATTCTCCCGAGAGTTGAGTTGAGAGGTGAGTTTGAGGGCTTTATCTCCTAGGTTATTGAGGGTTATCACTCAAAGAAAGATGGCGGCAAATGCGGGGAAAAAAATCAAGCTACAAATGTAAATTTCTTTGTTAATAGAGATCTAAAAATTACCAAAACCACTCCAGTATCTTAGTTTAATGTTATTTTATGGATTATTTGCCTTTTTGTAGTGAAACATTTACTTTTATTTTTACAATTGTAAGCTGGTAACAGAGCCATCGCGGACAAGCCTACGAGTTACAACTGGTGTTTGGTGTTAGCTAATGGACGTGTTATATGGTGACTTTCAGCTGAATATGTCTGTGGTTGTGGTGTTTATACATGTTATTCGGTTGAATATTAACACGTTCTCCTTTTTCTTCTTCTTCCTCTGAATAGACAGACTAAACAGTTTTGGCACCTTACTGCCCTCTACAGTCTGAGATCATAACTGCTATTAGGGGTGTCCTGTTTCTAGGTCACGAGATGACCCTTACTCTTGGTTTTGAGGGGCGAGTTAAGACTGAGGGTTGAGTTTGAGGGTAAGATTGAGGGTGAAGGGGAGAATTGGGATACACACTACAGTAAAGCATGAGCTTCATGTTGTAATGTGGGCCATTTTTTATTTATGTTTTAGAATTTGCTGCGGGCCAGTTAACCTCCTGAAACCTGAACCTTTGTTTGGAGATCATCTTTAGTTTCTCCCACTTATTTGGGATAAATATGGTCTGATAAGCTAAAACATCGGTCTTGGCGTTAAACAGGAATTTCTCAGAATTTTTCCCGTCCAGAACTCAAACGACTGCATAATCTGAAACAAAACAAAACAAACTATAACATATTTTGAAAGTATCCCATTAAAAGTACCAAAATGTTTCTTTAGATAGTCCTCAAATCTTTCAGTGAAACTTATTCATAAAGTCTGAAAATTCCAACACAAATTTCCCACAAAATTCCATGCAAACTCTGAAAAAAATTGCAAGCAAATTCCCCAAATATTAAAGTAAATCCCCCCTTAATTTTTTGAAAAATTCTAGAAATTAAAAAAAAAAAAAATCCATGAAAATGACGGACACCCCCCCCCCCCAATAATTTTTCGTAGAAAAATTCTAAAAATTTCAAATGACAGTCCTAGCCCCAAATTCCCAATCCATTCCAAAATAAACTGGAAATAAATTCCCCACATTACCTTGAAAATGCATAAAAAATGGAAATAAATTCAAAGCAATGAAACTCTAAAATATACAAACATATCCTCTAAATTTCCATAGAGATACTTAGACAACTTCCAAGAAAATTCCCTTAAATATCCAAACAGCAAATTATCCCTGCATTTCAAGGTAAATTCCTTAAACTTGAATAGACATTTTGGGCAATAATTACATCAATTCTAATACCAAAAATGATTACCATGATGTAGGAAAGCCAAAAATGAAATGTCCTCATATGTGGATGCAGGGTCTTAGGAGGTTAAAAAAGGGCAAAGTGCATTTGTTGCCTAATGACTGTGCTAATTTTAAAGAAGTTTGTTACTGTGCCAATTTTTATGTCCCTTATGGTGACAGGGATTAAATGAGAAGTACAGATGAGAAGAGCAGACTTGATACAGAAATCACGACTCTGCAACCGTCTGTATTCATGGATCACCCTGCTGTTTTTAGATCAAACATATTTATGTATGTAGAAAACCCTAGAAAAGAACGTGGCTTCATTAAGGCTGGCAGGGGGAGAGACAACTGTCACATACATTTCTGAGGCGTAAAATCCTCCTCTTTTGTTTCCTGTCTGTTGCTGACGTTTGGTTTAAATGAAGAGACGTCTCTTTGAAGTCCACGTTTCTATCACCGCAGCTCTTCCAATTACAGCAGGCCCTCTGCCGACAGGCTGCACGGGGAAAAGGGAATATTGCGATTTCATCATAGACGTCCTGCTCACAGAGCTCTGTCACATTTGTGATTCACCTTGTTGCTGCTGCTGCTGTTCTCTATTTCTCAGACCGCTCCCACAGACGGCTGTCAGCTTCGATCAGACACTCAGTGAGCCTCAGAGCTCCACTCACAACTCTGAGCTGTTTTATTATCAAACCGAGAGCCAGCAGATTTTTATTTCAGTTATTTGGAGGTTGACCTAATTTATTTAGTGACACTGTAGAGAGAAAGAACTTCTGATTAGTGGGACTGAGATATCTAAAAACATATCTGTAACCTTTAAGGCCAAGTGTTCGGTCAGCGGATAAATTATGTAATCAGAGAGACGTTCTACCTTATAAATTAAACAGTAAGAAAAGATTAAAGATCAAAACATTGTAAACAAACCTCACCTGAACTTTTTACATTTGAATTCCTGCGTCTGCTCTCTCAGCCTGCCTGTCCCTCTCTCACTGCGTTTTCAGAACTGATGGATACAAGTTGAACTTGAAAACTTAAAAATTATTGATGAAAACCAAGTCACCAGGGGCTAGCTTCAACATCTTTGATGTATTCAGGCACACACGCAACAGTCAGTCCAAACTTCTCTGCCACACTCTCTCTTCTTGAGTCTGGAGAAACTCTGAAAAACACCTCAGGGATTATTGCTACCAGAAGTTTAAGTAGAAACTGATGAATTTATTCCAAAAGCTTTACCTTGAACAAGCTCTCAGCCAGTTTACACAGGTAAACCTGCCATGCACTCCAAGGTAATCATGAAGGTAGCTGCTCCAGTTTGGCTTACATATCCTCCTTCTGACCAGCCAGCTGAGGCCTGATTCTAGATTATCTTTCCAGTGGTTGTGTTCAAAGAGAGATCTTTCCTTCTTAGATAAGCTTGGAGGATGATAGAAGCTGTCTCAGTATGAGATAGTAATAATTAACATTTATTATTTATATGCAGCAGAGACGGCTTGTTATGTAGAACAGAGTATTAGCCAATCAGCTGACAGAAGGAAGAAACACATCAGACAGCAGAGTAACAGATTCGAGTATGTTCTGGTCAGTTAAAACCAGTGCTGTTACTTGAGTAATAAAATTAATCAAGTTAATCACATCACTACGCTGTGATTAATCATCATTAATCATTGCATTTTTAAAAATAATTTAAGTATATTTTTATATATTTATATTTTTAAGGTTGTTATTGTCAAGTGTTTTATTTTTATTCTTTTAGTTCTATGTTAACCATCAATAGTAAGCGTTTGGGAAAGGGTAGATCCTTCGAAACAACTGTGATTGGATGAACGTTCTGTCAGTCACATCTTTATGGGCCAGTCAGAGCAACAAAACACGTTACGTAGCCGCAACCGAGGTGCGCTTGCGCAGCCACCGAGGAATAACGTGAACCATGGCAACTGCATACATGTCGGTACACGACTTTTGTGGTTTTTGAAAAGAAAACAACTCACTGCTGTTGTTCTTTTAACGAAGAAATGTTGTCAAGTTCTGATAAAACTGGCGCTTTAGCAGCATCCATGCTAATCTTCTGCCATAACGGCACAAACCTCTTGTTGCTGCTTTCTTACGTCACAACTCTGCAGCGGCCAAAAGTACTGCCCCTTGACGCTGATTGGTCCAGTCATTTTCCAACCGGGCCCAAACGGTTCAGACGGGAGCTTTGCGAGATGGATTCGACTGTGAGAAACAAGGAAACGGGCGCATCCATCTGCTTTGCAAGGTTAATTCTATGTACAGCACATTAAAGTGCTGATCTGACTCCTTATCGATACCGCTATCAATACTTTCTATAGTTTGGTGGAAAGACAAAATAAGGGGAAATATTTAAACTACAAGTGATTTTAGCTGAGTAGTGCTTGAGTTCAAAAGCTATGATTCAGTCTGTCACATCTATTGTATATCAAATATAAACACATATTCACGACTGTATTTATTGAAGTTTCTCCTCAAAAACTACATTTTTGAGGTTACCTGAATGCATCATATTTCCTTTTTCAGCTCCTAAAGTTCGCTAATTAACTTCAGTTTTTCTAATTCCACTGTGGATTTGTACACTGGATTAATGTTGTTAACAAACAGGACTGTCTCAAAGTTTTGGAGCACTTTTCAGCATTTATCCGAGCAGCTGAAGAAGAAAACCGTCCTGAAGCAGCTGAACAGAGTGGTATGAACATGGCTTGATCCCGTGATGTTGTTAGAGTCTTTGCTAACATTAGCAACGATGTGCATTGCCTGAAGGTGGAACATAAGACTCGTTGTGCTTCAGTGTAAAGACAGTTCATCACTGCAGCATGTACACACAGTTTTGGTTTTATCTTAAAGAGGGGGTATTATGCCTTTTTTCAAGGCTTTACACCATCTCTCTGATACCCACGTAGTAGCTTCACATGGTTTACAGCTCAAAAATCTCCTCGTGTTTCTCACACTGGCGTCCTGAAAAACCCTTATTTTAACCTCCATCTGAAATGCTTTGTTTTTGCTGCTGTCTCTTTAACACCCTCCACGGACCTGCTTTCCTCCGATTGGCTGATTTCCAGAGGCTGGCCGGCGGCAGGAATCAATGTTTTGTGCTTGCCCCCTCCAATTTGGCTATGTTGCTATGCTAGTAGTTGAAAACTTTGAATGAACCGGTCTGACTGAGTAAAATATGGCGAATTTTGATATATGTCCGTACGTGTTAGACCCGGAGTCTGACGCTGATAGTTTGGAGAGAAACCAGCAGCAGCGAAGGATAGAAAAGGACGTATCTGTTTGTTAAGTGTTTAATTACTGTGTTACTAAATGGCTTTGATGGTGGACTGATCCCTTGCCGCATGTAGTGGTGTATTTATTCATCTCTGTTCATCTTGTGAGGGCGGTCTGTTCCGCTTTGTTTATGGTAATTTTTGACCATTCTTCCAGAAGTGCATTTGTGAGGTCACACACTGATGTTGGACCAGAAGGCCTGGCTCTCAGTCTCTGCTCTAATTCATCCCAAAGGTGTTCTATGGGGTTGAGGTCAGGACTCTGTGCAGGCCAGTCAAGTTGATCCACACCAAACTCTCTCATCCATGTCTTTCTAGACCTTGCTTTGTGCACTGGTGCACAGTCATGTTGGAACAGGAAGGGGTCATCCCCAAACTGTTCCCACAAAGTTGGGAGCATGGAATTGTCCAAAATCTCTTGGTATGCTGAAGCATTCAGAGTTCCTTTGACTGGAACTAAGGGGCCAAGCCCAGCTCCTGAAAAACAAGCCCACACCATAATCCCCCCTCCACCAAACTTTACACTCGGCACAATGCAGTCAGACAAGTACCGTTCTCCTGGCAACTGCCAAACCCAGACTCATCCATCTGATTGCCAGATGGAGAAGCGCGATTCATCACTCCAGAGAACGCGTCTCCACTGCTCTAGAGTCCAGTGGCGGCGTGCTTTACACCACTGCATCTGATGCTTTGCATTGCACTTGGTGATGTATGGCTTCGATGCAGCTGCTCGGCCATGGAAACCCATTCCATGAAGCTCTCTACCACTGTGCTTGAGCCAATCTGAAGGCCACATGAAGTTTGGAGGTCTGTGGCCATTGACTCTGCAGAATGTTGGCGACCTCTGCACACTATGCTCCTCAGCATCCGCTGACCCCTCCTGTCATTTTAGGGTGGCCTACCACTTTGTGGCTGAGTTGCTGTTGTCCCCAATCGCTTCCACTTTGTTGTAATACCACTGACAGTTGACTGTGGAATATTTAGGAGCCAGGAAATTTCACCACTGGACTTGTTGCACAGGTGGCATCCTATCACAGTACCACGCTGGAATTCACTGAGCTCCTGAGAGCGAGCCATTCTTTCACAAATGTTTGTAGAAACAGTCTGCATGCCTAGGTGCTTGATTTTATACACCTGTGGCCATGAAAGTGATTGGAACACCTGATTCAATTATTTGGATGGGTGAGTGAATACTTTTGGCAATATAGTGTATTTTGGACAATGCTATCGACATTTTTTGGACAAACTCCCAACTGCCTGACCTAATAAATGCTCTGCAGAATGAACGAGCTAAAATTCCCACAGAACGACTCCAGAGTCTTGTGGAGAGCCTTCCAAGAAGAGTTGAGGCCGTCAGAGCTGCTAAAGGGGTTAACTCCATATTAAAATACATGTATTTGAATACTCATTACGGTCTTCGCAATCTTTTTTATTAAAATATCTGCATAAAGATCACTACATCATGAAGATTTCATCAGCTGTTTATTGTCATCCTTGACGCTGGCTTCCCAAACCTTATTTCCTGTTTCCATTAAAGCTAACACGACGTGACGGCCAACAAAAGGCCTCAGTGAAGTGATGTTTGCAGCAGTAAGTAAAGGTAAAGATCAATTACACTGGCTAATTGTACCGTACTAATGAGCCACATGCCTGACTGCTCATGCTGTTTAATAGCAGCAGCTCTTTAATAGGGACACTGATACTTTGCATAAAAATTAAAGTTGTTGAAATAAAAATGCATGTCCTCAAAGTCATTCCCTGTCCTTGGGACCACTGAGACATATTCAATCTATTTCACTTTGACCATATTTGGCTTAACTTTAAGCTTCACATTCTAGCGACTGCTTGGAAAAATGGATCAAATGTATGAGGAGGAGGTTAAAAATACACAGAGCTGTGTGCCCTCTGTGTTAATGGAATTTCAAAAATGAAAAAGAGAATCGTTATGTGATGCATTTTTAGATTCAGCCTTGTGCATGCTGACATATGGTGGCTTTAGATTCTGAGCAGCAGACTGGAGCACGGGGCTGAGGTTTGGGGCTAAAACGCAGAGACGACACTGAAAGTGGGACATGAGCATGATTTTGGAGAGGAAGCTTTTTTGAGGAACATGCTGCAGGGAAACGACAAAAACAGAGCGTCACTGTAACTTACTTGAGGTGGTGACAGCTGCAGGAGACCGTTTCAGGATTTTGGGCCCTACTGTGGTTATGTAAAAAATATGAAATGAAGAAAAATAAAAAGTCGGCTGTCTGTGTCTGTGATCTGATATGCTCTCACTGTGAGGATGGCTCCTGGGCCTGTCTGGACCTTCAGCCTGGATGATTTCACTGTGTTCGGATGGGGATTTAAAGGTTGAAAGGTCATGTTTGCCCGCAGACTTGTAGAGTTTTGGTGATGTTTTTTTTTTTTTACTGTGTTTTTTTCCACTAAATTTAACTCCTCCTTGTGCGGTAAAAAGCCAGAAAATACAATATTATAATAAAGTGAAAATGTCTAAAGTTGTGATGGAAATCATACACTCATATTTTTGCATATTTGTCACTCTGAAATGTTACGTATCATCATATGAATCTGACTTTTAGGACAAAGACAACCTGAGCAAATATAAAATAGAGTTTTAAATGCAGTTTTCACTGACTAAGGGGAAAAAGCATCCATCCTACCTGGCCCTATGAGAAAACGTCAATGAACCCTAACCCTAATAACTGATTGTGCCACCCCTGGCAGAAAGAAATACACGTTTGCACTACATTGCATTCAGAGAATATTCAAACCACCTACACTTTCCCCTTTCTTGTAGGTTTCAACCTGATGATGCTATGGATGGAGACCGTTGGTGGACAGTCATTTCAGGTCTCTGTAGAGATGCTGGGTAGGGTTCAAGTGGGCCACTCAGTCGTCCCTTGGCCCCTCCTGTGTTGTCTTGGCTGTGTGCTTAGGGTCACTGTCATGTTGGAAGGTGAACCTTTGGCCCAGGCTGAGGTTCTGAACATTTTCGCTGAGGATATTTCTGAATTTTGCTCCATTCAGCTTTCCCTCAACCCTGACCAGTCTCCCAGTCCCTGCTGCTGAAAAACACCCCCACAGCATGATGCTGCCACCACCATGCTTCACTGTTGGTTTTCTGGTTTCCTTCAGACATAGTGTGCTACATGGGGCGCCCATGGAAGTTAATCTGGGATAACCATATTCTATATTTAACCTGAATAATAACCACTCAGATCAAAGAAACAAAAACATGAATTTTTAATATATATTTTATATTCACGATGTAGTCAAATATCTCATTTTTCAAAATGTAAATCCCTTTTTCTGATAACAGAATTTCCTTGTTTTGGTAATGTTAACACTGTGGATGGCTGCAGTAGCCAAAACACATGGAAAGTAATGTCAGACGTCTTACCTAGACCATGAAATGCACAAATGTTAGAAAGAATAGAACAAAGTAGAAGGAACCAGGAGAACTTTAAAGGAGGAATAATTGGATGGTCGCAAAAAAAAAAAAGGGTGAAACATGGCACAAATGGATAAAAGTGTTAAAAATTGGCAAAAATGTGGGCAAAAGAAGTTAAAAGTGTCAAAAATTGGTTTCAAAAAAATTACAAAAGGGACATAAATTGTGTAAAATAAACGATGAAAAGCAGTTAAAGTGGTGAAAAACGATTTTTAGTGGCAAAATAGATGAAAAAAGTGGGAAAGTGGGTGAGAGTGGCAAAACTGGGCGGCAAAAAAGGTGAAAAGCAGTTAAGAAGTGACAAAAATTGGTTAAAATGTGCAAAATTGGGGAAGAAGAGGAGAAAAGAGGTCAAAAGAGGCAAAATGTTCTAAAAAAGTCAAAATTTTCTTAGAAAAATGACAAAAATAATAATATAATGGGTATAATGGGTAAATATAACGGGCTATAATGGGTGGCAGAATGGGTGAATAGTGTGGAAAAGAGGCTGAAAGAAGCAAAAATGGGTAAAAGTAGTATGAATGGGTCACAAAAATGCCAAAAATGTGTAAAGTAAATTGACTAAAAATGGTTTCAAGTGGGAAAATTGGTCAAAAAGTGGAAAAAATAGGTCATAAGAGACAAAGATGGGATAAAAGTGGCAACAGACTGTTATTAAATATACATAAATGAGTGAAAAAATGATGAAAAGCAGTTAAAAAAATGGCAAAATTGATTTAAAGGTGCAAAATTGGTGAAAAAGTGGAGAAAAGAGGTCAAAAGAGGAAAAGATAGGATAAAAGTGGCAAAAGTTGCTCACAAAAACGCCAAAACTAGACCATAAATTTAGGAAAATAATTGGTGAAAAGCAGTTAAAAGTGTCCATAAAGGCTTCAAAGTGGCAGAATGGGTGAAAAGTGTGGAAAAAGGGTTGAAAGAGGCGATGATAGGTAAACGTGTTTAAAACAGGTGACAGAAATGTCAAAAAATGAGTGAAATAATTTGTGAAAAGCAGTTAAAGAGAGACAACAAATGGGTTTAAAAGGCAAAATTGGGGGAAAATTGAGAGAAAGGGTCAAGAGAGGCAAAAATGGGACAAAAGTGGCAAAAACTAGATACAAAAAATGAAAATTATTCAAAAATGGGTGAAAAAAAGATGAATAGCAGTTAAAAAGTGGCAAAATTGGGTTTCAGTAGGCAAAAAATGGGTCAAATGTTGCAATTATGAGTTAAAGTGGCAAAAATGTTTTAAAAATGTCCAAATGAAATAGTTCAAATCTGGATAAATCTGGTTAAAAGTTGAAAAATGGGCTAAAAGTGGATAATAGTAGCTGAAAACAGCAAAAACAGAAGTAAAAAAAGGGTTTTACTGTGGTTTTAAAGTGGCATGAATAAATCATTTCAACCCAATAACAGCTTGACATACTCTCCAAAATGACATAACTGATAGTCAGGATGCTAGTACTAATGCAGTGATGTCATTGAAGCATGACTGGGGAGGCCCTGTTCTCTGGGTTTTTCAGGGGCCCAGCTGATCCTGCAGGCCTGTCCTGTGCTCCTGGGAACGTTCTTTGTAGCCTTCCCCAGATCTGTGCCTGTCAACAATCCTGTCTCTGAGCTCTGCAGCTCTGCAGCTCTGCAGTTCCTCTGAGCTCATGGCTTGGTTTCTGCTCTGACTGCCTTTCTAAATCATGTCCAATCGATTTAATTTATCTCAGGTGGATTCCAATCAAGGTGTGAGAGCTAAAGGAGGGACCTGAGCTAAATTTAAGGGTCTGAATACCTAAGTCAATGTGATATTTCATTTTTAATGTGTAATACATTGGCAAAAAATAAACAAATAAATAAATAAAAAAATAAAAATCTGTTTCCACTTTGTTATGATGGGGCATTGGGTCTTGATTAGTGAGAATACAATCAAATGAAATAATCATAGCACCAGGCTCCTCATCTTATCACACTATGGGATTGGCTAACCTGTCCATCTTTGGCTATTTTACACTTTAGCTCTTGATCTCATTCTCAATTAGTTCAGGTTAGAGGTTTGCTTCAGTCAAATTGGAGAGGAATTATCCTTAAAAGTCATGCTTCCTCTGCTCACCTAATATGTCAGCGACAGACGGGGTATAAGCCTCAGAGCTTTCGGATGGTTTATTTTAGCCGTGCTGTGATGGTTTGCCAGCAGACTGGGACTGAGAGAACACAGCAACTCTAAAACACAAATGCATGCCCCAGCAATGCGAGCAGACATCAAACACTGCTGCCTGTTTCACAGTTAGCACACAGGTAATGCTGTCTTCTGGGACATAATGTGATGAGGGCTAAACGCTGTGCTGCATGAGCTCTGTCCTCCACGCTGACTGAGTGTGCTAAATAAAGTCAGGTCTTTAGCAGCGCTAGGCTCTCTGGCTGTGTCTCCACAACAGCTGGCTGCCTCATCCAGATCTCTTAGTGCTGCTCCGGGCTGCTGCCATGATCTCCATTAGAAGTGTGGATGTGCAGATTATAGATATTCTCCGTGGGTTTGTCCTCATCGGGCCAAGCGGCGCTCTAATCCACTTCCTGCCAGAGTTCGTAGCCCCAGCCAGATGAGCCAGATGTGATGGGTGTTTGTATGTTTCCGCTGTGTTTACCACTCAAATCTTCAAGTTTTGGCATGCAGCAGCTAAATTATGCAACTTATAACTGACATTGAGTTGTCCGTTAGCGGTGGGCAGTATATTGACTTCATAATATATACGGAAAAAATATCAAAAGAAGGAATGGAGCGCACAAAATAATGTTCATCAGTATAGTGCTGCCAAAATAATTTACTCTCTTCCTGATTCATTTATCTATTTATTTTTTGGCAAATTCAAGAACAGATGAGGAACAAAATCAGTGACATCTATCAGTCTGGAAAAGGTCACAAAACCATTTCCAAGGCTTTGGGACTCCAGCAAACAATGGCGAGCGCCATTATCCACAAATGGAGAAAACTTGGAACAGTGGTGAACCTTCGCAGGAGTGGCCAGCCTACCAAAAACACTCCAAGGGCGCATGGACGTCTCATCTAGGAGGTCACAAAAGAACCCAGAACAACATCTAAAGACCTGCAGGCCTCACTTGACTCAGTTAAGGTCAGGTTCATGATTCAACAATAAGAAAGAGACTGGGCAAAAATGGCATCATGGGAGGGTTCCAAATGTCAAAAGCACTGCTGACCTAAACAAAACACCAACACAAAGCAGGGTCACATTTGACTAAAAACACCCTGATGATCCCCAAGACTTTGGGGAAAATATTCCGTGGACTGACCAGACGAAAGTTGAACTTTCTGGAAAGTGCTGTCCTGTTGCATCTCAATTTTAAAATACAGACAGAGAAAGTTCTTTTGCCATTTTAACATTTTGAGCAATGACACAGTAAAAACAAGCAATGTAAGGCATAACACAGACATGACACAGTGTTTGGAGGTCTCAATATTACCACAACAGGGACTGAAATAACATTGTATTCAAATCCATGTACTTTAACATTAACCTTGCAAAGCAGATGGATACGGCCTTTTCCTTGTTTTTCACTGGTGAATCCATCTTGTTAAGCTCCCATCTGAACCATTTGGGCCCAGTTAGAAAGTGACAGGACCAATCAGCGATGAGGGGCAGTACTCTCAGCCATGGCAGAGTCGTGACGTAAACAACCAGGAGCAAGAGCTGGTTCAGTTATGGAGGAAGAGCTCAGCGTGGATGCTGCTTAAGCACCCGTTTTATCAGAACTTGATGACAATTCTTTATTAAAAGAAGAACAAAGAACAGCAGTGAGTTGTTTTCTTTTCAAAAGCGACAAAAGTCGAGTACTAACATGTCTATAGTCGCAATGTTTCCTGTTTTTCCCCGTAGCTACGCACATGCAGCTCGATAGCTGCTACATCACGTGTTTTGTTGCTCTGATTGGCCCGTAGAGTTGTGACAGACAGAATGTTCATCCAATCATACTCCGAGTTTTTTTCAAATCCTCTGCCTTTTCTCAAACGTTTCCTATTGAAGCTTTCTCAGATGGATGTGTGAAACAAATCCATAGGTTACTTTAACATGGAGTTGCTCCCTTTTGCAGCTATAACAGCCTCCACTCTTCTTGGAAGGTTTCCACAAGAAGTTGGAGTGTTTCTGTTGGAATTTCTGTCCATTCATTCTGTAGAGCATTTATGAGCTAAGGCACTGATGTTGAATGAGAAGGCCTGGCTCACAATCTCCATTTCAGATCATCCCAAAGGTGCTCCATGGGGTTGAGATCAGGGCTCTGTATGGGCCAGTCAATTCTCCCACACTGGACTCATCAAACAAAGTCTTTACAGCCATAATGGAATAGAAAAAAGCCTTCCTCAAACTGTTGCCACACAGTTGGAAGCATAGCATTGTCCAGAATGTCTTGGTATGCTGAAGCATTAAGACTGGCCTTCACTGGAGATAAGGGGTCTGGCCCAGACCTTGAGAAACAGCCCCACATGATGATCTCTCCTCCAACGAACTTCACAGTCAGGCAGGTAATGTTTTCTTAGCGTCTTCCAAACCCAGACTCACCGATCTGACAGCCAAACACAGTCCAGTTTAAGTGTGTTTTGCACCACTCCATCTGACTCCTGGCATTGGACTTGGTGATGTGAAGCTTTCTCAAACCGTCTTATTGCGACGTCGGCATCCATGACAGTACGGCACTTGAGGTCACTGAT
The DNA here is from genome assembly GCF_018320785.1 of Cheilinus undulatus. Lineage (NCBI taxonomy): Eukaryota > Metazoa > Chordata > Actinopteri > Labriformes > Labridae > Cheilinus > Cheilinus undulatus. The sequence continues at coordinate 4,732,957 of NC_054884.1, read as the reverse complement.
TGAAACATCTGAACTCAATAATGATCATAATTGTCCGAATGGACTATCATGTATCTTGATTCATTCAAAAATACTGAGTCATGGGTGCTAGTTTGGCTCAGCGGGTGGAGCAGGCGCCCACATTAAAGTCTTTTTTACACCACCGCGTGGCGACTCACTGCCTCCAGTAATTTTAATGAGGGAGGGCGGCAGAGGGGAATCTTTTTTTTTTCTGGCGGCAGCTGCCTGGCAGCAGCCAATCACATCGACGGAGGGACAGAACCTGGAAATAGCAGGCTTCGCGGGTCAAAGCAAACAATAGAGGAGCTCATAATGTTGGTCTTGGAACATCCTGAGCTCTACAACACGACTCTACCGTCGTACAAAGACAACCAGAAGAAAAATGTGGAACCAAACATTGAAAAAAAATTTCTAGGAGGAGTTATTTTTCCTCTGTTTTATAGTACATTATACATGATAATATACAGAGATTGTGAGGTTCTCTACGTGTTTTTGGGGAGGGGGGGTTGTGATGGACTTGTGGGCTGGCTCTGCTGTGACGCTCACCGAAGCACCTCTACGTCATTGCTGCCATTACCGCGGCAACAGCAGCTGCTTTAAAAAAAGCTCGGCATTTCAGGGGACTCCTCTGGCAGGGAGGGGGTTTTTAGGGTAGTTACTGCGCGGCGGTGTGTAACCGGCTCAAGGCTAAATCCCAGTTCTCCCCTTAACCTTCAATCTTAACCCTCAGTCTCAAAACATGCATTACCGCGAAGTGTGAGGGCTGTCCCAATTCTCCCAGAGTTCAGGGGTGAGTTTAAGGGCTTTATCTCCCTCAATTTTGAGATGTTCCTGGAGCTCCCTTGGTATTGAGGGTTATCACTCAAAGAAAGATGGCAGCAAATGCGGGGAAGAAATCGAGTTACAAATGTAAATTTCTTTGTCAATAGAGGTCTAAAAATTATGACAAACCACTCCAATATCTTAGTTTAATGATGTTTTATGGATTAATGTCTTTTTGTAGCGTAACATTTACTTTTATTTTTACAATCGCAAGCCGGTAACCGTGCCGTCGCGGACAAGCCTACGAGTTACAACTGGTGTTTGTCATTAGCTAATGGCCGTGTTATACGCTGACTTTCAGCTGAATATGTCTGTGGTTTGGTGTTTATACATGTTATTTGGTTGAATATTAACACTTTCTCCTTCTTCCTCTGAATAGACAGACTATGCAGTTTTGGCACATTACTGCCCTCTAAAGTCTGAAGTCATAACTGCTATTAAGGGATGTCCCATTTCTAGGTCACGAGATGACCCTTACACTTGGTTTGAGGGGCGAGTTAAGATTGAGGGTTGAGCTTGAGGGTAAGAATGAGGGTTAAGGGAAGCATTGAGATTCAGCCTAAGACTCTGTAGTCCTATAGGCTCAGTGCATGTTTGGTGCATGTCATGCCCCACTTTCTTTCCCCACATTTCCTTTCTCTCTTTGGCTGTCCGGTCCAATAAAAGTGAAAAAAAGGCCAGAATATAATCTTTAAAAAAGAAATACTGAGATATGATTTTTGGTATCTATCTCCCAGTGCTACTGTCCATACTAAACTTGTTCTCCATCCATAGGTCTTCACCGTTACCTCAGCACTCTCACTTCTCAGTCCTCTGGTGAATTGAAATCAGCTGTCAGGGCCTCTCATGTCTGTCTCTGCTAGTATTGATCACGGTCTGCTCTGCTGATTTGGCTACCTAAGGCATGCATGATAATGCTCGATCTAACTCATAACCTCCATCACTCCTGGAACGATTAAGTTCCAACTCTGAAATGATTAATCAATTTCAATTACCCCACATGTGATCAATCATATTCTCATTAATGTCTAAAGGCTGCCTACAGCTGTGCAGGGCCGATTACCACTCAGGCTTCCAGCTTAAACAGCTTTATTGCTCACGTCCTTGTAATATATCTTTATGGTCTTGTAAGAGGCTCAGCGGCTGGTTGAGGGTGATGCCGCCCTGATGCGTGAATGTCAGCAGTAGGTTTTAGGGTGTCTTGTGCTGAAACCTAAGACATCACTGGCTAGAATAGGATTCCCCGTCTCCATTCTGAGCTATTTAAAGATAGAAAAACACCTCCCTTATGCTGTGAGGTTGAGCAATCTCTTGGTCCCTCTATGAATTCCTTTGAAATGACGGATTTCCTCAGCTGGATAACAGAGGTTACAATTAGTCACGGCAGAAAACAACAGCGTATCACATTACACACTGGGGTCATTAGTGCACCAAACACCCGAGCGTGTTTATTAGCAAGTCACGTTTTCCAGGTCACTCCCCCTGTCAGTGATCTGTTTGACCACTTCCTGAGATGAGGAGCAGTGAGGCAGAAATACTGCGAAGAGCGCTCACCTCTCATGTAACTGGAGCCTGACATATAGATGGGCAGAGCTGTTTCGCTCTGTGAGCTTGACTTTATTCCATTTTGGCCCTTGACTGCAGATTATGTGAGGCTGAGTGGGCCTGCATGCCTTCAGCGTGCTGTGAGGTCAGGTGAGGCTTTCACAGCGTTTCTCTAAATACTATCCTGACCTCTCTTTTACAAATGTTCAGATGGAAAAAGAAAAACAGCCACTGAAATGGAGAGAGGACTTAAGCTTTGAAGGATCATGTGAATCAGAGGTCAAAGGTCAGCTGGAGAGGCCTCATGAAAACAGGAAGTAAATAGGGAGAGTAAGCTGGAAGGAAGAGGAGTATTAAAATGATAACTACAGTTCATTAAAACTAACTACACCGAAAATTATTATGATGATGATATTTTCTCCTTTTCCTAAATAGTCGATGCAAATGACAGTCAGTATCATTTTCAAGTCATAAACTGTTACAGCATAATTCAAATGTTTTTGAACAAACCTCCCAATGATAACCTAATTTTTAAAAAATAAAAAACTCAAAATGCACTGCTCCATATTATTACAGAACTAAAGATGGTCATTTGTTGAATTTTCAGTATTAGGAGGTCATATTAACTGAAATCAAAGCTATTTCAATCAAAAACATCTTAACAGGCCAAGTTCCATGTTAACACAGGAGCCCTTCTTTGATATCACCTTCACTATTCTTGCATCCATTGAACTTGTGAGTTTTTGGAGAGTTTCTGCTTGAATTTCTTTGCAGGATGTCAGAATATCCTCCCAGAGCTGCTGTTTTGATGTGAACTGCCTCCCACCCTCATAGATCTTTAGCTATAGGATGCTCCAAAGGTTCTCAGTAGGGTTAAAGGTCAGGGGAGGATGGGGGCCACACCATGAGTTTCTCTCCTTTTATGCCCATAGCAGCCAATGACACAGAGGGATTCTTTGCAACATGAGATGGTTCATTGTCATGCATCAAGATAGTTTTACCATGAAAGGCATGGTTCTTCTTTTTGGACCATGGAAGAAAGTGGTCAGTCAGAAACTCTAGATACTTTGCTGAGGTCATTTTCACACCTTCAGGGACTCTAAAGGGGCCTGCCAGCTCTCTCCTCATGATTCCAGCCTTAAACCTGACTCCGCCCCCTCCTTGCTGACATCACAGCCTTGTTGGGACATGGTGGCCATCCACCAACTATCCACTACTCCTCCATCTGGACCATCCAGGGTTGCACGGCACTCATCACTCAACAAGACAGTTTGAAAATGAGTCTTCACGTATTTCTGGGCCCACTGCAACCGTTTCTCCTTGTGAGCATTGGTTAGGGGGGGCTGAATAGTAGGTTTATGCAAGACTGCAAGCCTCTGGAGGATCCTACACCTTGAGGTTGGTGGAACTCCAGAGGCACCAGCAGCTTCAAATACCTGTTTGCTGCTTTGTAATGGCATTTTAGCAGCTGTTCTCTTAATCCCATGAAATTGTCTGTCAGAAACCTTCCTTATTATTCCTTCATCTGCATGAACCCATCTGTGCTCTGAATCCACAAATTTCTGCACAGTACGATGATCACACTTAAGTTTTCTTGAAATATCTAATGTTTTCAGACCTTGTCCTAGGCATTGCACTATTTGAGGATTTTTAGCAGCAGGGATCCTTTTTCTTTCCCATGGATCTGCGCCCCTGCGGACTAGGCTAAACTCCATAAAGAACTACATAATGCGAACCATGGCGACTGTAGACATGTCAGTACACGACTTTTGTCGTTTTTGAAAAGAAAACAACTCACTGCTGTTCTTTGTTCTTCTTTTAATGAAGAACTGTCGTCAATTCTGATAAAACTGACACTTTAGCAGCATTAACGATAATGTCTTCTGCCATAATTGCAACAATTTCTTCTCGCTGCTTGCATACATCACGACTCAGCGGTGCCCAAAAGCACTGCCCCTCATCGCTGATTGGTCCTGTCACTTTCTAACCGGGCCTAAACGGTTCAGATGGGGGCTTTACAAGATGGATTCGCCAGTGAGAAACACAGAAACGGGCAAATCCATCTGCTTAGCAAGGTTAGGTCTTTACGCCCATCTTTCAAGATGTTTAAATGGCGAATAAACCTACACGCATTAAAATGACTGGCCTTATTCAACAGAGGTCCAGCCAACTTGTGCTACTACTCTCACCATCAGTGAAATGGGGATCACATGAATACAGTCCTGTGACTCCCAACGGGATAAGCAGTATAGAAAATTGATGGATGGACAGATGGATAGAGTGAATGTGTTTCAAGGGATTGTAGTATAAAGACACCTGTGTCTGGAAGATCCATTTACTGGTTAATCAGTATTCCTGGCTACCATTACATCATGAAGACAAAAAAACATCCCCCAGAGTTCAGTTAAATCCATCATGAAATAATGGAAGGAATATTTCACATTTGTAAATCTGCCTAGATCAGGCCGTTCTCACAAACTGAGTGAGCGTGCAAGAAGGAGACTAATGAGAGAGTCCACCAAGACACCTATGACTACCCTGAAGGAGTTCCAAGCTTCAGCAGCTGAGATGGAGAGACTCTGCAGACAACAACTGTTGGCCGGGTTCTTCACCCGTCAGAGCTTTATGGGAGAGTGGCAAAGAGAAAGACACTGTTGAAGAAAACTCAGATTCAATCTGGACTAGAGTTCAAAAAAGTATTTTTAAAAATGCTTGTGTAGAAAAGTTTTGCTGTTGTTTTTGTTTCTGAAATATTGTTGACTACTAATGCCATATCAGGAACTTGAAGGGTTGTCCCATTTAATAAGAGAATATTTCACCTCTACCCCTTGTAACTCTGTTTGACAGGGCGGTGAGTATCGTCAGTGCATTAGTAGTAAAAGCCAGTGACCAAGTGAAAGCTGCCTGCCAGCTCATAATGCTAAACTTGCTTATTTAATCCCAGATAAACCATTTCTCACTGAAGGGTAGCGGTAGCCAAAAGCTGCTTCTGCATCAGCCCCAGTGTGTTTTTCTTCGTAATAAATTCTACCTTGTCAAACGGGAAGTTATCTCTACAGTAGGCCTTGGAGACAGTGACAAATCTTTGTGAAATCTCTTTGCCCTTGACTGAAATTTCCTCTTTCATAAGAATGTGTCAGAGTTTTGTCTGTTAGGAGATTTGAAAGTCCCTGTGTTGGTAGGATTTCAAAACCATCAAGGAAGGATATAAGGCCAGGCGTGACCACAAGATCAGTCAAAATTGTTTCCATAGCATTTCAGAAAAACAGAACTCAGTCTTACAGCGGAGTCAGTGCTGATTGTTATATGCATGTCGTGTCCACCGTGGAGCTCAGAGTGATCTCTGTGGTGTCCTGCTAATCAATGGGCAGATGGCTCCTCCAAATTCTCAGGCCTCGTGTTTGATTAGCATTCAAAATGTTGTCTGATTGCAAAGTAGGAGGCTGTAACTCTTTCCACCGCTGGGTTTCAGTGTTATTTCTCAGAGCGGCTGCTTGTGGATGAGAGTCCCCTTGGTTCTGATTAAACCCTTGAAGCAAGGTCTTCATCCTGGCAAGAACCCATGTGTGTACACAGGAGGAGAGAGAGAGAGAAAGAGTGAGTCTGTGTGAAGCCGAGGAGAGGAGTGAGGAGGGGGTGAGGGGGGGCAGGGAGTAGCTCTGTCTGCACGTGTACGCTGCCCCACGTTATCCACCAGAGAAGAGGGGGGGAGGAATGGGGAGGAGGAAGAGGGGAGGGAGAAGTGTGGGTGGAGGTGTGTGTGGAGGACATTGGCGGTCAGTCTGTCAGTGGGTGGAGTGTAGCGAGAGAAAAACAGAGCTGAAACAGAAAGTGCAGGTGACCTGTAGTGCTGAAAGCTGCTCGTCATGGACGGCTTACCAGGGTTAACTGGTTCTCCTGCAAGACAACACGGAGGGATTAGACAGCTCGGTTTAAAGTCACCATAATCACAGGTGAATGTAAACAACTCAATAGAAATGTATTTGGTAAAATCACTGCACAAGTCCTCCTGAAGCTGGATTTTTACATCCTAACAAATTAGCCCGGATGGCCTCATATTTAACCAAACGTTCTTCTCAGAAGACTAAGAAATGTTGAAAATGTGGTTTGAGATCAGTTCAAGGCTCATTTATGCTCCCCTCGGTAGATATACTTTGCACTTAAGGTAAACAAATTTTTGTTTGGTTGATTATTTCTTTGTTGTAGCAATGTTTTTTTTTTCTTTTTAAATGATGCCACATTTGTAAGGAGCATGCCTTTGTGGGATGAGCAGCAGAGCTGAGTATGTGGGTTACGCCCATGAAAATTTGCCAAATCCTCTCTGCAAAGGCCAAACAGCTTATTCTGCTATTGACTCTTGTTTTGAGCTTCTGGTACCCCCAGGGTGTCAGCATGGGCCCTGCTGCAGTGGTCAGTAGTCGATCCGGATAGGCCTGTGCCATGGGGCAACTTTGAGCTGGAGTTCGGCAAAACTGTGTTTCAGCATTATTTGGAGTGAGCCCTATTACCATCTCCAAACTGAAGGCCACATACTGGGGGATGTCAGAGACAGGCCGTGACGTGGGCATCCCAAGAAGACGACACCCAAGAAGACAGTTTCTTCACCCTGTCAGCACTAAGGTACTGAAGGCTGTCTTCTACAGATTTGCAGTCATGGTTTGCAGGATGATATGACAATCCAGAACGGACTGCAAGCAGCTAATCTCAAGGTCTCATTGGGCTGCCAGGAGGCCCACCATGACTGCCCATCACCATCAGGCCTGTTTGCACTGGTGTCGACAACACGTGCACTAGAACCTGAACATGTGGAGGAACGTTACGTTCAGTGATGAGTCCAGATTCTGCCGACAGCAGTTGGATCATAATCTCAATGCAGAGAGATATTGAGCTGAGATTCTGCAACCAGTAGCAATCCTGTATCTCCACAGTCCTGGACTGAACTCGATCCTCCAAGATGACGCAGCTCGGTCCCACAGAGCGGGGTTTATCAGGGACTACCTCCAGGATTTGGGAGTGGAGAGGATGGAATGGTCTGCCAGCAGTCCTGACCTTAACCCCACTGAACACTTGTGGGATCAGCTCGGGTGCGACCAACACAACCACACTGGCTGATTTGCAACAGATTCTGGTTGAAGAATGGGATGCCAGCCCACAGCAGTGTGTGACCAGGCTGGTGACCAGCATGAGGAGGAGGAGGAGCCAGGCTGTGGGGTTCTTCCACATGATACCTCAATCAAACAGAGAATTTGTGGCTGCACTTGAAAAGGGCTGTTCATGTTAGATTCCTGTACAACCTGACAGCATGAAATATTTTTATTTAATTGACATTACTTTGTAGAAATCTGTTTTCACTTTGACATTAAAGAGTTTCCTTGTATTCCTTTGTCCAAAAATCCTTATTACATAGAATATAATTGATTCACAAAATCAACAAAAGGGTAAAACATCCAAGGGTGTGTTTACTTTTTTAAGGCACTGCATTTCCATCTCCCCTGGTGCTTATATACTGGCTTCACTGGACAGAAGTCCACTTAAACATCCTAATCAAGATAAAGCCATCAGCTGACTTAACTGTGCATGCAAACCTAATAATGTCTAACCCATGAAATAACAAGCCGCATCAAAATTAACGACAGAGAGTATGGCAGTATTCTGGTTGTCAAACCCTCATGGTGACTGGATGGACACTGTGAGGAAAAACAGAAGCAAAGAAACTGTCAGTCTGACCTTGAGTGCTCCTCACACACAGAGTCATTAAGAGCTGGTTCTGTATTGTGCTGGGACTGCAGTGAAGGCTATTACACTCCCTGGTTCTGTCTCTCAATAATGCATGATTAATTAGCCAACTCTGAAATAGAGTGAAACTGAGCACTGGGTGGAAACTAAAGAGGGACGCAGTAGGTAGCCAGAGTCTCACACTGAGGCCTGCTAACGCACACCAGAGGGCTGGTTCTGCTCAGATATTCAGACGCCGTGTCTCATTCTCTTGATTCTTCACTTTTGTCATAAGCTCTTTGTGAAACTAGAGAGGGGAACTAAGGACAAAAACAAACTTTTCGCAGCTCACTTGGTATATGGGTAGTTTCTCGAAAAAGTTATCAATTTACATTACTAAGTCACTCACGGCTACTTTTGCAGTACTTGCCACCTGAGAGACAAACAACCGGGCACGCTCAAACCCGCAGGCAATTTAGAGTCACCAGTCTGCCCAATAAGCATGTCTTTGACTGTGGGGTTAAGCCAGAGCACTTGGAGAGAACTGTCGCATGTATGGGGAATACAAGCAAACTCCACAAGTTGGTTAACCTTGAAAAGCAGATGCATTCTCCTGTTTCTGTATTTCTCACTGGCGAATCCAAATTGGAAAGCTCACATCTGAACAGATCGGGCCATGTAAGAAAGTAAACAGGACCAATCAGGACTAATGGTCTTACACACTAGGTACGTTGTTTTTGGGTGTGGTTTTCTGGATCCATAATCCAAAAAAACGTCACTCACTCGGACCTTGCACACAGTGTTTTTATTTGCCTTCACTGGGAAAATTTGTAGAATGTGGCGGGGGAAAGTTGGTGTCAGTGTGCAAACGTGATTGGAACAATATGCGCTTGACTGAAGTTTTTAACGTTCAAAAAATTCTAACGAAAAACGGACTCAGTGTGCAAAGGCCAGTACCCCCAGGTGCAGCGGATTCATGACGTAAGCAGGCAGCGACACAAGGCTGGTGCAATTATGGCAGAAGACATGCTGCTAAAGCGCCAGTTTTATCAAAACTTGCAACATTTCTTCGTTGAAAGAACAAAGAACAGCATTAAGTTCTTTAATTTGCAGAAACAATGCTTTTTCCCTTCTCCTGACTGGATTCGGCAGGAATCTAATCATCACGTGTTTTGTTGCTCTGATTAACCCGTAAAGATGTGACAGACAGAATACCATCCAATCACCCTCCAAGTTTTTTTTTTTTTTCAGAGGTTCTGCCCTTTCCAAGACACTGTCTATGGGAACTTTACCAAATGGATGAGTGAAAAAATGTATGGAAAGCTGTTTGGTCATAAATTTGGTATCGGTGATATCAACCTGTGTTTTAGCTCTACTAGTATTCAATTTCGGAGTACATGTACTCAGTTTTGGTCTACTAGTGCACAAGTAGACCTTACTAGTGAAGCAAAAAGTGTCACTAGTACAACTAATAGACCGAAAAATGTTCACTAGTTGTACTAGTAGACCTAATGCAAATGAAGTAGGAAGTATTATAGCCAAATGTAGCCCACTGATTGGTTGAAATGTTTTCTAGAAGCAATGGGAAGTCTGAATTCACTTTTCCCCGCCACCTAATAAGCATATAAGGCTTACTAGTACTACTAGTGAATGTTTTTAAGTTTACTAGTAGTACCAAAAAACATCTTCTAGTAGTACAAGTGAACATTTTTTGGTCTACTAGTAGTACTAGTGTCACTTTGTGCATCACTAGTAAAGTCTACTTGCATAGTAGTAGATCAAAAGTGAGTACATGTACTTCAAAACTGAGCACTAGTAGAGCTAAAACACAGTTGATATCACCGATATCAAGTTTACAACCAAACAGCTTTCCATACAAATCCATCTGGTGTGTCAGGTTACAAGTTGGTATGACCTGCAGCTTTCTCACCTGCAACAGCGCTAACCTCTGCGCTAACCTCTGTGCTGTGCATCCATTTTTTAGAATATGAAGATCACAGTGTGTACTGTGTGTGTGGGTGTGTGTGTGTGCGTGTGTGTGTGAGAGGTTTAGCTAAATCTAACATAAAGTTCCTGATCTATGAACGCTATTCATAGATCATCTGCAGCACAATAAATACATCAGCAACACCCACACACTGAAACTCTGCACCTCGTGTGTAGGCTGACATGAACAGACTATAGATCAGTGGGGTATATGGGTTTTGTAGACTAATGTAGATACTCCAGTATAGCCGTTCATGGTGGTTTGTGATGTGTCAGAAATAAACATTAACGCTGATAAAGGATCTTGTTTCAGCTCTTTTTTTCGACCACATCTTGATTATTATTGATATTTCTTTACTATCACGTGTTATCATGAAAAATCAATTATACTTTTATTAATAAATGTAATTTAAAGACAAATAATAACCATAACTGCTGTCTGTATTGCTTGTTAATGGTCCTCAGTTAAGAATATTCACATAATTAATGTAACTATGTTGATTTAAAAACCTAATGCAGTGGGTCCACCAGATGCATAAGCATTGGCAGAGTAGCAAAAATCTGTACAGTCTCAAATGCAAAAATGCAAACACCAGATGTGGCTGCAGGAAAAAACCCAGAGGTGAAACAATAGAAATACAGATTGTCATGTCAACTCATTGTCCCTCATTCGTGCCAAAGAGCTCAGTGCTGTAATCTTCTATTATAAGTCAATAATATTCATCTGCCTGAGGTCAAGATACTGGCATTCTGATGAGTGTGTTGGTCTGAATAATTACTCTAATGTTTAAAGACTGTGTGAGTCTAAATAACTCTGCTTGGCTTCTGCTGTGACCTCTGTGTCATCTCTTTCATCAATCTCTTCCTCTTCGCCTCGTCCGTCTCAGCCAAATCTTAATCAGAGCCCCCGACTTCACTTCCAAGTGTGACCATCCAAAAGCTTCAAAGTTCAGTCAACAAATGCCAACTATCTCAATGCTGTGAACTTTTCCCCTCAGAAAGCATTCAAGTATGGCCCAGGCATCAGACAGTTAACATGTCAGAGAGAGAGACAGAGAGAGGCCATCATCTATGAATAGGGAGTATTCAGCCTCATTCCCACTGAGACCAGGCCTGGGCTGGAGTTTCACCCTGGTCTGGCCCGGTGAAATCTAAACCTCTCTCATCACAGACTCTGATTCCCACTAGAAACATATTATTGATTCCTCTCTACGACCCGTCCATATTTTATTATTGCTGAGGTGAAAAAGGATAACAGGAAAACTCATATCAGCAGAGAGGAACAATGCTGCATTGTGGCAACTCAGCTCCACTCGACTGAAGAGGAAAGCTCCTCCTGAAATCAGTCAGCAGTGGTTGCACACAATTATGATCCTGAGCTCAGCCTGCACTCTGCTAATAATGAATACATGGATACACAAACAAAGATGGGAGTGAGAATTAGCATTCCATAACAGCTGCTGTTGAAAGTACAGCTCTGCTTTTTTTTGTCCAGCTGAAAAAGTCTGAGCCATCACTCTCCTTGTTTACATGCAGTTAAAGGTGCATTTTTGAAGGGAAATGTCCAAATTAATTTGAGAATTAAGAGACATATATTGCCTATTTTCCTTGTGTAATGTAATTTCCTCAAATATTTCCATTAGGGTTCAATCCCCAGCCCCTGCAGTCTCATGTTGATGTGTCCCTGGACATGACACTTCTCTTAACCTGCTGAGTGAGGAGGCTGAAGAGTTGGGGATGCATGTCTCCTGGGCCAAAACAAAGACCTAGGCGTTTGGGGATGTCTAGGATGCTGCCTGTGAATGGTGAGATTTTGGAAGTTGTAAAGCAGTTCACCTACTGTTGATCTTCTGACTGCGAAGCTGAGCTCAATTGCAGACTTGTACTTGCAGATAGGGCAATTGGTTTGCTAAGCAAGACAGTGTGGAGTTCCCGATATCCAAGCATGTGGATGATCCTTGGTCCTCGTGGTTTTACTATAGTTTTGTTAGGCCTGGATGCTGACTGATGGCCTGAAGCACAAGCAGGACTCACTTGTGACGACTTTTCTTTGGTGAATTTTCTGGTACAATTGGCAAAACCATGTGTCTGATGATGATGCACTAAGGAGAACGGATTTGCTTGATATGGGAATAACCACCTGGTGTGCTTCCCTGGGCCTGATCCAGCTCACTGCATGCTAGGTTCCCAGGACCTGGTGGGCTGGTCCAGACATTATGGAGGGGACAACTGGCAAGATACCTGGAGAGATGGGGCATGGGCCTCCACTGCTGCATGCGAATACTGATGGCCGTTTCACCATAGCAACCTCTAGGTGTGGTTTTAAAGTCAGACAAATAGAAAAACACGATGCAAGCTCAAGTCCATTTACCGCTACAGCTTGTTGAATCTACAGTATACCATGAAGAATCAAGGCAAAGGCAAAAGGAGGTCCAACCCAGAACAAGCAAAGTGTACCTAATAAAGTGGTTGGTGAGTGTATTGCGATTGAATCTGAAATGCGAGTAATTGCCAAGCCTTACTTCAAAAGTGTAGGGTAACTATATAAAGTGTAAAGACACTTTAAGAGTGATAAATTAAACTCCATTCCAGTTTACTTAACAGACAATTTTCTGTGTATCTGACTTGAGATCAGATTTTACTGTAAAACTCCTAAGTAGCTACTCAGGACTATTTAAATAAACTTTAAATATGATAATCTTTACTTTAACTTGAATAGGTTTATAAACCACTACTTTCACTCGCACTTAAGAACATTTTAACAAGAGTAACTGTTCTTTTACTTGAGTACAATAGCCATGCACTTCTTCTGCCAATCATAGTCCCTGTTTTTCTTCTGCTGTCCTGTCCTATACAGGCAAAAAGCCCCCAAAATAAAATAATCAAGTTTCCATGCGTTTCACACCACGTTCCAATCTATTATACAAATGATATTTTTCTCTAAGTTTCCCAAGAAGTCGATGCAAATCACAGTCAGTATAATTTTCAAGTCATGAACCTTGAGAGCATAACTCAAATTTAATGAACAAACCTCCTAATGATAACTGATTATTATGCACAGCAGAGTTTCAAAACATTTTGTAGGTTGTAAAAATTGAAAATGGTCATTTGTTGAATTTGCAGCATTAGGAGGTCATATTTACTGAAATCAAAAGCTCTTGCATCCATTGAACTTGTGAGTTTTTGGAGAGTTTCTGCTTGAATTTCTTTGCAGGATGTCAGAATATCCTCCCAGAGCTGCTGTTTTGATGTGAACTGCCTCCCACCCTCATAGATCTTTAGCTTGAGGATGCTCCAAAGGTTCTCAACAGGGTTAAAGGTCAGGGGAGGATGGGGGCCACACCATGAGTTTCTCTCCTTTTATGCCCATAGCAGCCAATGACACAGAGGGATTCTTTGCAGCATGAGATGATGCATTGTCATGCATGAAGATCATTTTGCTACAGACGGCACGGTTCTTCTTTTTGGACCATGGAAGAAAGTGGTCAGTCAGAAACTCTAGATACTCTCCGAGGTCATTTTCACACCTTCAGGGACCCTAAAGGGGCCTACCAGCTGACTCCGCCCCCTCCTTGCTGATGTCGCAGCCTTGTTGGGACATGGTGGCCATCCACAAACCATCCACTACTCCTCCATCTGGACCATCCAGGGTTGCACGCCACTCATCAGTCAACAAGACAGTTTGAAAACGAGTTTTCATGTATTTCATGTGTAAAGTCCTTCTTGAGTAGTTTTCCTTTAATTGGGCTCACCTGGCAAACTAATCATAGGTATCTGAGATTGATTTCAGTGATGCAAAGAGCCCTGAGACACAAAACCATCCATGAGTTACATTGAAAAACAAAAAATGGATGTTTATGACACTAAAATCCAAGTTGCAAAATCATTTGATTGGTGTTAAAGTGTCTTTAAAGTTGGCTCACACTCTCAGTCGACTTTTCCTGACTGCATGTACACATACATGTAGGACTTTCTCACTGGTTAACCTGAGCTTTTAAAGCCCCTCGTTGGCTCACAGCAGCATTAAACAAGATGTAACATCTCTGTTGTTTGGGTTCTCTTAGAGGACTGAAGCCTCTTCTCTCTGCTTTTGCCCTCTGGGTTTTCATGTCAGGAAAATTTACACTCAGATACCGCTTCAGAATTCACAGCCAAAGCTCCGACTTCAAAGCAGCAAAAGCCGCTTTGAGTGTGTTATTATAAATAATAATCAAAATCTCGTCTTGGAGTGGAGTGTGTGGATGATGATGTGACAGTCTGCCTTCTTGTCTCCCTTCCTCTCGCTCGGGAGTCGGAGAGTTTGACGTGATGACTCACCGTTGTTGGAGGTGGTTTTTTAAGCAGCTTGAGTGACACCCGTGCATCAATTTTTTGCGCTTTGCATTAATGATAGCAATCTGTCTTGTTCAGGAGCACAGATGTAGGTTTGGATTTGAAGACAGGCTGCAGATTGCTGAGTGTGATTACTACTCTCTGGAGCCACATTCATGTATTTCTGTCATTATTCCTACAACAGAGAGAACAGGTTGATTGAGAGGACGGATCGTCTCCACGGAGGATGAGAGTGCCAACGTTTAAGCTTTTACATCTACCCTGTAAAAACACCACGGTGGAATCAATCAGATATTTTTGTGTCGTCCTATCTGCGGGTATAAAAGTGAGGTTAAGTGGTTATGTAATTGTGCAGCCTGGCATGAAGCTTCCTCTGATGGAGTACCTGTGTGTCCACTGGGGTCAGAATGTGGGGTACAGCCATTAGGAATGACTGGCAACAGAGGAAAGTTGGTACTTATAGTTCTAAATGGACCTGAAAATGTCTACACACATTAACTACAATCCCTACACTTTACTAAAACTAATTCTTTCCACAGTCTAATTGATTTACCAGGCACAGAGGTGATCAATATCAAACTGTTTTTTTGCTATATGTTGCCCTACTGGTTGTGGATTCTAGTGACAATAACTCTCCTCATAGGTGTTTTGTAGGACGGGTCACCTGAGGCCATCTGGATGATGTCTTGAAGCCCTTCATCATCAGTGATGCTGATGGTCTGCAGTCTTTGGTGACCCATTTAGCGACTGTGTTAGTTAGCTTAGTTGCTGTTGTATCGTTGACATATCCTGGTGTGCTGGTGTAGCTCTATGACCACGGCTTGGTCCTGTGTTGTTGTTAGCATCTTTGCTAACATTAGCTAAGATGTGC
Organism: Cheilinus undulatus; assembly: GCF_018320785.1. NCBI lineage: Eukaryota > Metazoa > Chordata > Actinopteri > Labriformes > Labridae > Cheilinus > Cheilinus undulatus. The sequence goes on along the minus strand of NC_054884.1, from coordinate 4,717,686 downwards.
TTTGCCCAAAGGTGGTACTTCAGACTTGTTGTCTTTTCGTGGAAAGGTGGAAAGACAGTTCATCACCTCCACATGTACACACACCTTGGGTTTTATCTAAACTTTAATTCACCAGCTTTTTAAAAAAGAAATTTGCTGTTAAGCCTACCCAGTCTGTCTCCTCACTGCTGACTGTATTTGACCCACCGTTGACCTCTTCACCCCCAGGTAGATATTTACTACACAAATGAGAGTAAATTGTAAACAATAAAAACAAAAATGTGCATTTTGGACAAATCGTGTTTAAGAAAACCTGAATATCTGAATATATTTAGTAAAATTTAACAGAGTGTGTTTGTGTTTTTCTGAGTAAATCTAGCTTTATATATATTTGTGTAGAAATTAATTATTTTTGTTTGGCGCATCCCAAATACAAAACAAACAAACAAACAAAAAAATAAACAAAAAACCAAACAAAAACCTATTCTTCACTTATTTTTATCACCACTTTACTCCCCCACAACCGTTTGTTCCTGATGCTTCATCACCAACTGCCACACATTTTAGGAGCTAAGTCCATTATATTATATTATATTATATTATATTATATTATATTATATTATATTATTTTAAATTATAAGTACATTTAAATTATTCATTAAAAATTATTAAATTTTACTTCAATTTTCATTAAATATTAATTAATTTTTACTAAAAATGTATGAAAATAAATGATCTTTTTTGTTAATGTAAATACTTTTTAAAAATGTAGTTCAAGTTACTAGATATATTTTAGGAAATATAACTCATCTTTTGGCTACTTATTACTAACAAACCTTAAACCTGTTTGTCGCTGACATGTACTTATTTTATTTGTTTAAATTTTATTAAATACATTAATAAATTTGTACAACTTAAATTCTACTCAATTTTATGAAGTGTTACCTTGTTGCTTTAATTTTTTTGAGTATTAGTCAGACTTTTTACAGTGTAATCTATTTGCACCAATAGCTTATTTATTTAAAAATGATTAGTTTATTATTATTATTTATTATTAATATTATTTATTATATTATTTATTATTAATGATAAAGGTTAAGTTAGAAATTAGTGACATTTAGAAATAAGATACTTATTTCTTCTTATTATTACTGAATAACAGTTTTACATAACTGGAAACTTCCCATTCATCTATAGTCAATAAAATTATAATAAAATAAATTTAGTGTGTGAGAAAGAGTTGACAGAAATCAAGATTTGATGCCCCCCCCCCCCAAAAAAAAATCCAAACTTGGGAAAAAAGTAAATGTTCAATTAAAAATGTGTTCCTCCACACAACTACTAATTGAGACCTCAAACTAAACATCTACCACTTCAAATTCTGCAGTAAAACACAAATGTAAAGTCAAATTCAAAACATATTTTGTCCTTTTTCTCAAGAATCAATGATATTCTTCTTGCATGTTCTCTTTTGCACACATCAAATAGAAATATACAGACAAAAAATAAGGTGAACAATTGAATTTGACATCTAAATCCTTCTGTATAAGTGTAGGAAACATACCAATAGATTTGACTTGCAGCGGATCCTTTCTGGGGTCAAAATTTTCCTTTTTTAAAGTTTTCTGGGGGATTATTTTTCCAAGCAAGACTTAAAAAGCCATAAGTGGTCACAAAAGAGCCACAAGTGGTTTAAGTCGGGTATCACTGCTTTTTTAAATTCCTGCCTCTTTCTCTGAGATTTGCTTTTCTAACTTTTTCCCTGAGTGTTTCACTTTCAGGACACAAAAGTAGCTTCAGAAATATTTTTACTGTCACACTTTGAACACATGGCATAGTTGTAACCACCTCTAAACATGCCCTTTTTGGTAGAGGTGCATTGTGCAGAAATCACTTCTTCCCCCCAACAGGTGTCCTCTGCTGCTGCGTGATGTCACCTATAAAGAACCTATAGGCAATGAGAGTGAGCATCACTACCCACATGTTGCATGCTTTTACAAACATGACATTGAATACAATTACAACTGGACCCCAAGCTGGGTGGAATATTTTAAAGAGAAGACCATCTCATGCAAGAAATACCACAGTAGGGCTGACAGTCAGCTGATGGCAGTGATCATCCTCCATATTTGGTTTTCCTCTGAAGTCACATTTGACCAAGCGAGGGAGATCTCGTGTCTGAGGAATGGCCGCTGTGAAATTGTCAACAAATGGAAAATGTATGGTCTTGTTTCTTTCTGAGGCTTGTGATGTTAATAATCATGTGAAAGTGTCCTTATGTCTGCAGTCTCTCACAGCGGTACACTTGGTTTATCATCTAATGTGCTGAGTTTTAGTTTGCCTAATCATTGTTCTTGGAAACTCTTTGGATAGATCTGTTGTTGTGTGCTGCTGTCCCATCAGGACACTGCTGTATTTATGAGTTAGCACCATACCTCAGGGCGATTATCATGGATACAGCTGATTAATACAGCATGTGTCTGTGATGTACCCTATATAAAAACACATCATACCAACCCAGTGCAAAGAAAACTTGTGGATGCAGGGCGATGATCTGCTCCATTTAAATCAAATTAGAATGTCCATGTTGACCTCGTACACTCATGGCACCATGTCCTGGACTTAGTCATATGAGTGCGTCACGCACAAACAAACACACACTCGTGAGCTGGTGGGGGAGAAATGCTCTTATGGACCCTGTTCTCAAAGCAGGTTTGCCCAAGCTGTTTGTACTGGCATAACTCCAGACTACAAGCCACTCACACTGTGACTGAGAGGGGAAAATATGGAGCATTTTATGGAAAAAGCACAGATAAGACGAGCAAACGTCTCCGGAAAAAGCAAATATTACAAGCGAAGTGTAAAGAAGGAGCTGGTTACACAACAAAGTGAAGAAATGGAGAAGAATGGAGAAAAAGGGTCTGGGGGAGGGGGCATACAGAGGCATGTTTGGGTTCTTTCTTTGACCTCTCATTTCCATCAGGGCAAATTTGTGATTAATGGATTTTCACACAGACATGGAATCACTCACCACTTCCCCGTGACATTCCTCCCTATCTGTTGTTTGATTCCAGGCCCGGTCCCAGTTCAGGGCTGCTGGTGTCTCTCCGCCCACACCGCGGGTCACGGCAGACAGTAAACACAGAGCTAAGTAAATGCCTGTCAGGCCTCGGCTCAGAGGGAAAAGCTTGGCTTCACCACGCTGTACAGAAAGCTTATTTATTTGCACCTCTGTAAGCTGAGTCACACACACTGAACGCTTATTCCACACATGTAGTTCACACTTGTTCTCAGGATGGACCGAGGATAAGTCTCCGTGTTAGACACGGCTTGTGACATGAAGAAAAATACACCGCCCAAGGCACACCTAAGGTTAAGCCAAAATCTCACGGTACACCATATTTAAATCAATACAAAACAGACTTTTTAAATATTACAGTCAAGATGGCCAATAAAGGGGAGATAGAGGGGAGAGTTTTCTGGGGCCCAGCTAACTGGGGGATCATGGAGATGGCAAAAGTGGGCAACTGTGGAAAAACGAAGTCCAAAATGGACAAAAACTGGTAAAACAGTGGCCAAACAATGGGTTGAAATTGACAGAAAACTTGTTGAAAGTGTCAAACTAGGTTACAGAAATGGGTTACAAGTGGCCTAAAAGAATTAAATGTTGTTAAAAGGAGGTAAAAATGGGTGAAAACTGATTAGAAAAGGGGCAAAATTGGGCAAAAAAGTGGTCAAACGAAGGCAAAAGTGGGCCAAAATTGTCAAAACGATGGCAAAATAGATCGGAAGTGGGAGGAAAGTAGCAAAAAATGGTTAAAGTTAGTTAGACTGGGCAAAAAGGGGTTAAAAGTGGTGGGAAAAGTCGCAAAAAAATGGCCAAACAATTGCAAAATTGGGCAAAAAGTGGCAAAAATTGGTTAAAAGTAATAATAAGAAGTGGCAAAAATGTAAACAAAGGAGCAAAATGTTAAGTTGTCAAAAGAAGTGGCAAAAATGAGTAGAAAAATTGGTTAACTGGGTTAAAAATAGCATGAACGAATAACGCCAAAATTAATTTCAACCCAATAATAGCTTGCCATGCTTTTCAGCTCTTAATGAGGTAACTGTTAGCCAGGATGCTAGCACCAATGCTACTGATCCAACACACACACACTGATACCATCAATAAATCCCAACTGGGAAGGGACCATTCTCTGGGGTTTTTCAGGGGTCCAGCCAGATCTGTAGGCAGGCCTGGTTACAGTTCTTGCTATAAAGTTGTAGTAATAATGTATTGCACATGAGTGTGCCTTGCCACACCATTTGAGAACCACTGCTGTATACAATAAAATAAGTTCAAAAGCATTTCATCCTCTGCAGCATGAATCAGAATATGAGGGTGCAACAAGCTTGATGCTATAAAGGAGGAGGCTGGGGTGGAGGAGTTTAGCTTTGCCATCAGCAGCAGCAGCGTGGTGCATCAGCATTGATGCAAGCAGGAATTAGCGAGGAGTACGTCATGTTTAAATACATCTCTATGTTCAGAGAAAGAGCTGTGATTGGCTGTGGGAGCTTGGAGGCAATATTAGGATCAGCTGATCACTGCTGGCCGTATGACTACCGTGTCCTGATTGAACTAATGCTGAGCTTCATTCAAATCACTTCATCTGAAGGCAGATGACAATGCAACTTCTGTAATGGAAACAGATATCAGATTGAAAGCCCTGTCCATATCCGTATGTGTTTTAGATGTAGAGCATAAATCAGCCTTTGAGGGAACACAAGCAAAGCTTGAATTGATCTGCAGCTCTGCTGAGTAGAAGCTTGCACAAAGAGTTGAGCAAATTATCTGATTGAGTTTGTAAGAGGACTTCACACAGGATTCCAACTTAACCACTACACTACTACACTGAATGAAAGAGGTTCTGCTATGTGTAGCTCTAATACAGTTCCTTTAAATCGTATTACATCAATAACCAGGATGTAGGAATTTCCTCTCTGTTGGAGTAAGCTAAGCTGCTGATGTGGAGACTGAGTCCCTGTGTCCAGCTACGCAGTGGATATTTCCCAACAGGGGCAGCTTTGTGGGATTGACACAGCTCAGCTGTATTGTGACGAGTACTGGAGTTGCCTTGTGTGGCCTTTTGTATTGTACTTATAGGAGGTGGCGTAACAAAGAAACACATGACGTCGCTTTTGGACGGTGAGAGACAGGAGGAAGGGACTGACCTACTGAGGTCAAGCTTCAGATTACTGGAAGACTTATCATGGTCAACAGGGCTCTCACCAACTATTTTTACTGTACTAAGGAGCGATAATCAAAATACATTACTCTGCATCGGCTGTTACTAGAAACTGAACTGGGAGCCACAAAAAAGTTGCTTCACTTATAGGTTAAGGATAAGCTTGCCTCAACTATCTCACTGAAGGAATAATACAGTAACAGACATGCCTATGATTGCATGTGTTGTTTAGGTAGTAGCAATGTTTATCTGTCTGTTAATCTCAGAAGGCATGGGCTTCAAAAGAAATACCTTAATGTAAAGTAAAACCAAACAGAAAAGTCTCCTGAATAAATACAGTATTATAGAATATAAAACTGAATGGTATCATAGCATAGCACAGCATAGCATAGAATAGCACAGCATAGCACAGAATAGCATAGAATGTCACAATATACAAAGCATCACATAGCAAAGCATACCATACTATAGAAAAGCACAGCAATACCACACTACACCAGGGCTTAGCAAACCACATCACACCATAGTATATTAACCCCTTAACGCCTGGTGTTGCATATTTGATACATACTTTTATGATACCTCTGTCTAATCAATATACTCAATAATTTACTCAAACTTCTGAATACAATCTGATAAATAATAAAAATGCCCTCAAGTGGATTGTCAGTTACCAAAAAACCTAAAGAATGAAATAAGATACTAAAAATATATTGGTGAAATTTTATGGAAATTTTGGATTTTTTAAAATTTCAGTAGAAAGTTAAATAAACATTTCAGTTCCAAAAACTGAGAATTTTCTGGCTATTATTTGTGTTTTCAGGCTTTGAGGGGTTAAACCTTTGAAACATAGCAAAGCATCGCATAGCATAGTTTAGAATAACACACCACACCATATAACAGCATAGTATACCACACCATGCCATGCCATAGCATATAATAGCATAGCATAGCATTGAATGCCATAGCATAACATAGTAAACAGTACCATACTATAACATAGCATAGCGTAGCATAGCATATGATGGCACAGAATACATGGCATAGCATTAATACCATAGCATAGCATGCCATGCCATTGCATAGCATAGAATAGCAAAGCATAACATAGCATCGCATAGCATTCCATAGCATAGCATAGCATAGAAAAGCATTCCATAGCATTGAAAAGCATTGCATTGCAGAGCAGCACAGCGCGTAGAATAGCACACAATGTCACAATATACAAAGCTTTGCATAGCATAGCATACCATACCAGAGAAAAGCAAAGCATGCAATAGAAAAGCATAGCAAAGCAAACTATACCGTAGCATAGCACACCACACCACATAACAACATAGTATACCACACCATGCCATAGCAAAGAATACCATAGTATAGCACAGCATAGCATAGCACAGCAAACCATATAACAACATAGTATACCAAACCATGCAATGCCATAGCATAGAATTTAATGGCACAGAATAAATAGCATATAATTTAACAGCATAGTATATCATGCCACGCCACGCTACCCCACACCATAGCATAGCGTGAAATAGAATCTCAAAGCATAACATAGCATAGCATACCATAGTATAGCACACCATACTACACCATACCATGCAATCCCATGTCTTGCCATGCTATACCAAACCAAACCATACCACAACACAGCATAGCATATTATAGCAGGGGATAAAATGGCATAGCATAGAATACCATAGCATAGCATAGCATAGCACACCTCACCATACCATACTTCAATAAATATTTACAATAGCATAGCATACAATAGTAAAACATTCACTACAACAAAAGACAGCAAACCATATAATTCCATGCCACACAATATCAATAAGATATAGCATGATATCATATAGCATATCATATCATACCATGCTACTGTAAAATACCGCATATCTTTGCAGGCATATTGAAATATACCATACCTTCCTATAAACAACAAAATAAAGCATTGCATTGCATAGAACACCACTGCATAGCAATCCTCAAGAAAATGTACCACACCTTACCATTCTGCATGATTTAATACTTTATGATGCCATTCTAACTTACCCTCCTGCAATACAGAATGCAGTTTAATAGACCTTGGTGATAATTGCTCTCACATGCTTCATGCCTGTGTTTAACTGCCTCAGGAAGAGAAAAACAAACAAATAACCATCTTTAAAATCAGCCCATGAGAAGCTCTTAACAACCTCCAATTACACAAACAGCATAGTACAGATATTACCAATAAGAACAACATGTAGCTGTTGCACAGCCCTCACAGCCTAAAGCAGTACGGTTTAAAATTCAAATAGAGCTGCACAAATGAGTTATTGAAACAGTTGAGCTTGCATTGGGGGACACTATATCGTTTGCCGGAGGCTAAAAGCTTCTTTTCTGCATGAAGAATAGGAGATGGTTTGGACAATATTCTCTGCACTAGTCTGTGAACAGACTGCTCATATTTCAACCCTGGGGACTGGTGTTTTTCCCCCTGCAGCTCTTACCAATGAATGCCACACTCATGTTTGTGTGTTAAATACAGAGCTGGAGTTTGGAAGGAGTTTTGCCAAATTGGCAACTTTCTTGCTAGATTTGGAGACCCCTGGAGTCGCTTTTTTCCTGGAAAAATGCCAGCATCATTTTGTGCAGATCTAAACTCTTCTTTCTTGGGAAAAGCAGCCAATATGTCTCAATAAATGTGATTCATGCATGTGGCTGTGGTTCTCTGTTCTGGCTGTTCACAAAGCACAGCAGCAAGTTGGCTGACCAATCATTACCCAGACAGAAAATTGAACGAGCAGTGTGTGTAATAACCACAATAAGTAATCCCCTTTTCTCCAGAAACAGCTTCAATCTGGCTTTTCTTTGTGTATGAGTCTTTATAGATAAACATGTATACAACAAATCAATGGATGGAGATTTGTCTTAAATACGAATGAGACAATCATCAGTCTGTCTTGATGTCTGAAGGGCAAATAAGTTAAAGTGTTAACCTTTTTTTTTTAATCCTAAAGGGTTCCTATTCAGAGAGAGTGTATTTATGGTGAGGTTTTAAGATGTATCCATCACTGACTTTCACCAACAGCCTCATAAATTTGCAGTGAGAGTTATTTTTCAGTGTTTACAGCTCTGACAAATGCCAGGACTCGACAGTGTACAGAGACTTTCTAAGCAGAGGGGAGAGTCAAAACACTGGCTCAAAGTACAGGAAGAAGTCACGCATAAAACAAATTTAAAGGATAGACTTTTTTTCTAGAACTAAAGCTAAAATACAACCCCATTTCCAAAAAAGTTGGGGCACTGTGGAAAATGTTAACGTAAAATAAAATGCAGTGATTTCTCAAATCTTGTTAAACTCATACTTTATTCATAATAGCACACGAAAATCATGCCAGATGTTTAAAATGGGATATTTTACCACTTCATGAATTTTTTTTAAGCTTGTTTTGAATTTGATGGTGGCAACATGTCTCAAAAAAGTATGGACAGTGCAACAAAAGGCTGGAATAGTAAGTAGTGTATATAGCAGATAGAAATTGTTGCCTGTCATCACAGTTGGCTATACATCCATTTTCTATACCGCTTTTCCCGTTGGGGGGAAAACCAGCTGTCATTGGGCAAGAGGCGGGTACACCCTGGACTGGTCACCAGTCAATCCCAGGGCTGACATATAGAGACAGACAACCAGGCCTGCTCACACTCACACCAATGGCCAATTAACCTGATGAGCATGTTTTTGCTGGTGGGAAGAAGTACCTGGAGAGAACCACGGGTGCACAGGGAGAACAAGCATACTCCACACAGAAAGGACCTGACCAGGAAGCGAACCAGGAACCTTCTTGCTGTGAGGCAACAACGCTAACCCCTGCGCCACTGTGCAGCCCACAGTTGGCCATGCCATCAACAAATGCAACTTAAGGCTGTATTATGCAAAGACAAAGCCATATGTGAACACGATCCACAAACGCCACCATCTCCGTGCCACGGCTCATTTAAAAATGGAGAGGCCAGAGAGGAGAGGGACCATCTAGCTTGTTATCTGTATACATTTCAGAAATCTGCATCTCTGATGGTATGGGGTCGCATTAGTGCCTATGGCGTGGGCAGCTTACATATCTGGAAAGACACTATCAATGCTGAGGCAGTAATCCACATACCACATCAATCACAACAGCATGGCTTCACAGTAGAAGAGTTCGGGTCCTGAACTGGCCATCCTGCAGTCCAGACCTTACACTTATTGAAAACATTTGGAGCATCAGGAAAAGAAACTGGACTGTTGAGCAGCTGGAATCCTACATAAGACAAGAATGGGACAGCATTCCTCTCCCAAAACTCCAGGAACTGATCTCCTCACTTCCAAGATGTTTACAGATCTGTTGTTAAAAGAAGAGGGGATGCTACACAAATTATAAACATGGCCCTATTCCTACTTCTATGAGATGTGTTGCTGTCATCAAATTCAAAGTGAGCTAATATTTTTAATGAAATGGTAAAATGTCTCAGTTTAACATCAGGTATGTTGCTTATATGATCTATTGTAAATAGATATGAGTTGGCAATCTTTGTGTTTTGGTTTTTATTCACATTTCACACAGCATCCCAGCTTTTATGGATTTGGGCTTATAATCAAGAGTGTGTAAATCAGGTAGATCAGTCATGAATGCAGCTTTTGGATGAGTGTGGCGTGTTGTAGAATGCAAACTATACCAAATCAGCAGGCTGGGACAGGACAGAGATGTTCTGACTTAAGTCAGGTGAGGCCTGATTAACTCAGGTGTGCATGATTTACCACTCAGTTCACTGAAGTCCTTCCCAGCTTTGCTAATTGGCTGCCTGACCAGGAAACTAAACCAATCAAATCCATGCAGGTAAAGAGGGCAGGATGACACAGGGGTTCAAAGTAAAACTGTCTAGGTGGAGGCCATCCACTTGGTATCATACATTTCAGCATAAATAGAGTTTCCCTTTAAAAAATTGTAAACACATTACAATTATGCAGCTGTTATGTGTAAAGTCATAACCAATCATATAAGGACATTTTATGCTATCCAGGCTTGTTAAACTAGAGCTCACGCTGCCACATGTTTCTCAGCTGATCAGCAGATGATCCATGAGGGACAGAGAGAGAGAGACATGTGAGAGAGAGAGACTCAACTTTCACTGAGTAAAAGTCAGAAAACTACTCTAGGATTGTTTTTATCAACACCTTTCCCTCATTGATCTCTTGGGTGACGCTGCTTCTGTTGAGAGAGTTGCGTCTTCTCATCATTAACATTTCTTCATGACAAAACAAAATCACCAACTGAATTATGGGTCTGTAGCGTAGTAGAAAATGAACAGGGTCATATTTTTACATTTGGCAAATAGAAGTGCGAAGTTTAGTGTGGAAGAACTTGACTGGCCTGCACAGAGCCCTGACCTAAATGCCATTGAGCTCGTTTAGGATGAACTGGAACAGAGATTGTGATCCAGGCCTTCTAGTCCAACATGAGTGCCTGACCTCATAAATGCTCTACAGAATGAATAAACACAAATTTCCACAGAAACACTCCAAAATCTTGTGAAAAGCCTTCCAAGAAGAGATGAGGCTGTTATAGCTGCAAAAGATGGCCAACTCCATGTTGAAGTAACCTGACACGCCTGATTGATTTGTTTCACACATCCATCTGCTAAACCACTCATAGACAGTGTTTGGGAAAAGGCAGAACCTTTGAAAAAAAATGCGGAGGGTGATTGGACCAATGTTCTGTTTGTCACTTCTTTACGGGCCAATTAGGGCAACTAAACGTGACGTAGCCGCTACTGAGGAGTTAACTCCATAAAGAGCGACATAATGGACACCATGGGGACTGTAGACATGTCAGTACATGAATTGTGTTGTTTTTGAAAGGAAAACAACTCACTGCTGTTCTTTGTTCTTCTTTTAACGAAGAAATGTTGTCAAGTTCTTCAACTTACGCTTTAGCAGCATCCATGCTAATGTCTTCCTCCATAATTGCACCGGCCTCTTGTTGCTGCTTGCTTACGTCATGACTCCCAAAAGTACTGCCCCTCAATGCTGATTGGTCCTGTCACTTTCTAACCAGGCCCAGATGGTTCAGACGGGAGCTTTGCTAGATGGATTCACCAGTAAGAAACACAGAAACGGGTGTATCCATCTGCTTTAAATTGGTCATACTGAAATACTGTTACTTACAGTCCCTGCTGGTGTAATGGTCAGGCAGTTGGACACCTTTGTCCATGTTGTGTAAGGGACATGTTTTTACTGTTTTAAGGATCCACTTGAAAACCAGATGACACACCTCAAGGGTTTTTTCCGAATCCAATATTTCAAAACATCTTACTACTGTAATTGGTGCCGTGTCTGTTTTGCACACCAACCTTTTGCTAAAATTGTCTTTAGCTGCAGTTACATGAGCATTTTTTTCTCAATCCTATTGATTTTATTGTGATTGGAGATTTAAAGTTCTCTGTTCACATGGACACTAAACGTATGTGCCTGTCTCTGCTGAGCCAAACGTGATGCTTTGTTAAAGTTCAACAAAAAAGTGCATGCCATAAAACTTTGTAAATAAGTCAAAAGGCACAGCTTTAATGCTCCTCTTTTTGTTTTGATGGCCTACCATCGCACGCACACTATATTGCCAAAAGTATTCACTCACCTGCCTTGACTCGCATATGAACTTAAGTGACATCCCATTCTTAATCCATAGGGTTTAATATGACGTCGGTCCACCCTTTGCAGCTATAACAGCTTCAACTCTTCTGGGAAGGCTTTCCACAAGGTTTAGGAGTGTGTTTATGGGAATTTTTGGTCATTCTTCCAGAAGTGCATTTGTGAGGTCACACACTGATGTTGGACGAGAAGGCCTGGCTCTCAGTCTCTGCTCTAATTCATCCCAAAGGTGTTCTATGGGGTTGAGGTCAGGACTCTGTGCAGGCCAGTCAAGTTGATCCACACCAAACTCTCTCATCCATGTCTTTATGGACCTTGCTCTGTGCACTGGTGCACAGTCACGTTGGAACAGGAAGGGGCCATCCCCAAACTGTTCCCACAAAGTTGGGAGCATGGAATTGTCCAAAATCTCTTGGTATGCTGAAGCATTCAGAGTTCCTTTGACTGAAACTAAGGGGCCAAGCCCAGCTCCTGAAAAACAAGCCCACACCATAATCCCCCCTCCACTAAACTTTACACTTGGCACAATGCAGTCAGACAAGTACCGTTCTCCTGGCAACCGCCAAACCCAGACTCGTCCATCAGATTGCCAGATGGAGAAGCACGATTCATCACTCCAGAGAACGCATCTCCACTGCTCTAGAGTCCAGTGGCGATGAGTCCATCTGATGCTTTGCTTTGCACTTGGTGATGTATGGCTTGGATGCAGCTGCTCGGCCATGGAAACCCATTCCATGAAACTCTCTACGCACTGTTCTTGAGCTGATCTGAAGGCCACATGAAGTTCGGAGGTCTGTAGTGATTGACTCTGCAGAAGGTTGGCAAGCTCTGCGCACCTTTATGCTCCTCAGCATCCGCTGACCCCGCTCCGTCATTTTACGTGGCCTACCACTTCGTGGCTGAGTTGCTGTTGTTCCCAATGGCTTCCACTTTGTTATAATACCACTGACAGTTGACTGTGGATTATTTAGGAGCGAGGAAATTTTACCACTGGACTTGTTGCACAGGTGGCATCCTATCACAGTACCACGCTGGAATTCACTGAGCTCCTGAGAGAGAGCCATTCTTTCACAAATGTTTGTAGAAACAGTCTGCATGCCTAGGTGCTTGATTTTATACACCTGTGGCCATGAAAGTGATTGAAACACTGGCTGAGTGAGTGAATACTTTTGGCAATATAGTGTATGCACCAGCGTGGGGATGCTGAGCCATTATGCCATTATTAGGTTAAAAACCACCATGCAATCTGACCGTATTGCATTAAGCATATGATGCACAAACTTTCCAGAGATCAGGAAGCAATGCCACATCTGAAGCAGGGCTCTAGTTTCATTAAAGGCCCCGCCAGAACTGTAGACCAACTGAGCCAGGTCCAAAACATGTTAGAAATCACATCTGCACATGTAGAGGACACTCCATAAGAGAACTCTGCATAATGAAACCAAAGGAGAAATCTGAATAAAAAAGTCCTGGGATAGCCTCGGTCAAATAATTAGAGGAAGTGTTCTCTATGTTTGACATCATAGCGAGCCTTTCAGGGGTTCCTCTCCCTTATCATCAGGTTTACTGCTGTTAGGTGTTGCCATTTCCATTCATCATCAGACCCAGCTGAATTGATTGAATTGACTGTGTTGAGTATTCACCCCAATGCTTTCTGATTACTGCCGCTGAGTTGCACTGAGTAGCAATTCGCAGCCAAAGAGCAATGTCACAATTACTCTCCTTCTCCCCTCCCCGGAGATTACAGCATTGAGCTGCTGATGCAGTTGCATACAGTACAGCAGCTCCCTGAAACACTCCTTTTTCTGCACCGCCGATCTTTTTTTTTGTGTTCTCACGCTCCTTTTTTTTTTCTGTGCCTATCACCTTTCTCCATTTCTATCAAAGGACATCCATCAGCGAAATATGGCTCAACCTTCTTTGGTTACCCCAACTGCACTGTGTCAGCTTTCTGAACCAGAGAGCACCGACTTCTGCAGGTGGAGGGGAGATACCGCACTGTGCATATTTGTCTCTATAATGTGCTGCCACACAAGCAAGTGCATGGCGATTTGAAGTGCTTACAGTACATTTATGGAGAGAATTATGGAGCAGCACACATCATTAGCTTCTCTGCACATGGATGATCAGGACTTCTAGCTCATTATCCTGTTTCCCCCTCCTGGTCAGCTGTTTATGGAGGTAAAATGAAGCCAGGATTAACCTTAAAAGAGCCGCTTTCTTTCTTCCTTTTCACGTTTGTCTGCGGCCCACGCTCCTCTCCCTCCTCTGCATTCTCAGCTTTAACTGTTCAAAGAAAGAAAAAACCTCATTGCCATTTAAGAGATGAGATCTGACATTTGTCAGAAAAATAGCACTTGAGTGCTATTCTAACTGTGGATGAGCATGGGGTAATGTGTAAGAATAGTTGCCATGACTACATTGACATCATTTCTGGCAAACAGGATTGAGGGCTTCTCAATAGAAGGTCTGTGCAAATTCGAAGGGAGTTCGTGTGGAAAAGCGGCGGATGTCTTCGAGCTTGTCTAAGCTGATGTTTCTGTTAATATCTTGTAATGATGATGCACGCTGTTTGCATAATCTGACATCATCCCGTGCAATGCCTGCCCAGGGATGGATCTCACCCACACAGACTGGGAGGGGAGACAGAAATCTGTTTAAAGGAGCGTGCAGCGGGTGCGGGGGAGAAGGTTACAGTCCGAATAGAAGATGTGCAGACGGGGGGATAAAAATACAAATCACAACGACAGGGACGGCCTGCCTACTGTAGCGCACTCCATTCAGTATTCATGGAAATGTGACACATTCCCACAGCAATGGATGGCTCTCACTCTAAAACCCATTCCGTCCACAAGCACTGGTTGTTCATTTCAGAGCGTAATTGAATTTCTCTAAAAGTCGATCTGACTGCAAGGGCACAGCTCTGCCATGTAGCGCCCCGTCTGAGGCGGGATGGCAGCAACAGCGCGGTGTGATTTTATCTCCCCGCCATGCTCATGTTATTAAGCTTAATGCGACTCTGTTCTGTTCTGTTGGCTGATTCATGACACAGCACCCGGCATGCTAAACATAATCCTCCAACATGAAACTAAATAGTCGAGCAGAATGGTATTTAAATGGGAGGGGCGCAGCTGATCCTCTATTGTGTAACCTTCCTTCTCTTCCAGATGGCTTGATATGAATCTTTCCAGGGGTCAAAGCGCTGTAACCCGGCTCAAATCTAAAACCGCTGGGTGCTACATGGCATGAATACCCTCTCTATCTAGCAGACGTATGTCTGAGGCTGAGACTCTCTGAGAAATGTCTGTGTTTGTCCATGCATGCAGGTACCAGAGAGAGCAGGAGGGGCAAATATTACCACTGCTTATATTAATGACATTCCAGGCTCTGGTGTGAAAAAGAGCCTCCTTCTGCCTGCCACAGAATTTGTAAACAACTCAGAGGAAGCAGTGAGTAAAACCCAACCCCCAGGAACTTCCAGCTCAAGACTGAAAACTCATGTCTTTAACTTTTAAATAATTTCTTCTGTGCTATCAGCTCAGTAAGTCCTTCTCTGTCTGCTTTCATCCGGTGTCTAAAGACGGCCGTTCCTTTGAATTTCAGGGATGAATAAAGCAGGTGCTTGTGCATGTGTGCACAGAGCTATAAATTCCATGGAGCAGCATAATCTTAGATTGCTATCATACAGCTCTGCTATGAATACTAATTGAGCGCCACATTCTGTTCCGTGGTAAAATTGTGTTTCAGTAACATAGCCATAAAACTTCGGTTCCAAGCAGGATCACTTTTATTCAGCTGGCAAATGATATAAGGAGAAATAACTTCTTCATAGAATAAATGACACAAGAACCAGGCTGCAGAGATGGCTGTTTAAAAGAGAGAACATCAAGAAACAACTTTTGGGCTCAGTTCTGATGAAACAGCTCTGAAACAAAAGGAAACTGTATAGAAAAGACTTAAGGATACAGGCTGTCCTATAAAAGTAAAGTAGGCTAAAAGATCTCAAACATATCATGGAGCCATCTAAAGAAATTTAAGAACAAATAAGAAACAAAGTCACTGACCTCCATCAGACTTGAAAGGGTTACAAAACCCTTTCCAAGGCTTTGGGACTCCAGAAAACCACCATTAGAGCCATTATCCACAAATGGAGAAAACTGTGAACAGTGGAGTGGCCGGCCTACCAAAAGGACTCTAAGAACATATCAATGACTCATTCAGGAGGTCCCAAAACAACCTAGAACAACATCTAAAGACCTGCAGGCCTCACTTTACTCAGTTAAGGTCAGAGGTCATGATTTAACAATGAGAAAGACACTGGGCCAAAATAGCATCATGGGAGAGTTCGAAGACCAAAACCACTGCTGACCAAAAGGACACAAAGGTTCGTCTCACATTTGACAAAAAAACATCCTGATTATCCTCAAGACTTTGGAGAAAATAATCTGTGAACTAACCACACAAAAGTTTGGAAGGTGTGTGTCCCGTTCTATCTGAAGAAAAATCAACACAAAATTTCATCCAAAGAACATCATGCCAACAGTCAAACATGGTGGTGGCAGTGTGATGGTCTGGGCCTGATTTGCTGCTTCAGGACCTGGACCACTTGCTGTAATTGATGGAACCATGACTTCTACTTTCAACCATACATCCATACTTTTTCACTGCTTTTGAAAAAGTAAATCAAGGATGCCTGTATTGACCTTTTTCCTACATATGTCACAATGTCTGTCCCAACCAGCCAAGCTCTGACAGCAACAGGGATATTTTACTTACAGGATGCCAGAGCCAAATACTAACTCTTGTCCATCAGTTCCCTACAGTCATTCATAATCTACACATTCAACTATGCTTATATACTGTGGGTGCAGCCAACAGGCTGGGCCAGTGGTGTCCAAACTATGGCGGGTCACATCTGGCCTGTGGGCCATTTTTCTAACCTTGCAAAGCAGATGGATACGCCCATTTCCATGTTTCTCACTGGTGAATCCATCTTTCAAAGCTCCCATCTGAACCGTTTGGGCCCGGTTAGAAAGTGACAGGACCACTCAGAGACACAGGGCAGTACTTTCAGGCACGGCAGAGTTGTGATGTAAACAAGCAGCAACAAGAGGCTGGTGCAATTATGTCGGAAGAGATTAGCGTGGATGCTGGTAAAGCGCCAGTTTTATCAGAACTTGATAACAATTCTTCTTTTAAAGAAGAACAAAGAACAGCAGTGAGTTGTTTTCTTTTCAAATGCTGTTACATCACGTGTTTTGTTGCTCTGATTGGCCCATAGAGACGTGACAGACAGAACGTTTATCCAGTCACACTCCGAGTTTTTTTCAAATCCTCTGCCTTTTCTCAAACGTTTCCTATTGAAGCTTTCCCAGATGAATGTGTGAAATATATCCATCTGGTGTGTCAGGTTACCATTTTCCACATTAGCGAACAAAGCTTGTCCTAGACTGTGTAATTCTTCTTAGTTCCAGCACAAAGCAGTGCTACCTTGTTAATCCTGTAAACAAACATTTTAACAAACTGAATTTATTCAAGTTTATTTTTTTCATGACTTAATTTAGACAACACCGTCAGTGGTAAATATGTTGGCAAACACAATAACAATATCATGATTTATAACACCCTGATAGATCACGACAGCAAATAGCAGCACCAGTGACGTTCCAGCGGCAGAGCCAGCAGTATCAATGGCTGACCAGAGCACCCTGAAATCTGATTGGCCACCCCAGACTCCTTACAGTGAATGGCTATTTGCCTTGTCAGCCATTAAATAGCCATTTTAGCATGCCCAACCACTAAGCATATCTTAAGCTACTTTAGACTGGTTTTACTAACTTTAATATCCTCACAGTGAGGTCTATGAAAGTGGCCCCACCATCTTTATATATTTCTGTATGTGGCCAAAACTGGAAAAAGTTAGCACACCCCTGAGCTAAGTTCGCCATGTTACATGCCAACAGCATAGTGCACAAGGAAAGTAGACAACTGAGATGTCAGTGCTGGATGCAAATAATTTGATGGTGCATAGTAAGCATAGCCTCATCTCATTTGCAACAGAAGAAATGCTAGGAAATGCAGGTGTTGTAGTGTAAAATGTTACCCTGTTTATTGGTGACTTTTAACTGTATGAGATGGTTAAGAAAGAAAGAGCACTCATGATGGCATCTTTATGTTATTTTTTATTAAATACATGCCTGATGGGCATATTTTGACTCTATATAGAAACACTAAAAGTTGTACAGTATTTGCATGGACAGCTCCACAGGCATCAAGGCTTTGCACGCTTTAAGATTACTGCATGTGTTTGGAAAAATGCATTTTACAGCAATAAAAGTTTTGTGGAGTGGAACTGGGTTTATTTGAAGCTTAAATTATATCTGCAAAGATCCTGGGAGGCATCAAGTACAGATCCCCTTTAAGTCCAGTCTTTGTAAATTTTGTAAGTTTTTGTGTTTGCTCGCCCTCAAGGAGACTCATCTCACTGTCATTTGAGTAGGCTAATTCTAATAGTTTACTTTCTATTACTTTTATGGCTGTGAAAAACAACTTCAATGTAACTAGCAACAAAAATGTTGACATTAGTAGCCTAATGTCATCCCTCTTCAAACCGATGACACACAAAGAACAGAAAGCATGTAAACGACACAGCAGTAAAATCAAACTGTCAGTCATTTGAAGAGCAGGGTTATAATAGCTAATGTGCAGCACAAATGTAGGCCAGCATGCATACACTATATGGACAAAAGTATTCAGTTGCCTGTTATGACATTTCTTCAAGACTTTGTAGTGTTTCTGCGGGAATTTGTGCCCATTCACTCTGTAGAGCATTTATGAGGTCAGACACTGATGTTGGACGAGAAGTCCTGGCTCACAATCTCCGTTCCAGTTCATCCCAAAGGAGCAGGATGGAGTTGAAACCAGGGCTCTGTGCAGGCAAGTCAAGTTCTTCCACACTGAACTACTCAAACCATGTCTTTCTGGTCCTCTTTTGTGCGCTGGGACTCAGCATGTTGGAATAGAAAAGCATCTTCCCCAAACTGTTGCCACACAGTTGGAAGCAGAACATTGTTCAAAATGTCTTGGTATGCTGAAGCATTAAGATTGGCCTTCAGTGGAGATAAGGGGTCTAGCACCAACCCTGAAAAACAGCCCCATACCATCATCCCTCCTCCAAACCTCACAAAGGCAGGTAACGTTCTCCCAGCATCCGCAGAAACCCAGACTCACCATCTGACTGCCTAACAGAGAGGTCATCACATTGACCATGTTTCCACTGCTCCACAGTCCAGTGTCGGTGTGTTTTACACTACTCAGTCCAATTCTTGGCATTGGACTCGGTGATGTGAGGCTTGCATGCAGCTGCATGGCCATGGAAATCCATTCATGAAGCTCATGTTGCACAGTGTTTGTGCTTACATTAATACCAGTGGAAGTTCAGAACTCAGTGGAATCAGCAGAATATTGAAGACTTTTATGCACCAAGTGCCTTAGCAGTCATGATTTTAAGCTCAGTGGCTGAGTTGCTGTTGTTCCTAAACTCTTCCACTGTCTAATATCACTTACAGTTGACTGTGGAATATCCAGCAGGGATGAAATTTCATGGACTGTTCATTGCAAAGGGGAAATACATGCCAGTACCACACTTGATGTCACTGAGCTCTTCAGAACAACACATTTACCTCCAATTTCCACACACAGTGACCACGCTACGGTCCGCCAGGGAATCATACTGCAGAGCAAATAGCTTCCTCTCTAGTCTATCAGAGCAGTTCCACTGCCCGCACTCTAGTCCGCTGGAGATACGCTACAGGTCTATTATCAGCGCTGGCTGCTGCCAAACCTCTATCTATTCCCATCAATCAGAAAGCTTCAAACAGAAAGCCTCAAGAGTAGAATATCTGGTTCTTTCAAAACACAACTCAATGCATGGACTCCTGATTGTAAATCATCACTATAACATTACATCTCATCCTGCAGCGAGAGCAAAGGGTCACTAAGAGGTCAGTGGGTCACAGAGCTACAACGGCGCCATTGATGAGGAAAAGATAACTTTTTGAGGACATTTATCCAAAGAATTTGACTTAAAACCAGGGATCCTTTAAGCAAACATTAACCGTTTAACTTCTTAATGTACTCACCCAATAATGGAAGCAATAATATCATGGACTTATATCGGAGAGGATGATAAATTAACCTCAAAAGGTAAGTTGGTCTGCTGTTGACATGCTATTCCTGCATAAACTGGCAGTTCAGCCAATAATCTCATGTTGTAGTTTGTTTAAGCATTTATTATGGCAATATAATATGTTAGGCACCTAATCACTCCTCACAGATTTACATACGGAAGTTTAGGCGTGATGAGATACCAGCTGAAACTCCCAGTGAGAGCTAACACGTGGATGCTGGGGTGGAGGAGGATTGAAATCAGGAGCACAGTGCTTATCCAGGCAACAGGCAATTGCAGAGCAGAGGAAGAGACCGGAAAATCCTGCAGCTTACGTAGCCCACCAATTTAGGAGAATGTGAGTCGTGTGGTTTGATTACGAAGCATGTCAGGTGTGATACATTGCATTCGAGATTATTGGCAGAACTAACTCCCAGGCTTCCTTTCATTTCTCCAGTGATCTCTGCCTGCTATCAGGGCTGTGCACCATGGCATGCTTCCAATGGGCCAGGTGGCAAAACAACTCACTGCTGTTCTTTGTTCTTCTTTAAAGAAAGAAATGTTGTCAAGTTCTGATAAAACTTACACTATAGCTAACCTGACACACAAGATGGATTTATTTCACACATCCATCTGGAAGACCTTCCATACACAGCATTTGGGAAAAGGCAGAGGCTTTGAAAAAAAACTCAGTGTGATTGGTTGAATGTTGTGTCTGTCACATCTTTACAGGCCAATTCGAGCAACAAAACACGACGTAGCCGCGACCGAGTTGTGCATGTGCAGCTACCAAGGAATAACTCGAACCACGGTGTCTGTAGACATGTCAGTACTCGACTTTTGTCGATTTTGAAAAGAAAAAAACTCACTGCTGTTCTTTGTTCTTCTTGAAACGAAGAAATGTCGTCAAGTTCTGATAAAACTGGCACTTATGCAGCATCCACGCTAATCTCTTCCTCCATAATTGCACCAACCTCTTGTTGCTGCTTGCTTATGTCACATCTCTGCTGCACCTGAAAGTACTGCCCCTCATCGCTGATTGGTCCTGTCACTTTCTAACCGGGCCCACACGGTTCAGACGGGAGCTTTGCAAGATGGATTCACCAGTGAGAAACATGGAAACGGGTGAATCCATCTGCTTTGCAAGGTTAGTGGAATGCTAGACATAGAAAAAAACCTCAGACCGGCTGCTGATACAGTAAGGCCTGGACTCCTGTATTTTCTTCAGGTGTCATCAGACATGTGACTTTATGTTTGGGGGACTTCGTTCAAGGGCGGCCTGGAGGAAATGACTGGAAAAATGCAAAAATCTTGTGTTAACTGAGTGTGTTCTGACATTATTTGTCTTTGGTGTGACGGAAGGAATAGAGCTAACATGATACAAACATGTTTTGTAAAGCTAAAGGAGCCTGCAGAGGCGGTTCATTGTTGTGTTTCATATTGACTATGGCAGTTAAAAAGCATGTTTGTCCACTTTGGGTCTTTATGTCTACTCTATTTGTAAAGATTTGTCTGAAAAAGGTCACAGGATTAAACAAAGAACAACCAGACTCTGTGGTAATCCATTCTATTGCCTTTGGCCTGAGTTTTAAAATGAACTTTTTCATATTCTTAGTACAGAAACAAGATAAGAAAGTGTGACATGATTTCCAGTAACCTGAAATTGAAAAGGGTAATAAAAGTCTCCACTTGATCCTGCAGGAGAAAAGATTTACAGCTCACGATATCAGGAGAGCTTACTTGGTAAGGCATGAAAGAGTGAAGTCACCTTTTCCAAACATGTTCAGCTTTGAAGTTGGATGGAAAGAACAGAATCTAATAAATCTATCTGAGCCCTCTCAGTGTTAGTCAAATAAGCAAAGAAATGAACGCTGCCGTGACGGCTTTCATTATGCCGCATGTTCACATGAGCTGTGATTTTTGCCAGCTCTTTTACTTCGCTGTGCCAAAATCCAATTTCTTTCCATATAAAACACCTGCCCCCCCTCGCCACCACCCCCAAATGTTCTTATTGAGAATGTAATGTTACACATATCAGATTAAAATCCACCAACCACATCTGGGATTTGCAGCCACAAAGCCCGAGAAAAGAGAAAAGGATTTCACGGTATTGTGAGGAGACAGGAGAAAAATGCCTCTGTGAAGTGACTTCACTCAAAAATCTGCATGAGTCATGCTAAAACATCTCACTTCATTAGCTTTGTTTACCTCCACGTCCCAGCCAGACAGACTCACAACAACAGGAGGAAACTTACGCCACTCACCAGATCCATACTCTGGTAGAGAATAACAAATAGGTCATTGTTAGGCGCCACCTACCCACAGCCAAAGCTAACACTAATACCGAGTGGACGGAGGGGGAATGAGCTTGGGGAATGAGATTCTGGGCCTGCTCACAGTGTTCCTAACATTACTGGGAAATGTATTTCTGTAGAATTCTGATGCTTCCTTATAAGTGAAAATCAAAACCTGTTCGAACATTTGGTCACACATTTCCTGCGCCGTGAGGAGACAAAAAAAGCAAGCCCTGCTCTGGTGGCCTTGGTGTGTCTCCAAGGCCCCTATGGTGTGTTAAGTTTGTGCACAGGTCATCCATCACACACGCTCCTCTGTGGTGGGGGGAGTCATCTCTCACCCCTGCTGAGTCTCAATCTGGAGGCTGGAAGAGCTCTCCATTGTGCCTGCAGCATCCTGCAGCCCTCTGGCAAGGATCTGACTGCATTTTATAGCACTTTGTTTATGGCACTGGAGCGTTGAACTGAGCAAAACATCCACCGTGGCATTGTGACACGCCTCCATATACAAACAGTTAACCCAAATAAACATAATGGTAGAAGAGCTGCAGACAGGAGGGGGGAAGTAATAACACCATGAAGACTAAAAACCTTAACAAGACAAGAACTGCTATCTGAGACCGATGAAACAGTCCCTCGCTGCCTCTCTTCTCTTTGTTCTCTGCACATGCTGAAGCCAGTTTTCTCTCTGGGGACATAGCAGACTGTCCAAAGCCATTCTGATGTTTGCCGTAATGAATATTTTACTTTGAAGCATATATGTTTATCTGAGCTCAGCAGAGAAAGATGAGAGGAACATTTCCATTTTCTCATTTCTGCTGTCACGAGTTAAAAAGAAACACGGCTGAGACAACAGACTCTATAAGTGAATTATTATTGATTCAGACAAATCATACATTATTGGCTCCAAGCTGAGGGGAGCGGCTCTCCTATGAAACTGCTCTTAATTTTAACTTGTACAAACATGATATTTGAGTGGGATTTTGAGTCAGAAGGTGATTGTTTTGAGCAGGGGTGTGCCTAATCCGCAATTTCCGCATAGGACGAGTGCGCTGCGCAATTGCCAATTTCTGCCACTGTTACGCTAATATCAACCCTTTCAAACACGTTTATGCCATTTTTTGCTGCTTTTCATCCTTTGTGCTTCTTTAATTTTGCTAATTTCACCAACTTTTGCCAATTTTAACCTACTTTAATTTTGTTTTTAGGGAAAAGAGCATTTCGATTTTTTAAAGGGGACATATTTTGTTCCTTTAAGTCAAGTTTATATTGGTCTTAAAGGTCCCCTAACATGCCCGTGAAGTTTGTTGCTATAAAAACACTCAAGTATTGGATTTTTGCATATCTAAAAGCCCCTCTGTTTCAGCCCTGCTCAGAACAAGCTGTTCTGTGTCTGTGGCTTTAAATATTAATGAGCTGTCTGACTCCACCCCTGACTCCGCCCCTCTTAGGAAATGGATGTGGCTCTCCTGATCCTCCTCTCAGCTGCCAGCTTAGAGGAAGATCAAGAGAGGAGGACAGAACTTTCTTCCAAGCGGAGAGGGTCAACCAAACCTGGGGGCGGGGCTAACTCCCCACATGACATCATGAGGGGAAAATCTGAGAAGGGCTTGTTTCAGCACACATTTTCTGAAAGGTGGAGAAAGAGGGGGGAGGAGGGTATGGATTTTTCTGATTCTTGGGGGGATTGTGGACAGGCCAGGGATACATGCTTTTGTTAGAAAAGCCTCAAAAAGTGTATTAAAATGTCCCCTTTAAAATATAACTTAGGTAATTATGCTATGAGGCTAATGATATGCAGTTAGGAGAGGCTGTTATGGGCAGTGTCAGGATAGTTATTCAAAAAAAAGTAATCCATTACACATTACCAGTTACCTTCTTAAAAAAAGGATTGAGTTGCATTACTTAGTTACTCAGCTAAAAGTTACTAGTTACATTACTAGTTACATTACTTTTGCATTATTCCTTGTGATCTGAGATTTTCTGTGACTTAATTGCCAATGAAAAAATCAACTCTAAACCTAACATATTACCACAGTAGTGTAATACAACACATATGACACTTGATTTGTAGACTCTGCACAGAGTTTTACAGGATTTGTGAGGATCTACAGCAACCCAGGTTATGAGATCATTACTCTCCAGTAAAAGTAAAGGATAACTAAGCTATCAGCAGCAACGCTACTATGTTACAGAAAAAATAATGTGAGTACAGCTGCTTTGTACCGTATCACAGATGCTCCCTCTTACAGACAGTTACTGTGAGAAGTGCCATAATTTGCTTTATTTATAAACAAAGTAAAACAGTGGCTAGTTCGATATTTACCATTACTACATAAGCCAGTGTAGCTAAGTTAGCTTTGGCAAGTGTAGCTAATGCTAACAGAGCTACGTCGATCATGTAACGATTTGGCTAATGTTAGCTTTGTAGCGTTGTTAGTATAGATATCCTTGAGCTTTGTTACCTTTCACTTTAGTCTCTTCATCTATGTAGCTTGATCAGCTAACAGAGCTATGTAGATCATGTAGCGATGAAGCTAATGTTAGCTTTTTAGCGTTGTTAGTATAGATATCCATGCGCTTCATGATCTTTAGCTTTATCAACATCATCTACGTAGCTTAAGCAGCTAACAGAACTATGTAGATCACGTAGCTACATATCCAATGTTAGTTTTGTAGCATTGTTAGTAAAGATATCCATGAGCTTTGTTATCTTTAGCTTTAGCTACGTCATCTACGTAGCTTAAGCAGATAATAGAACTTTGTAGATCATTTAGTGACGTGGCTAATGTTAGCTTTTTAGCATTGTTAGTAAAGATATCCGTGCGCTTCATGATCTTTAGCTTTATCAACATCATCTACATAGCTTAAGCAGCTAACAGAACTGCCAGTGTTGCTTTTGCTACATTAGAGTGTTTTAATTTTTTTCTATAAGCACACTGTTTACTTGACTTCATTGAAAGTTTTGTAATTAGGTTTTCTAGGTCATGTTTTTAACTTTTGACATCCTAACCAAAAGTTAAATCTGTTTTTATTTGGAAAGTTTTAGCGTGTATTTCCATGACAGATCTCATAGTCTGTGGGAAGGGGCGTCTGAGATCTACGATCTACAGCCAGACCCCTCTTCATGGGTGTGAAATACACATCATGCCATGGCGTCTCATCAGGGGTGAGCATTAGAATTTCAAGAGGGGGGCAACGCCACCCCTGGCCACCTCTCTAGACACCACCCTGCTTTTTTGCCCCTTCCCCCTTGGAACAAGCTGTCTCCACTCCTCACCCTTCCTTGCCCTACCGCCTCCCTCCTGGCTTTATAATTCATGTGGCATTGTATTTATTGTGCAAACACAGTGCAAGAGCCCATGTTAGGTAAGAACAGGCTGTGGCGTCAAACACCTTAGGCCGGACAGAGGGAGTGCTTAAACCCTGCAAAGCACAGCTGCTGAGAAGCCATTGTGTAACATTGCATTTTCACGGTCCACAGACTTTATAATGATGAGAATTTTATCACAGGTACACAGCAGGAGAAGAATGTCAATATTTACACAGATGGTAATTATAGGATTCCATCTGTTTTATCAAAAGTGGATGAAGTTGTGCTGTATCATAAAACAGCCCTCTCAGGAAGGGGAGGCTGTTTGGGTACACAGCTACAGCTGGCTCAGGGAACATCAAAATGTCATTGGTGAGGAGCAGGAACACGAGCAGTATCAGGTGTGTCCCTCCGCCACAGTGACTATGTAGCTCCATTTAACCCAGTAGTGGAAAGAGCACAGCAAATGTTTTTTTTCATATCATGGCAAATCTCACTGGCCGCATTCTCTACAGACGATTAAGCATTATTGTTACAATGAAATCCGTGCTCAGCCTTAGGTTTTATTCTCGACCGTACTACCTCTGAATGCAAAGGACCTTTAAAAAATTACATTAAACGGACGTGTCAGTCTTTACTCCCTTGGTCAATGCATGCCTTGACGTTTTTGAACAATGTTACAGCAATCTTATTTCACCGCAAACATCGCTTTCAAAAGGTATTTACGGAAACATCTGCCCGAGTTAAATAGTCCTTAGCACATGAAAGGCAAAGCACTACCGTAAATAGAACCATGCGGTTGATTGAGCACAGAATCGTCCAATCAGAGGCGCAGCTGAGACGGTTGTTGATGACGAAGCAACTCGTGGCCAATAGGAGCGCGTTACTGGGTGTTGACCTCTGCGAGCCGCATCACCACCTCCTCCATGTCCGTGGCGGAGGACTACTATAAAAACAAATCAGCCCAAGTTTTAAAGGGCAGAGTTGTAAAAACTCCCAGGCTGTGGGGAGTCGGCTTGTTAGCCTGTGAATCGGATTTCAACAATACCTCAAGGCAGCAGAATCGCCTGGAACATTATAACATCACTCGTGACTCTTTTAGGAAGTATTTCGAGAGGCTGTACAAGAATTGACGTTTGCTAGGACGGACTTTAGTACGTGCATGAAGGACCTGCTGTGAATTTTCATGTAAGTAGATTGAAATAACGGCTGTTATGATTAGTCGGATGTTACTGCATTATTTCGCTTTATGTCTTTCTGATTTTGAAGCTGACACTCGCTCATTTACGTCGTTAAATGTTAGCCATACGAGACATTAAGGCTGTAGCCACCTAGCTTAGTTAAACGCTGCCCAACATAGCTGCTGCCTCTTCAGATTAAAGCCATTATAATTCTGGCGTTGCTGTCAATAGTGACGCTACCGTCCATTGGCTTTCTGTGCCCATATATCTTTCTCCTGCTGTGAGGAAACGCTGGTAACCAGCTGGTCTTAGCTAAACATTAACACTATCTGGCGTCCGGATAGCTAGCCTGCTACATTTCTGTTCACACCCTTCATTAAGTTGGCCTGCTTATGCTTAGTAGGGGAGCTGTATCAGAGGCGAACGTGATAGAGAAAGCGAGTCTTTTTTGCATTTATTGACACTGTCGTAATGCCATTCAGTGAGTGTCTTTTGCTCGGGCTTTATGGCCGTGGTTAGACTTTGAATGCGGATTATGTAACAGCAATTCTCGTACGTGCTCCTCTATCTACTGTAGCTAAGTCTGTTCACCGTGAGCACTGATATAGCTCCTCAGTAGGGCTGGGCAATATGTCGAGTTTTTAGAATTTATGCAAATGTTTTGAATCATAAATAACACCGTTTGTATCTATAGGTTTTAGATTTGAGACAGAGTAGATGCCAGGCTTAATACTCAGTAAAATACTGTTTTGAGAACCACTAATGTAATAAGATTGCTGGCAAAGAGATGATGATAGGGAGAGCTTTATCTAATTCATCTTCAACATGCAGGGAGTTGATTTATGTTTAACTTTTCATGTAAATATTGAGAACTAAACCTGTATGTGTGAGATTAAATCCATGTGCATTTGACTCATTTTACTGAAAACATCTTTATTATTCATCTCCCTTTTTATTTAGAATAGCTAGCACATTTTTGGTCCTTATTTCGCAGCCCCACTCACCAAACAACAATCTCCCACTTTAATGCACGAGACAGGAGTTGTGCCTGGACATGTCCTTGTGCCCAGATGAGTCGATTGAAAACCCTCCTGACTATTGACACCTGCTATCAGATTCACCGCCCTCCGCAGAGGTCAACCCCGCTTGCGTATTCTGTCACACTAGTCCGCTGGGGAACACACACTGCTGACACCGTCTCTGAGTCAGTGGCCCCTGTTTATTTATAGCTGTTGATATTGTGCAGCTGAGATGAAGCACTGCTGCGCTCAGAGGGGGAGAGAGGGACCGGTGGAAACAGAGTACCAGGAGCTAGATATCAGGGTTGTTTTATCTATACTGTCTCTATCTATCTGATGGGTAGATGCACAGTGGGAATGCATAAAATCATCAGTATGATATCGACAGATTTGAACATTTCTGCTGATACTTGCAACCGATATATCCTCTGTAAATATTGGCTGTACAGACAAGTACATTAGTGGAGTTTTAGCCTGCACTAGACCTTTGTTAGCTGAACTTTTTCTTTGTTATTGCATTCCTTAAACTTAAAGTATATTCACATGACTTAAATTTGTCCATTTGTCCATTTGTAGATTTTAAATGGTGTGTTTTAAGGACTTAAGATTTAAACCAGAACTTTATTTGAATAATGCTAACAGCTAACATGATTTTGTATATATCAGCATATCAGATATTGTCAAAAAATCCAATATTATGCATCTTTTATAGATAGATACAGTGATTTAGCTTGCTTGAGTACTAATGTGGGAGCAGTGTGCACTGGAATTACCAGTCATTCCCTGTCAAATGCTCTGTTTGAAAGGTAATGACAATGCCCAGCACAAGAAGTCACTACATCTGGTATCAGTACCAACACACCCGATACCTATGGTACCAGATACTACCCCCGATTTTGATACTTCATTTCGGTACCCTAGTCAACCCGACCCAAACATTGTTATTGATCTACAAAGTTGTTACACTTTTTTAGGGATGCATTGAATCTGATTTTTTCCGATATCTGATATGCAGATACTTACAAATTATTTTAGGCCGATATTGATATCATTATTCTAATATGTAGTTCAGACCTTAAACTTGAGTCCTTTGAACATATTTTGATGTTTAAGGATGAACAAAGAAAAAACTTGAGAACTTAAAACACATTTTGAAGTCAAAAGATTGAGAGTAAAAAAAGATAAAGACCATAACTGGTGTAGGCCTGTTGGTCCAGCCTCAAACATTGCAAAAATTTACAGTTGATATGTGATGTTAGTCACAGCCAAAATATTTTTAAGTATCTGCAGAAGTTTTGATATCTGCTGATGCCGATATCAGGCTGGTATCATCGTGCATCTCTACATTTTTTTGGTAAAAGTACTGATTTAGGCAGCGTCTAGGCACCGGCACCACTAAAAAGTATCTGTCTAGAACTGGTATTGGGGAAAAAACAAACAATACCCAACCCTAGCCACTACAGCACCACTACCTGAAAGTTAACAGCCATAGTGAACACATAGCATTGTTAGCATCTTGAAAAAATAGCACAGTCTAGCAATGTTTGGGCCAAAAATATTCTCGGTTATTTTGTATCATCACTGTGTCAGCTTATACTCATGCATAACCGCTCAACCAAAGCAACTGCATTTAGCACAGCCATGTGAACTTTAACCTGCAGATGAGCCCAGGCTTAAGGTGCTAGCGCTGCTGATGTTGGCTACACTTTGCAAACCATTCGCCTGCTGGTACTGTGATCCCCTGTGCAATCGGTCATGCCCGACCCAGACTATTTTGTGTGTTTGTTTATCTTTAGGCTAGGTGGCTAACACATTTCTAATTTGTGTTTAACCAGATGTGAATGCAGCTACAGAATTTCTAATGTTTCTCTTTTTTTTGTCCATTTCAGGATCCTGAACCTAACCCTGCTGAAGGAAGGACATTTGTTTTGGCAACAGGCGCTCCATCAGATTGTCATTGCGCTGATCACTGCTGCCTTCGAGATTTTTGCAACACTCAGAAAAAGCAACTCTGTGACGGAAAGTGAATCATCCTTACCACTGAAGCAGCTATGCAGCTTGAAATTCAAGTAGCACTCAACTTTATTATTTCCTATTTATACAACAAACTCCCTCGAAGACGTGTGAATATCTTCGGCGAAGAGCTTGAGAGACAGCTGAAGAAGAAATATGAAGGCCACTGGTATCCGGATAAGCCATACAAAGGTTCAGGGTTCAGGTGCATCCATGTAGGGGAGAAGGTGGACCCTGTGGTGGAGCAGGCAGCCAAAGAAAGCGGGCTGGACATTGAAGATGTCCGGAATAATCTCCCTCAGGACCTTAGCGTGTGGATCGACCCCTTTGAGGTTTCATACCAGATTGGGGAGAAGGGACCAGTCAAGGTGCTATATGTGGATGATAACAATGAGAATGGGACAGAGCTGGACAAGGAAATCAAGAACAGCTTTAATCCTGAGGCCCAGGTCTTCATGCCAATCAGTGACCCTGTCGGGGCTTCTTCAGAATCCAGCTCTCCCTCTCCTCCTTTTGGGCAATCTGCTGCCGTGAGCCCCTCCTTCATGCCACGCTCCACCCAGCCCTTAACCTTCACCACTGCCACCTTTGCTGCCACCAAATTTGGCTCCACTAAAATGAAAAGCAGCGGCCGGGGCAACAACACCAACAACAGCAGTAGCAGCAAGGTGGCCCGCACCTCCCCTACCAATAACCTGGGTCTGAATGTCAACACCCTGCTGAAGCAGAAAGCCATCTCCACCTCCATGCACTCACTGTACGGACTGGGCCTGGGTCAGCAGCAGCAGCAGCAGCAGCAGCAGCAGCAGAAGGCCTCTGCTCTCTCCCCTAACGCCAAGGAGTTTGTGTTCCCCAGCCTGCAGGGCCAGGCCAGCCCTGGAGCTGTGTTCCCCGGGGAGGGCTCCTTGGGACTCGGCCCCCTGCAGTACAACAATGCCTTTGACATGTTCGCGGCCTACGGAAGCCTCAATGACAAGTCCCTTATGGATGGCCTCAACTTCAGTCTGAGCAACATGCAGTATTCTAACCAGCAATTCCAGCCAGTAATGGCTAACTAAACTCATCACTGAGATGTTATTTATGAATGATGGTGGCTCAAAGAGAAGGAAAAACAAAACGCACACTTAGAACTGGACTTTCAAGGATCTAGTCTAGTCAGTCAAGCGCATGTGCCCAAGGGTGTTTTTACTGGGCCCCCTTGAGTTGGTTTCTACTAAAAGCTTGTTGTACAAACACATCCAAGCTTGGTTACTTCAATTCAACATGCATCCTTGTTTTTCTTTTTCCTTTTTGCCAACCAAGCACAAAATTTTTTACCATGTTGAGAAAATTCTCCAAAAACTAAAAAAAAAAAACAAGCTTCAAGTTTTGGCCTCTTACAGTATTTTACAGGTGGTAAGACAAGGCTGATTTTTATGAATTGGCACTACTAAGTGGGGTTACTTGGTCTTTTTCTAATTGTATAATTTAATTTAGTACAGAGTTTGTAAGATATCAGAGTATATATTGTTTCTATGACATGGTGTTGCATTTATATCTTTTTACTACTCCAGTGATCTGTGATGGCTGCAGCAGCTTTTCCTTATTTTTTCTTTTTTTAAAGATAATTGTTAAAGAAATCCATCTTTAAAAAATACATCAAATATTCTGAAGATTGTGTACAGAGTATTCCTTAGTGGTGGAATTCAAGTGTAGGAATATTTGCTTTTTCTGAAAGATGAATTGTATTTTCTGTTAAGAAGTTTAAAAAGATTTTGCTATACTATGGACAAAATGTAATCGTATGAATATTAATTTTGTACCTACATTGTGCAATACTTGATAAAAAATACGGTATAACAAAGTATTTTGAGTCAGTGTCTTACATGTCAAGAGGGACTGAAATAGTTTATATTGTTAAGTTTGTATTAAATGCTTAAAAATTATATGCTTGTCTTTATTTTTTTTAATTTCATATTTGCACCCTGGTCTTTTTAATAAAATAAACGACAGTTGAACATGATCTGTTTAAAGTGGATTGATTTTTTTTTTTTTTGCTTGTTTAAACACAACGCTGACTCGTGTTCCTAATATTTAACCAGCAGTAGACTTTGCCATGGGGCAATCGTCAGCCTGAGCAGATAATAGTATTGATAGTCACATGATAGGAGTCGCCTCTGTGTCATGAGGGCAGCTTGAGTTTAAAAATGGACATTTGACTGTGCGATTCCGTCTGTGGAAACAAAGCTGCGGCGTGTGAGCTGTAAACTTATGGAGGTGGAGGTTCAGGAGGAGAAGTGACGGTGTAGCTGTGAAGACAGGTGGAGAGCTATTTATGAACCGTCACACTCGGTGTAGCACTGTGAGGCATCGCCTTTCACTTCAAGCTTCTGCCTTTGTTTATTCTGAAGGTGTTGCTGTCAGAGTGAGCAGTCTTTTTGTCTTTATTGAAAACTGATTAAATTATATCAGGAGAAGTTTTGTCTTCTGTAAACTCTCTTAAAGGTCAGAAATGACCTGTTTCACTCCAGAGAGAAAGCAGCTACACTGAAGTTGAAACCATCAAAATAAAACTCTTTAATTCATCAAAAAAAATTTGTTTTTGCTCTTCATGGTGCGGAAAGAATACATTTAAACACTTAAAGGGATACTTCACCATTTTGGCGAATTTTCCCATTGCCATAATCCCTATAGTCTTAGTAATAGGTTCGTTTCCTTTACTTGTCAGTGCAAGCTGTTTTTAGATCTGGGGGGATGGATATACCAGCTGCACAGCTAACACTATGAAAGCAGACGGTATTTTTTGCTTTCCTTTATCAAACTCATCAAACACACAATCCAACAACTCCAACACGCTCTCGAGGACAAGTTGTGACCTGTACATTCACCACGCCATAAAATAATCATGGAACATTATGAGACGGAGATGTTTTAAAGGCAAATGCAAAGCCGGAACTACACTCCAGACATGGCTGCTGCACTGTGTCACTCCGCCCAGTGGTTTACTCAAGAAATAGTTCCCAGTATTTGCTTCATGTGTCGTAATGTTACATAATCATACGTTATTATTTCATAATGTAGTGAATGTACAGGTCACAACTTGTCCTCGAGAGCATTTTGGAGTTGGATTGTGTGTTTGATGAGTTTGATGAAGTATAGCAAGAAATACCGTCTGCTTCCATAGCGTTAGTTGTGCAGCTGGTATATCAGTCCCCCAGATCTAGAAACAGCTTGCACCGACAACTAAAAGAAATGAACCTATTACTAAGACTGTAGGAATTACGACATGGGCGAATTTGCCAAAATGTTGAAGTATCCCTTTAAGGTCACTTGTATTTTTATAACAATACATGTGTAATGCTGCTTTCTTAATTAAATAGACTTTTAGTATTATAACAGTTATTTTTGTGATTTTTGCAGCCTGAAATTGTTGCATAAATGTGCAGGAAGTTTAATTTCTTGTGCATGACACTACAAATCTCTATACACCACAGGTGTCGACCTCAAGGCCGGGGGGCCAAATCCGGCCCCAAAGATGATCTCATATTTCTGTTCTAACTGTCCCATCAGTCTGAGGTCTGCAGATTTCCTCAAGTATAAAAATGTGAACATATCCTTGATGATTTAAGATATCCTTGTTAAGTCATAAAATCTGAAAAGTAAGGAGTAAAAATATTTAGATAAGAAGTAAAAGAAATTCATTTGTGTCTTAATTTCACATTTTCAATTTAGCATCTCACAGTTAGGACTCAAACTTTGGGTTTTGACTTTTATTTCATACTTTGAGCATTTCAACTCATTATTTTGACTTTGCATATAATATTTTGAGCTTTAAGATTCATAATTTAAATTTTTAAGTGATATTTTGACCTTCATAACCAATTATTTTGTATTTTACCTCATATTTTCAACTTCAAACTTTGACTTCACAATCCCATAGTTAGACCTTTTAGACTCACAGTTTCAAATTTTATTTCATATTTTGACCTCTTTAACTGATTTTGACTTTCTTTCTAATATAGTTGCCTTTAAAATAAACATTATTTTTCCATTTCAATTTTATGTTTTGACGTTTTTGAACTTATAAATTTACTTTTCTAGATTGTGAGAAAGGGCTTAAAATGAGTAAACATTTATATTTTGACATTTTTTAACAAACATTTATAAAATAATGTTTCCTCGATTTAAAGGACTAAAGCATCATTCAAAACTGTTTGTTTTTCATATACAGTTCTCAGCA
Organism: Cheilinus undulatus; assembly: GCF_018320785.1. Taxonomy (NCBI): domain Eukaryota; kingdom Metazoa; phylum Chordata; class Actinopteri; order Labriformes; family Labridae; genus Cheilinus; species Cheilinus undulatus. The sequence continues at coordinate 4,683,600 of NC_054884.1, read as the reverse complement.
CAGGCTGAGTTCTCTCATTACATTTTATTTACTTACATGTTTGGATTAGTTTGACTAAAATAGCTTAAATCTAACATGTTTAGTATCTGTAATGAGTCGTGGTTCCTCCTAAGAATGTCTTCAGAGAGAACACAAACAGCAGTGAGAGTTTAAGAAGGTAGTAAATACTCTGCCTGGTTTATGGTGCTTTTGAATGTCATGTGAAGGAGGCATGGAGCAAAGAACAAGCCAAACATTCGTCAAGAGCTCCAGCAGCATAACTAACAAAAGACATAATCACATTTACAATCATGTATGACTCAAAGCTCTGGAAGGAAAAGAGCTTTAAAGATTCCTCCTCTCCACTTCATGATGGAAACACTGCGGTGTCACTATAGCTGACCAGAGTAGCCACATAAATACACCAAAGCCTGATTAAAGCCCTCATAAATGAACGACTTATACGGATGTTAACATTTTAGAGACTGATGACAGACAGATGCTCTAGTGCCTTTTATAGCACTGTTATGTAACTACAGTCATTTAGTTTATCCATAAGACTTTCACTCTGGGATAAAAGAGAAAAAGTCAAACCCAGTTACTTAACTCTCAAATGTTTCTGTCAGCATTTAAACAGATAAAGAAATCAGTTATGAGAAAGGTGTGTTGTTATGCTTCATGCTAATTTTTGCTTTGGAAGATTTCATTATAGGAAAAAGTTGATGTAAATGATGATGATGAAGAAGAAAGAAGAAGAAATTCAAGAATAAGATGAGAAACAAAACCACTACTAAAGCTTTGGGACTCCAGGAAACCATGGTGAGCACTATTATCCACAAATGGAGAAAACTTGGATCAGTGAACCTTCCCAGGAGTGGCCGGCCTACCAAAAGGACTCCAAAAGCACATGGACGACTCATCCAGGAGGTCAGAAAAGAACCTTGTTGAGGCAGAAAACCGCCAGGCATGAGGTGTAGTTACTTTTTAAACTTGAAAATTAATGAGTGACATAAATAGATTAGGAAATGTTTTAAAAGTTGGTATGCAAACTTTTACATGAAAGGTGACAAAGATTAAATTTGTCCCCTAATGGGAGACAGAATGTAAAATGGGAAAATCGATAGAAAATAAATGTCAGAGTAAAAAATATTTTTTTCATAATATCAATTAATTTATTTTCCAAATATTGTTTTTTACGTCTGCCATTTTTTTCTTGTCTGTTTAACATGCAACTCAAACAACACAGCAAAGTAAATGTTCTAAACTGGAATTAAAATCTCTCTTACATAAAAGTACAGAGTTATGTCACAAGAATAGTACAACCCAAATTCCAAAAAAGTTGGGGCTCTATGTAAAATGTAAATAAAAACAAAATGCAGTGACTGTCAAATCTTTTCATCCCACATTTTGTTTCTACTAGAACAGTGGCTCTCAACTGGTCCGGCCTCAGGATCCACCAGTCTGTCTTACGACAGATCGCAACCCAAGTTTCCAAAAAATGTTCAACAATGCATGTTTAGTTCATTGAATAAGTCGCAATTTTTAGCATTATTGGACCAAAACATCTGAAAAAAAAGGAGAAGGGACAAATTCTATGCCCTCTTTCCTCATTTTTATGTGTCAATTTTTGCCAATTTTCCAGAGAACTTGTGAAATTACTTCATCATGTGAAAAGTAGCCGTTTGTTGCTAGACGAGGAGATGAATTAGTTGAAATATTGATCAAACATTAAAATCTACGCAATTTCACAGTAAAACAGAGTAAAATAAAAACCATTGATGCATGTCCAATAAGGACTTCAGGACTTTTGCCATCATTTTTTTCAGACACCTTGTCACGACCCACTGAAAACTGCTCCGCGACCCACCTTTGGGTGTTGACCCAGTGGTTGAGAACCACTGTACTAGAACACAAACAGAATATCAGATGTTGAAATAGAGACATTTTAACATTTCATGAAAAAATATTAGATCATGTTGAATTAAAAAAAATAGGGGCCTGGCAACAAAAGACTGGAAAAATTAAGTGATACTTTTGCTACTATTATGGTTAAATGGCATCAGGTCAGTAACTTGACTGGGTATAAAAGGAGCATTTTAGAGAGGCAGAGTCTTCCAGAAGTAAAGTTAGGCAGTTCATCAATCTACCAACTGCATAAAAAAACATGCGGAACATTTTCAGAAAAATGTTCCTCAGCGTAAAACTGCCAAGACCTATGTCTCACCATCTACAGTCTATAATATGAATAGAAAGTCAGCATGCACTGCAGCTAAAGGTGTTTGCAGATAGGTGGAAACCACCACACACTCTCTCTATACAGCAATGGATTAAATCATAATAGATATTTTGATATGGAGCTTTCAGTTGCTAGGATAAATCAGGCAGGTAGTGTTGTGGTTGAAAATAGAGTTGGAGCATTAAATGCTGTAAGATCTATGATGTAACTGTTATATTGCTATCTGTACTAGCATTAATATGTATTTATATTTTTCTCTCTTCGTCCTTGATATGCAATTTAAATATAGAGTTATTTATTATATATTTTTTTTTATGTATTGTAAAGATCTCTCATGAATTTGTTACTGCAGAGAAGGACCCATGGGGAAGGGGAAGGTTTGTGTTTTGAAACTAAGATGAAAAGGTAGTTGCAGGTTTGTAATCTTATGTTTTGTAATGTTTTGTGTGTCTCTGTTGATTGTAATTATGAATTCAGGCAATGTCCCTGACACATGAAGATGTGCACCTGCTTCTGTTAAAAATCAAGAAAAAATAAACACCACAATATCGGAGAATCTGGAGGAATCATTGTGAGCAAGGGCCAAGGCTGAAGGTCAGTATTGGATGCTCAGGATCTTCAGGCCCTCAGGGGCCACTGCATTAAAAACAGGCATGATGTTATACTGGAAATCACTGCATGGGCTCAGGAACACTTCCAGAAATCATTGTCTGTCAACACAGGTCATCCACAAATGCAAATTAACCCCTTAAAGCCTGTTGTATCATATTTGATACATACTTTTATGATACCTCTATCTAATCAAGAGGATCATAAATTACAAAAAAAAAAAAAATTCTGAATACAATCTGATAGATGATAAAGGTGCCTTTAAGTGGATTATCAGTTACCAAAAACACGTACATGTATCATATGAAACAAAATATATGATAAATTTTATGGAAATTTGGATTGTTTTTTATTTCAGTAGAAAGTTGAATCATAATTTCAGTCCCAAAAAATTAGAAGTTTCTGGCTGTAATTTGTGTTTTCAGGCTTTAATGGGTTAAAGCTGTGTTATGCATATGTGAACACCATCGTCTTTGGGCCAGTTAAAATGGACTGGGGCAGAATGGAAAACTGTTCTGTGGTCAGATTAATCCAAATAGAAATTATTTTTGGAAATTACAGACGCCCTACCCTGAGGACTAAAGAGGAGAGGAACCATCCTGCTTGTTATCCTGGAACAGTTCTAAAGCCTGCATCTCTGATGGTATGAGGTTTCATTAGTATCTATGGTGTGGGCAGCTGGAAAGACTTTATCAGTGCTGGAAAGAAGATGTGGGATGCTACACAATGGTAAACTTAGTCCTGTCCCTACTTTTTTGGGATGCATTGCTGCCATAAAATTCAAAATAAGCTAATATATCTCCTGAAATGGTAAAATGTCTCAGTTTAACATCTGATATGTTGTTTATTCTCTATTGTGAATTAAATATGGATATATCAGATTTGCATTGTTTTTATTCATGTTTTATACTGTGTCCCAACTTTTTTGGAATTGGGTTTGTAGATTATTTTTTAAAGTGCAAATTACTTCCTGTACTGAAGAGGATAAGACAGAGGTATTTTGTATGGCGTGGCTCGGTTATTTTTGAAACATTCCTGGTTGATGCTGTGAGAATTATCGAGGCCTTTGTGTAAAGAGACAACAGTCTCTGCTTACGTGACTGGTTTCACATAACACACCCTTTGTGTTTGAGTTTCAAAAGCCTAAAATGTGCAGATTATGTCAGGATTTATAAAGGTGAGTGCAATAGTAGTATGCTGTGTTGGTCCGTAAATATTCTGGGGTGAAATCCAGCCTGCTGCTATTTCAGGAGCTCTTAACTATTCAAACCAAAGTCCACTTCCCTTTGTGTGCGCTGCTGTAATTAACTGGGTCGGCCTGTACCAGAGGAACTATTTTAGTCCACAGCCTAATTTGCTTCTTTTCAATAGGTGCTAAGGTCTGTAAAGCCTCTCCGTGTGGTGGAAAACAATATTCAAAACATACACACTTTCACATGACTCGCTCAGCTCTGCGATAAACAGGCCCACAGATGGTCTGGTGTCACACCATCTGGGAGACTCCCAGGGTGTGGGGTGTTGCCTTGCTGTGACTCCATCTTGTCTGTTACAGAGCGTGCTCTCCCCGTGCTGCAGACAGATACATTCCTGACATGGGCTTTACGAATAACTCGCTGCTTCTTATCATACTGTATCTCTCACACACACACCCTGCAGTGTTGAGCTCTCAGCATACAGGACGATGTTTGTTCTGCAGGGTGTTCCTGTGGTAGAGGGAATGCTGTGGTAGAATGGGAGCTCTGAGAGGTAAATAAGACAAAACATTTCCTTTTAACTCTTAATGACACACTGCATGGACAAAAGTATTTGGCCACACCTGTTAATTAGTGTATTCAGGTGTTTCAATCAAACCCCAGGTGCGTAAAATCAAACACCTAGACATGCAGCAAACATCTGTGATCCTAAAGGGTCATTCTGAAGAGTTCAGTGACTTCAACAAGGCACTGGGATAGATGCCACAGCTGGGTGGTCAACAGTCACTTGTAAGGGATGTTATTGTAAAGTGGAAGAGTTTAGGAACAACAGCAACTCAGCCATTATGCAAATTCACCAATGCTCTGCTGAAGAGTTCTGAGCTTCCACTAGTATTAATGTAAGCACTAAAACGGTGCAGGTGGAGCTTCATGAATGGGTTTGCATGGCCGGGCAGCTGCATGCTAGCCTCACATCACCAAGTCCAGTGCCAAACGTTGGGTGGAGCTGTGTAAAGCACACTGACACCGGACTGTGGGAAAGTGAGAATGTGTTCTGTGGAGTGATAAATCATGCTGCTCTGGTTGGCATTCAGATAGGTGAGTCTGGGTTTGGCAGATGCCAGGAGAACATTACCTGCCTGACTGCATTGTGCCAACTGGGCTAGGCCCCTTCTCTCCAGTGAAGGACAATCTTCAGCCCAAAACACGTCAGCACGCGCCTTCATTGTCGTCCCTAACACTCCGACAATCAAACTCCCCAGCAGCCACTGCATGGTCAGGTGCTGGATACTGGCTCGGAGATCACCTCAGTGGAGCAGTGCTATTTCACCGGCAGCTGAGGCCTCATTTTTATTCCACACCTAAAGCAAAAGATGGCACTACATTTTCTTTGCTGTAGCCTCAAACAGAGCTGCAACTATGGTAGCTGAGATGGACAAAACAGCTATTCCCTTGGGGAAATGCTCCACCAGCTGCGGCCGGCGGCACCAGAAATAGAGCGGTGGCGTAAATTTCCAGGATATAGCATGTTTATGCACATGTCTGGTTGCTGCAAATAGGGTTTTGTTAGTAGAAAATAATAGGGGCAATGGTTTTGATGATGTTTAAGTGGCAAAAATGAGCAGCTCAAGTAGTGAAATGGGTTAAAAATTGCAACAGTTGTCTAAAAGTGGCATTAGATGGATTTAATGTGGAAACATGAGTGGCAAAATACCCCAAAGTTTCAGGGTTTGGGCTAGACCCCTGAATCTTAATGCTTCGGCAGTCCAAGACATTTTGGACCATGCTATGCTTCCAACTGTGTGGCAACAGTTTGGGGAAGGCCCTTTTCTATTCCAGCATGGCTGTGCCCCAGTGCACAGAAAAAGGAATATAAAGACATGGTTTGATGAGTTCAGTGTGGAAGAACTAAACTGGCCTGCTCATAACCCTGACCTCAACCCCATCAAGCTCCTTTGGGATGAACCGGAGCTGAGATTGCAAGCCAGGCCTTCTCATCGAACATCAGTGCCTGACTTAATAAAAGCTCTACAGAAAGAATGGGCACAAATTCCCACAGAAACACTCCAAGCTTGCCAAAAGAGACCTTTTCTGCTTTTAGAAATTCTTAATAGTAGAAACATTTTATCAACATCCACAATAGAACAACTCCAGTAAAAGGTTGTGAACTAAAGTGGTTTGGTCTGAGCCACAACACTCCAGGGTTTAAAATGAGTCCCACTCAGACCCTGTGTAGCAACCTTTGGCATCAGTGTATGAATGTAAAGTGAATGGGTGTAAATGGATATTTGTGACCTGCAGTGTAAAAGTGCTTTGAGTCTGTCAACAGAGAAGAACAATACAAACTCATTTACTATTTCCCAAAGGAGGGGGGCATACATGAGGCCTCTTCTCTCGAATTTAGGGGACAAGACCCCATTTGAGGGCACCAATCAGGATAGCCGTTTTCCCTTTTGTGCAGATGACCAAAGCTAGGAAAGCTATGCTAAGCTAACAGGCTACTTCAGACAATTTCTATCAGCTTTACAGGCTCAAAATATATTTTTAAATGCTGCAAAAAAAGGAAATGAATCTGTTAGCAGCCCTACAGACATGCAGTATTTCACAACATTTGATGAGGGGTAAGAAAAGCTCTTATTTCACATTGTTGTCTCCTGTATGTCAAGGCTCTGTGTCACATTCAGTTCTCTTGTGCTATCCAACTATAAATAGATTTCCACATAATACTTGTTGAGCCGGTTAAAGATAGAACAATGTCGCTAAAAGCACGCTGCCTTGCACATCGACCATCTCATCTTTAGGCTTTGGCTTTGTCTGTCTGAGAATTCAAAATAAAATCTAAAAAGATAATGACAAAGACGATAGCAGCATGTGACATGGACCACGTGTCTGCCTTTATCTGTGATGCACACAGCTCTGACATAACATCAGGGAGAACATCACATCAAGGAGGAGGTGTAAGTTTGATTCAAACACAAATTTGAAAAGGGAACCAGCAGGTCTGGATAATTTTGAGCCCTGTTTTTTTAAGCTGACAGCTGATTTTATTCTCAAACTGGTGATTTATCTTTGTAATCTTTTTTTGGTCTGCAAAGAAATTTTGATTATTTGGAAATCCACCTTTGGTCTACGCTGCCTTAAAAGAACTCAGTGATTTTATTGAGAACCATAAAGACACTGTGCTGTTCTTTTTATTGATTCATCTATTTGATGCTGTGGATCGTGTCATTTTAAAAGACAGGCTGTGCTGTACTGATGTGTCAGATTAGTCCGTTCGATGGTATGAAAATTTTTAATCAAACAGAGCTCTGTGTGTTCAGGCTGAATGCTTTACTTCTAAATGTCTTGTTGTTAAAAATGGAGTGCCTCAGGGCTCTGGATTGGGCCCACTGTTGCTTACATTTTATATTGCAGCATTGGTCATAATGTTCCGATGTAAATTGTCATTTATACGTGGATGACACTGTTATTGCTCTGCTCACACAGCATCAGGCTCTGTCACTTACAAGAAGCCTCTGGTTCTGTACAGGACACTGTGTGAGTTAAAACTGATCTCAAATAGCAATGAAACCAAATTCATGATGTTCTTAAAATGAAAGAAAATGTATTCTCTCTCTTCTACCCGACATGTGGTAGAGCACTGATTATCAACTGGCGGCCCGGGGGCCACATCAGGCCCCCCAAAGCTTCCTGTCCGGCCCCCGAAAGATCATTAAATTCAGAAAAGCAGGAAAAGAAGATGTTGTGGTTTTAAGAGTATCCTTTGGCTTTAAATGTCTGCAGCTGTTAAATCCATCCCACAAACAATTAATATGAAATAGTTTTAGAATATTTCATTTTCATTTTCATTTTATTTGTTCATTCCAGTACAGTGATTGGAAAGGAGCAGGATGAAGTGAACTTACAATACCTGCACCTTTCTAAAACAAGTAACCGCTTACATCAGACGAATTGACATTATAATAAACCTGTTTACATGAGTCCAATTAAAATAAACAAAACTGAAAAATCCATAAATAAAGCTATTCCATCATGACATGCTTTTCTATGATTTCCTTATTCTCTGCTTATACATCTTCTTAAACTGAAAAATGTTTTTACAGCCCTTTTCTTCTACTGTCAGTGAATTCCACATTTTCACACCAACAACAGAAATACACATCTGTTTTGTGTTAGTCCTCGCCATTTGGTGTTTGAAATTAAATTTTCTTTGATGCTTGTCATCCTGTGAAAATAAAACAAATAACCTCTGCAGATTTGCAGGCAACAATCCACTTCTTGCTCTGAGCAAAACCAATATTGCCCTAATTCAACCATCTCTTTAAACTTCAACAAACCTGACTTTACAAACAACTCATTTGTGTGTTCCCTGAAATCAACATTGCACATTATTCTTATTGCTCTTTTCTGTAACGAAAACAATGGCTTTGTGCTGCTAATACAGGTGTTTCCCCAAATTTCACTACAATAACTCAAATATGGCATAATCAGCGAACAATACAAAACCCTCATTGATTTATAATCTAATACATATTTTGCTTTTCTTAAAACAGAAATATTTTTGACAGCTTATTCTGAATATAAGCAATATGTGGTTTCCATGTTAAATTTTCATCCACTATTACACCCAAAAAACAAATTTCTGACACCTTTTCAATCACAACTCCATTAATAGATGAGACGTTTTCATCCTTTTTTCTATTTGTGAACACCATGAACTTAGTTTTACTCCAATTTACAGACACTTTATTCATATCAAACCATTTTTTGAGTTTAACCATCTCATTCTCTACACTCTCTTTTAAAATTTTTAAATCATCTCCTGAAATAAGAAAGCTTGTATCTGTGAATAGAGTAATCTCCAAGATCTTTGATACATCACATAAATCATTAATATATAAAATAAATAATTTTGGCCCCAGGACTGAGCCTTGTGGTTCTCCACCTTCAATATGTAAACAATTAGATATTTTCCCAGCAAACTGTACATACTGTTGTCTATTATATAAATAACTTTTCAACCAGTCTAAAGCAACTCCTCTCAAACCATTAGAATATAATTTTGAAATTAAAATATTGTGATCTAATGTATGAAATGCTTTCTTTAAATCAATAAACACTCCTATTGTGTATTTTTTGTTGTCTGTTGCAGCTGTAATTCCCTCTATTATCATCATTAATAATAGAGCTGTAGAATAATTTCCTCGAAAGCCATATCGGCTCTCATTTAACAAATTATGTTTCTCAATAAAAGAATCTCATTTTTGTGCGAATAATTTCTCAATTAACTTAGAAAACTGTGACAGTAAAGATGCTGGTCTATCATTAGTGAGGTTCTGTTTGTCTCCCGCTTTAAACAGTGGAATGACCTTTGCCATCTTCATTCGATCTGGAAAAACTCCTTTGCGAAAAGAAAGATTAAAAATGTAACTTAAAGGCTTTGTTATGCAATCAATAGTCTTTTTCACTATGATCATGTCAATTCCATTACTGTCTGTAGACGTCTTGTTTTTACATTTTGCAGCTATAGTTCTAATATCCTCTTCGCTCACCTCATTGAGGAACATGGATTGTGAAATCCTGCTTTCACCATTCCAACCAATTCCTATTTGCCCTTCATGTTTCTCTATTGAGTTTGCAAGATTAGGCCCAATCTTTACAAAAAAGAATTAAATTCATCTGCTATTTCATCCATATTCTCTATAACATCCTTACCAGAAATAAAATACTTGGGGAGACTTGCAGATGCAGAGGTATTTCCTTTTACTTTGTTTAAGATTTCCCATGTGCCCTTTGTATTATTTTTATTATCCTCTAGCATTTTGCTGTAATAGTCTTTTTTGCTTGTCTCAATATGGCTGTCAACTTATTTTTATATACCTTATATTTCTTTTCTGCTGCCTGTGTTCTAAATTTCATGAAATCTCTGTATAAATTATTTTTCCTATTACATGCCTTCTGCAAACCCTTTGTTATCCATGGCTTTTTCACGTATTTATTTGTTCTCTTATATTGTACTTGTGGGCAATTCTCATCATACAATTTCAAGTACTTGTTCAGAAAAACCTCATAAGCCTCGTTAACATCTTCAACATACACACCAGCCCATTCTTCCCTAAGGAGGTCATTCCTGAACTCATCTACTGTTTCATCAGTCCTCTCTCTTAGATACCGATGAACATTCTCCTCCTTCGATGTTTCTATATGACAGCCATAAGTTACAAACATAGGTAAATGGTCAGTTATATCATTTATAACTAGCCCACTCCTAACACTGTCGTCCGGTACATTTATGTATATATTATCTATTAGTGAGGCACCAGTTGAAGTGATCCTACCAGGCTTTGTAATCACTGGGTATAAACCTCTACTGTATCCAAAAAATCAGATGCTGCATTATGTGTGGATGCCTTCAACAGATTTATGCTGTGGTCTCCACAGAGAATATAGGTTTTGTTTTCATTTAACCTATTTATTAATTCTTCCAATTTGTCCTTGAATATCTGAATATCTGACCCTGGTGATCTATAAATGCATGAGACGACAATATTATGCATTTTTTTTAAGTTCAAATTTCACAGTTATACATTCCATTAAGTCATTATTTACAGTAGTCATCTTTTCAACTGGCCTACATTTCATACTACTGTCACAGAATAGTGCCACGCCCCCTCCCCTCTTATTTGTTCTGTTAACATAATGCAAATCATAACCATCCATGTGAAAATCAGTACCTTTCTCTTGTTTCAACCATGTTTCTGAAAGGGCTATCACTTTAAACTTATGTAAAAATTCATCAATCTGATCGAAGTTTGTATAAAGACTTCTGCAATTAAAATGTATTAACGAAAATTTGTTATCCAAATCAACACTGTTGTTTAATTGATCCCCAGTATAATATTCACATGTATCACAAATAGAAATTAATACATGGTGTTCTGGATCTACATCCGATTCAAAACATGAAGTTTATATTCAGTGTAGTCAAACCTCAAAAAGGTGACCTGATGATGAGGTCATTTGGCTTTAGAGTACCTAAGCATCTCAAAATCTTCATGCTCGAGCTACTCTTCTTAACATTCCATCTGTTTTTACAGAAATGTACTTTTCAGTCACACTTAAAGGGGTAAGGTTGGCAAGTGTTACGAAAATAATGGGTGATAAATGGTAAAATGGGTTGTGGAGTGGCACAAAGGGACAAAAATTTGTGAAAAAGTGGTGAAAACAGGAAAAAAGGGTTAAACGTATCAAAAATGGGTTAAAAGTGTCAAAAATAGTGCAAAAAAGTAATGAAAATGAAAATGAAAATGTGCAGGAAAAGTGGTTAAGAGGGGTTAAAATCTTGCAAAAAATGATAAAAGAGGAAAAAGCGGCAAAAAGTTTTTTAAAAAAATGTTAAAAGTGTCAAAAATGGGGGATAGATAAGGATAGATCTCACTGGTAATGACTACAAATGTCCTGCTTTTTGAAAGAAAATACAAATACTACTACAATAATATTTCAATCAGACCAAAAATATTTCGTTACTTTTTGTAGATTTGAAAGTTTGGCCCCCAGGGTCTCTGTGGAGAATAAATCTGGCCCTTGTGCAGATGTTCTTGATGACCCCTGTGATAGAGGCTGTATTGTCCTATAAATACCTTGGATAAATGATTGATGTGTCTCTTTCCTTTAAGCTGCATATTGAACAACTTGTGAAGAAATTAAAGCTGTGGCTGGGTTTTTGAATAAGTCTTGTTTTTCTTCTACTTCTAAGAAAAGACTTCTTTCCGCCACTTTTATGCCTCTGACTGATTAAATATGCATCTTCTCAATGCCTTAAATCTCTGGATACTGTATACTAGGGGGCACTGAGGTTAACCTCCAATCTGAAGTCTTTAACTCATCATTGGAGTTGATGTTGGATGGCCTTTACTGGCCACACAGAGAGAAAATCATTGGTTTGTTATTATTTATAAAGCCCTGCTCAATCTGCTTCCCTCTCACTAATGAGATGTATTCATATGAAGCGTGCTGAAGCTTCAATCTTTTCTCTGTTACTCAGTCACTAGATATACTGAGCCAATGTATGCTTAACATTTTAAAAAATTTTATAAATCAATCATAGTGAGTATAATCTGGCTTTATTGACAAAACATTTACAAAAAAAAACTTGCTTAAAGTGACTGGCCTAATTCAACAGAGGGCTAATTTCAACAGACTTTAAAAAGTCACTTTAACAAAAGCAAATCATGAAACTTTGCTTTCTTTTTTTTTTGAGGCACAAATCCACGATCAACTGAAAATAGCTCTACAACCCACTTTAGGGCCCCCCTCACCAAGATGGCCGACATGAAACCCCATCTTTGTCTCTATCTCCATGGGAGGTGGTGCAGTGATGTCAGAGTGATCCATGGTCAAGTGGAAGAAAATTCTTTGGTCTGATGAGACCGAAATTTAACTTTTTGGCCATCAGACAAGACGTTACATTGGATGGACACTACCACCTTACTGTGTAGCACAGTGGTGGCAGCATCATGCTGTGGGGATGCTTCTCAGCAGCTTAGCAGTGTCCTATTCACTCTGCAAGCAATCTACAACATGGGAGAAAATTACATATTATACAAGATACATATACAATATATATAAATATACACATATCATATATATATATATATACATATATATACAGTTGAAACCAGAAGTTTACATACACTATATAAAAAGGCACATAAACTTTTTTTTCTCACCGTCTAACATTAAATCAGATTAAACTTTTCCTGTTTTTGGTCAATTAGGATTACCAAAATTATTTCTATTTGCTAAATGCCAGAATAATGAGAGAGATCATTTTTTAGACAATTTTTTATTATTTTCTTGAGAGTCAGAAGTTTACATACATTTCATTAGTATTTGGTAGCATTGCCTTTAAACTGTATGACTTGGGTCAAATGTTTTGGATATGCTTCCACAAGCTTCTCACAATAGTTTGCAGGAATTTTGGCCCATTCCTCCTGGCAGAACTGGTGTAACTGAGCCAAGTTTGTAGGCCGCCTTGCTCGCACATGCCTTTTCAGCTCTGCCCATAAATTTTCAATGGGATTGAGATCAGGGCTTTGTGATGGCCACTCCAAAACATTGACTTTGTTATCCTTAAACCACTTTGTAACCAGTTTGGCAGTATGCTTAGGGTCATTGTCCATTTGGAAAACCCATTTGCACCCAAGCTTTAACTTCCTGGCTGATGTCTTGAGATGTTGCTTCAGTATTTCCACATAATGTTCTTTCCTCATGATGCCATCTATTTTGTGAAGTGCACCAGTCCCTCCTGCAGCAAAACAACCCCACAACATGATGCTGCCACCCCCATGTTTCACAGTTGGGATGTTGTTCTCAGGCTTACAAGCTTCCCCCTTTTTTCTCCAAATGTAACGACTGTCATTATGGCCAAAAAGTTCAATTTTACTTTTGTCAGACCACAGAATATGTCTCCAAAAATTAAGGTCTTTGTCCCTGTGTGCATTTGCAAACTGTAATCTGGCTTTTTTATGTTTCTTTTGGAGTAATGGCTTCTTCCTGGGAGAGTGGCCTTTCAGCCCATGTTGGTACAGGACTCGTTTGACTGTTGATAATGACACACTCTTATCAGCTTCAGCCAGCATCTTCACAAGGTTTTTTGCTTTTGTTCTTGGGTTGAGATGCACTCTTCGGACCAAAGCACGTTCATCTCTGGGACACAGAACCCGTCTCCTTCCTGAGCGGTATGATGGCTGGACATTCCCATGGTGTTTATACTTGCGTATAATTGTTTGAACAGATGAACGTGGCACCTTCAGGCATCTGGAAATTGCACCCAAGGATGAACCAGACTTGTGCAAGTCCACAATTCTCTTCCTGATATCTTGGCTGATTTCTTTTGATTTTCCCATGATGTTACACAAAGAAGCAGTGTGTTTCAGGTGTGCCTTAAAATACATCCACAGGTGTGCCTCTAATTAACTCAAATGTTGTCAATGAACCTATCAGAGGCTTCCAAAGACATGACATCATCATCTGGGCTTTCCCAAATTGTTTAAAGGCATAGTAATCTTAGTGTATGTAAACTTCTGACTCTCAAGAAAATAATAAAAAATTATCTAAAAAAATTATCTCTCTCATTATTCTGCCATTTAGCAAATAGAAATAATTTTGGTAATCCTAATTGACCAAAAACAGGAAAAGTTTAATCTGATTTCATGATAGACAGTGAGAAAAAAAAAGTTTATGGGCCTTTATTTTTAACAGGCCTGTACTTTTGCTATCTACACCCAAAGTCCATTTTGAATTTTCATGTATGCTGCCCCTGCTCTTGTAAATGAGATCATTGATCTTAATGAGGTTTTCCTTGTTATATATAACTGTAAATAAATAAATTGTTTCTCCAGTGTGAATGCAACTGCAGAAAAACAGACGGGAGGAAATTTCCACATCCACATCCCTCTAGTTCCTCTTGTGTTGAGTAAGGAGAGCTTTAGCTTAGCCTACTGTAAAGACTTAAACCTGCTGACTTAGACTACAAACGCTCCATTCAACAGTTACAACATCAGCCAACACTAGTTAGCATAGTAAATACTCTTTTTGTTTATTTACAAATGAAATAAAGCTTTGAATAAAATGTGGAGGATGGTGAATGTGCAGCTCCATGCCTTGGCTGGGATCAGTGACTTCCTGGAGTCAGGGCTGGTTGCTTGGCAACTATTCACTGCCAAGAAGTTAGACAGAGCCAGGCTCACCGTCTTTTCCCCCGTTTCCAGTTTTTATCATGAGCTAGGCTAACCGGCTGTAGTATCCAGCCATGAACCGGGTATCAAACTTCTCAACAAAAACTCTGAGTATTCAGACCTGACCTAATTTCAAGATTAAGCACCAAGTAACTTATAAGTTTCAAATCCGTACGGATTTTCTTGGCTTTCATAAATATCCTGATAATGTTCTTTCATCTGGTATCAACTTTGAAAAGCTTTTTTTTATTTTTGTTGAAAGAAATCATAACAAAGCCTTATAAAGTGAGATTACTTAACTTTTTCTTTCGTGTTCAGATTTATTTTGGGCTATTTTGACTTTTTTGACTGTTCTGAACAGGCTTTAATGGGAACAGGGTGAGCCAGATGGGAACAAAAGGATTGGTGGGATTGGCGGTGTGGCGTTTCTGTGGCGCAGAGCTGCTGTAAGCCAATTAAAGTGCTAAACCTTAATTTTTGTAATGTCAGTAAAACAACCCTTAAATATCTTAATTTTTCATCTTATATTACATGCAAATTAGATTTCCTTGAAGGGGATAAACACAGCCCTGACTATGTTAATAATGAGCAGCAACTTTTATTTAATGCATTATTTCTTTTTTAAATATTGACATTTTATAAATAGTTACACTCGGGGTGTTCGTGGCCACAAACAGATGCCATACCAAAATAGCAATTTTTAAAAACAGTACATTGAAAAAGTATTTAGATTTTGAAATCATTTTTAATCAAGACTAATCATGAATGTCAAAAAGTGCAAGAAACCCTGATTTTTATTATGTAACAAAACAAAAATGCATTTATTTTTGTGCATTTAAGTTTTATGGGGATAGGCAGCAAGTGCACTAGGAAGAGAAAGCTAAATTACACATTCACTCTCTGACTTTTCTTGGTGGTTTGAACAATCACAGAGTTCGAGCTTCTATTAGAAGATCTAACCGACTGAAGTGTTGTAAATACAGTAATTACCAGGCAAAGGCTAAACCAGAGTGAGTCATGCTAAAGTGCAGATGATACATCTGAACTGTGTGTTCATCACAAAGCTGCTTCCAGCAAGGACAGATGGGTCCAAGTATTTCAGCACCGTGCCAGGGCACAGAGAGGAGCGAGGAGGGTAGGCTACGGTGGACTGGAAGGTCAAATGTAAAAACATTTCACTGCAAAACTTAAATCAAAACAAAAGACAGTCACACACACACAATTAAGAAACATAGAAACATTTTACTAAACAAACTCTTCAACAGAAAACTAAAGAACAGCTTAGAAAACAGTTGCATGGAACATAAGAACATTTTACTGAACAAAAACAAATGATTTAATAGAAAAAAGTAACAAAACAAAAGTATTTTTTAAGCACAAAAACATTTCACAAATGTAAAAATAATAAGTGAAATCTTAAACCATTACACTTTTGCACAAACAAATGCAAAAAATATTTCATAATATGAAAAATATTTATTAGAACCAGGGCTGTGAAAGGAAACATTTGAACTATGGTTAATGCTAAGGCTTAATAGTTGATAAAGTTTTAATCACATGATTAAAATTTGATTATTTTGCATTTCAAAACATTTTCTAAAGTTCATATGAACATTGTGAGGTGTTTCTAACCCATGTCTCGATCTGGAGATTTTTAACCCCAACTCCCTAAAAAGTATGGACAAAGTTTAAATGGAAATTAATGATAATAAAAACAGAAGTCAATGATGTTCAAATCTAAAAAAAAAAACAGATTTTATTAACAACTTAACATAAACAACAAAACTAAGACATTTTACTTTTCTGAGAAAAAATTCAACTCGGAGCAACAAATCTCAATAAAGTAGGGACAGGGCAACAATAAGCTGGAAAAGTAAGCTGAATGAAAAACAGCTGGAGGAGCAACTAAATTTATTGCCAGCAATTTTCTTTTTAACTATTTCTATGAGTCTAATGAAATATGTGTGGGTTATGTGATTGCATCTTTTTGTTCTTTACTCCTGTGTTAGTAATTGGCAGCTTCATCTATGCAGATCTTGGAGTCCAAGACAAATTTTCCTAAGGGGACAATAAAGTGTATCGTAAACATGTGAATTAGCGAGGGGTCGGTAACATGACTGGATATAAAAGGAGCATTTTAGAGAGGCAGAGTCTCTCAGAAGATGGTTCACCTATCTGTGAAAACTGTGTCTAAAAATTGTGGAATAATTCCAGACAAATGTTCCTCAGTGGGGCCCTCATGCAGCACTGCATTAAAAACAGGCAGGATTCTGTACTGGAAATCACTGCATGGACTCAGAACCTGGTTTCAGAAATTCATTATCCATTAACACAGTTCACTGTGCCATCCACAATCCTCATTCAAAGAAGAAGCTAAATGTTTGTAATATGTTGTAATAATAATAATAATAATAATAATAATAATAATAATAATAATAATAATAGTAGTAGTAGTAGTAGTAGTAGTAGTAGTAGTAATACCAAGAATAACAATAACAATAAATAATAATAATAATAATAGTAGTAGTAGTAGTAGTAGTAGTAATAATACCAAGAATAACAATAACAATAACAATAATAATAATAATAATAATAATAATAATAATAATAATAATAATAGTAGTAGTAGTAGTAGAAGTAGTAGTAATAATACCAAGAATAACAATAACAATAAATAATAATAATAATAATAATAATAATAATAACAATAGTAGTAGTAGTAGTAATAATACCAAGAATAACAATAACAATAAATAATAATAATAATAGTAATAATGATAATAGTAGTAGTAGTAGTAATTTAAAAAAAAGAAATACAATAATGATAACAATACTACCACTAATACTACTACTACTACTACTAATAATAATAATACTAATATTAATAACAATATCAAAAACAACAACAATAAAATAATAACAAAAATAAAATAAAAAACAAAAATAATAATTACAATACTACTACTACTACTACTATTTCTACTACTACTACTACTAATAATAATAACAATAAAATAATAACAAAAAATAAAATAAAACAAATTGATAATAATGATAAATATAATAAAAACAATACTACTACTACTACTAATAATAATAATAATAATTATTATTATTATTATCATAACAATAATACCAATGACAATAATAATAAAAATTATAACAAAAAATAATAATGATAATTAATATAATAATAATAACAATACTACAAAAATACTACTACTACTATTACTACTACTACTACTATTACTACTACTACTACTACTACTACTAATAATAATAATAATAATAATAATATTTCAAATGTGAACATGATCCAGAAACCACAGGGTTGTATAGTTTTCATTTTAACTGTGTGGTCTGAAAGTTTGAGCGAGGAGACAGCTTCAGAGTGGTATTCAGTGAAACTGTTACCACAGTGAAACATTATAAATCTACAGGAGAGCATGTACAAAATGACTCCGTGAAGTCCAGTGATCCCTGGTTAATGTGATAGCATCATTTTAAAAGGGTTCATTCTCAGTTGCTTTTTTGGTATAAGTAACCCAGGCAAGATTTTCTAAAGAAACTCATCTTTATTATTCTTTTGCTATGAAACGAGTTTTTTGTTGTTTCCTTTGAATCCAGCAGACCCGAACAGCTGATCAGATAACGGAGGCTGAGAGCACGTCGTCGGTAGCTGAAGCATACGCTGCAAAACAGTTCCAATCACAGAGGCTTTCTGGGTAAAAAAATATACACTTCATAAATTTTTAATATCGCATACAACCAATCCAGCGTTTGTTTTTGCCCACTGACATAAATCCAAAGCTTGCGTTTCAAAATAGTTCAGTTGTGAAATTTCTGGAGGCTAATGCCACTAACATTGCACAGAAGTTTGTTTAAGCTTCCAAAATACTGAAATAGTTTCATTTAACAGTTTTGGATTCTACAAAAACTTCTGTGTGCCACAACATGATTTCTCCTCTGTGTGTTTTCCTTGAGTTTAACTGGATGTTTTTGAATGTTGTGAATTAGTTTTTGCATGTTTTGATGTTTTCTTGCGTTTGACCTCCAGGTCAGCCAGATCAGTTAGAAAAGTTCTGGATCATCCTTGTTCACAGAATCTGATTTCACAACAGTCTGGTGGAATATGAGTCATAAAACATAACAGAAACAGCACTTTCCCATCCTCTCAGTCCCTGCCTCTTGTGATCCTGAGTAACAGTGTCAGTTCTATAATAAGCCCCTGATCAGACCTGCCGCCTTCACAAACTTCAGGAGGAGAGGTTAGCACCTGTTCCTGGTTACTGAGCTTGGCACGTGCCGTCCGGCAGGAACTTCTTTGAGGCTCTCGGTCCACCGACACTGCCACGCGTGCGAGGAGCACATCTGCAATTTCAGGAAAGCTCAACATTTCACTTGATTAAGAAAAAAAAAGAGAGCGGGGAGCGGGAGAGATAAAGAGGATATAAAAAAGCCCCATCCAGTCTGTGTTATTCCCTGATAAAGCCGGAGCTGAGACTTTAATGAATACAGGCTGTTCTGCGTTTGGCCAGGACGGAACCTCACTCAGTCGCTGCTTTCAAGCCCTGCCAAGTCATTTTAGCAGGGATCATCCATTCGACCTTATTCTTATTCCAAGCCAGACAATCATTCAAGCTAAAAGCACCACATCTCAGCAATATGGAGTCATAATCCATATTTCATTGTGCTTCCATAAGCCTGAGAGGAAAGGGAAAGAGAGGAATGCATTGTTGCTGCTGCACTCTCTCTCCTGTCTCCATCTGTTTGTTTTGGTTTGAAGGCGCAGTTGAAGGTTACAGTACTGAAAGGGTGTTGCACACTTCAATAGGTTTAAAAATAGACCTTGCAGAGTTCCTGCGTCATCCTAGGAGAATCCTCACCTCGCACACTACCCCTCCTCCTCCCTCCCTCCTCCCACCAGCCAGCCGTGCCTCTCTTCACAGCAGGGACTACTTGTATGCTAATACGGCATGGAACAATTCTTTCCCTCACACCTGCATCATAACCTGCTCTGACGTAACGCCTGCAGAGGCATGAATGCCCTTTTGAGGAGCCGGGTGGGTCCTGCTTTAGAGTTATGTAGAGTATGCTGCCCTCTCAAGTCAGAGGCATGAAGAGAAGCTGGAAAAGCAGGCAGGTCTGCCCCGTGAGCGCTGGTACACAGATGTTTCTACGGCTACATAAATGGAAAACCATGTAGCCATGACAACACATTTCCTTCACCTTTTCATGCTGATAATGGCTCACTGAAGCAGAAAGGAGCGGCTGGATTAAGCTCAGGCGATTCATTGTTAATATGACGCTGGAGGGGGAGAAAACACTTCAGAGTCTCTCCAGTGTTTGCACCTGTCCAGATAATCAGGAGGAAAAAGGTAGACAGGAGTTTCAAAACGTGTCTGCAGAGCAGCGAGTCACCAGACTGTTTTATTATTGTTCTATAAATCTGAAAATAAAAGATACAATATGGATGAAAGTATATAATCAGACCTGTTGATTTAAGGATAAGGACACCTGTGTCTGGAAGGCCCAGACACTGGTCAATCAGTATTCCTGGCAACCATTACATCATGAAGACAAAAGAACACTCCAAGCAACTCAGAGAAAAGGTTATTGAAAAATGTAAGTCAGGGGATGGATACAACAACAATTCCAAGGCTCTGAACATCCCCAGAGTTCAGTTAAATCCGTCATGAAGAAATGAAGGAATATGTCACTTGTGTAAATCTGCCTAGATCAGACCGTCCTCACAAACTGAGTGAGCGTGCAAGAAGGAGACTAGTGAGAGAGGCCACCAGGACACCTATGACTACTCTGAAGGAGTTCCAAGCTTCAGCAGCTGAGATGGGAGAGACTCTGCAGACAACAACTGTTGGCCGGGTTCTTCACCAGTCAGAGCTTTATGGCAGAGTGGCAAAGAGAAAACTCAGGCACCAAAAGGCATGTAGGAGACTCCATGGTCAAGTGGAAGAAAGTTCTTTGGTCTGGAGAGACCAGAATGGAGCTTTTTGACCCTCAGACAAGACACCAAACACTGCACATCCCCACAAACATGATACCTTCACTGTGAAGCACTGTGCTGGGGTGAGAGGTTGAATATGCCAGGCATAACTTAGCATTTGTCTCTGTCCTGTTCTGCAGTTGTCATAGATTTACCCTTTTTTAGGAGAAATTTCAGTTGTTTATGTGCTCCTCAACTTGTAGATGCGTCCACCGCCAATGAAAAATCTCTGACTGTGATTCGTGTTACAAGTAAACAAAGGAATTGGTGCGTGTCACGGTGCTAATGCTAACCTGCGCTAATGCTAACTGGCGCTAGCATTTGTTTATGTATCTAATGTGTTTCTGTGGTGATATCCAGCTAATGCTAGCTCAGTTTTTCCCTGTATTACCCAGTCAATTGTTTATAGTGGTGCTTAGTGCCAAAGTGCTGCTCTATAGTTTAAGTAGCTACTGTGTCTTATTGTTGGTGTGTCTTTTGTAGATGTCACTGGTTTATTGAATGACCTTGGTCTAATTTATTTATTAGGTACATTCAAACATTGAATTTATACCTAATCATTATTATATACCTGGAGTATTAATATGCAATTATGGTGTTTGCATCTGCACTCCTCTGTGCTTTATTATCAACCAGATGGTGCTGCAGAAATATTTGTGTATCAATAATGTACATCTCGAGCTGATTACAATCAGTCATTATTGCTGTTTTCTTGTTTTCTTGCATTTATTGTTATTGTGAACACGTTACTTATACATGCATGTTCTTGTACAGGCCAGGTTTTGTGGGGCAGTTACTGTCAACCTGCCACTTGGAGAAAAAAAAAACCCAGCAGCCCAGCCTGTGAACTCCTCCACCCTGACAACCTACACCTGGATGTGCGGTAGGAGGCTCTGCAGCCGATCCTTTCACTGTGTTTGCTCACTCACTCCCAACGACTCCAATGCACTCCGGACTCTTTAAAGGACCTCTGTCCTCTTTGGTTAATTGGAGTATAAATGTTCTCTGGAACTGGACCATTGAACTAACTGAACTCTTCTCTTTGCGTTGCGTGGATTGTAAGCGTTCCGACGGGGACTGCGGGAGTATCAATGAACTCTTACTGTGCCTTGTGTGTATCCAGTGTTAACTATTAACTATTCTCATGTGCACTTGAATTGTATATATTGTACATATTAATCAATAACACCTGGTACTTTTGGTAGCACCACATAATTTGTCCTGTTTTCATTTGGCACAATATTTTCCTCCTAGAGTGAACCAAATCTTCTGATCCTTTTAACTGGGTTACAATATTACTTAATCATAACTGCTAATTGCAATCAATACACCCTATTGCAAGTGTTGCAACTAGTATTTGTCTTAAGGTTATTAACAAGAAAAGAACAGTTAAAGTTCATTTAGAATCTTAAATAATACAGACGAGTAAAGAAGGCAGTTCACGTGGGTTTCCTGGCTCTTTACTCAGTGCTAATGTTCCTTTTTTAAGGTAAAAATAGTACTTCTCTAGTGTATTATGGAACGTACATTATTGTAGCTCAGCACAGATGATGATTATCATGTTACTGGGATCCTGTGTTTAAAGCTGATGTTGTTTTCTGGTTCTTTACTCACAGCTAACATTCCCTTTTTAAGGGTGCAACAGTGGCAGCATCATGCTGTGGGGATTCCTCTTAGTGGCCAGCCCTGGAAAGCTTGTAAAGGTAGAGGGTAAAATAAATAAATATCAGAAAATCCTGGAGGACAATTTTATTCAGTCTGCAAGAGAACTACAGCTTGGGAGAAGATTTATTCTGCAGCAAGACAGTGAGCCGAAGCATACAGAGAAAGCTACACAGAAAGGGTAGAAAAAGGTGGGTGAGTGCTACATGGGGTCAAAGGTATCTAAAACTATGTTGCCAGGATCAGGTGCTCTTCAGGATAAAACGACGAAGATATAATATAAAAAAGGGAGCGATGACTGGCCTGTTACCTTATCAAAAACAGTCCATAGTATAGATGGCAGTCAGAACTGAGAATCGGAGGCTCTCTGATGCAATAAAAATCCTTTATTAAACAGGGATGTCTACCTGTTTCAACTCCAATGAGTCTTTAAAATGCATTTTTTTTTCATTGGTTTCATTGTTGAACCAAAAGGTCTCATCCGGTGTCATATAACATCCATGCAGTCACCCATGACTATATAATGCAATCATCATTATTACCAGTATGCAAATCCTAAGGTTTCCCAGAATGCTGAAAGAAAACATCAGCACAGATAGGTGAGAAATCATTGAGCTATTAAGTGTGCACTGACCCTTTACTTTGACATTTTAGAAACGGCCTCTTTGACATTCAAGTCACAGGATGGTATCTATCTCTTTTAAATATTCACTGAGGCTCTGTGTGATGAGGCACATTTGTATGATTTTATGGCCACATTATTCCTCTAAGGTCGTGCTTGGTGCGTGTCTGAGGACAAACGGGCACAGAGGAGTTGATAGAGATGGCTCTGGCGTTGTACATCTCTCTCTCTCTCTCTCTCTCTATTCCGTCTCCTCCAAACCCCATCATTCTCTGCAGAGCCTGGGAAGTTTCTCCTGTATTTGATGTTCCCCGTCTGTGTAATTTAATCTCAGTGATTCCCTGCAGCTCTCTCCGACCATAAACCTCTGCTCTAATAATAGGAAGCCCAGGCACAGTCTCGGCTCTAATCTCTGCCTCTGTGTGTGAATGTTTGAGCGTAACTGCTCTTGCCTCTGCACCACAGAGATAAGGCGACATTTGTTTTGGCCACTCCGGCACCGGGCTAACTTTTGCTCACAAATTGCAATAGTGATACAGAATCAGGGGGAGGGAAGGAGGGGTGGTGATATAAGGAAGAGCAGACCCCTAAAACATCAATGTTTGGTGCAACTTTGCCGTCACTGTGCAGGCTCTCTATTGTGTGTTTTATCAGGTGACAGATAGAAACAGAGCTAATAGAAGCAGTGCTGTGAGCAGCATTAAGACATGATAGAGGAATTTCACTGATTAAACGCCGAGGAAGTGACTGTTAGCGTTTAAAGCTCTGCCATATGTGTGTGGAGCAGAAACTTCCCACTCTCAGCTGTGGACCATTTGCAGAAAATAAAACAAAACGTGGCTCCATGTTTCTATTTTTCTAGAGAGACAAAGAAATGGGAAATTTAATGAAGAAAGAACATTACTGAGACAGCTGAGGCTGCATCTCATTTGCTTCATACCTTAGCAGATACAACCCTAATTCCAAAAAAGTTGAGGCACTATGGGAAATGTAAATAAAAACAGAATGCACTGATTGTCAAATCTCATACACCTGTATTTAATTCACAATACAACATAAGTATAAAATCAGATGTTGAAACTGAGAAATTATACCATTTCGTAAAAAAAAAAATTGGCTTCTTTGGAATTTGATGGCAGCAATGCATCTCTAAAAAGTTGGTACAGAGCGACAAAAGGCTGGAAAAGTAAGTAGTAAAAATCATAAACATCTTCAAGACTACCTTGCTGCAGACAAGATGGCAGACATACATCCAATCCATACCAGACGTCTCAACCAGAAGTCTGTACGTCTAAGGTTAGGCTTAGGCATTAAAACCCGAGTGGTTAGGTTCAGGGTGAGGCAGTGGGGAAGGTGATATATTTGAGATCCAGCACAAAGGGTTCGGCTGAGGCGTGGAAAAGACCGACAAACACTGGCAGCTGAGTCCAACACGAAGAAGAAACTCTGCTTGGGACTTCTCAGTAAAAAGTTCCTCAACATAAAATGCCAAAACTTCTCAACATCTACAGTCCAAAACTTCATCAAAAGATTCAGACAATCCAAAAGGGTCTGGCCGCAGACCTCTACAACGAGGCGTCTTAGACCGTGGGATGGGGAGTGACATATTAGGTCTCTGTTATGACCTGTGAGTAGGCTACCGACTTCTGCCTTTATCCGTCATATTCCATGGCTGATATCCACATAATATGTGGGCAAACTTTAGTGTTGACACTGTGGTTTAGGTGTGAGAGAGAAAGAGAGGAGGGGCCGGGCGGTGGTGAGTAAGTGAGGAGGAAGCAGTGGGCACTGTTTTGAATCATCCATTTAAATGACTTGGATCGATGCGTAAAATCAGACCTGCTCCAAAAAAAAGAAAAGAAAAGTACAGATGAAAATTTTGGCGTCAGTGTGCAAATATGATTAGAACAACATGAGATCAAGTTTCTTTTTTACTGCAACAACTTCCAATGAAAAAACAGAATCACAGTGCAAAGGTCTTTACCCTACCTGCAGGGTTTGGGTGCCTATCCCTTACCCTCTTTGGGTTTTCCTTAGTTTTTGGTGTTTTCATTTTGACCAGTCCAGGCGACCAGTCCAGGGTGTACCCTGCAACAAAATGTTGCAGATGTGTAACCTGGTAAACATCCCATATACAGTGTTTGGGAGAGGGCAGAGCCTTTGAAACACTCGGCTAGTGATTGGATGAACGTTCTGTCCTTCACATCTTTACGGGCCAGTAAGAGCAACAAAACACGTGATGTAGCCGCTACTGAGCTGCGCCCCTTCTGGAGAGTAAACTCCATAGAGAACTGCATAACATGAACCATGGCAACTGTAGACATGTCAGTACACGACTTTTGACGTTTTTGAAAAGAAAACAACTTCTTTGCTCTTTTAACAAAGAAATGTCATCAGGTTCTGATAAAACTGGTGCTTTAACAGCATCCACGCTAATGTCTTCCGCCATAATTGCACCGGCCTCTTGTTGCTGCTTGCTTATGTCATGACTCCGCCGCGCCTGAAAGTACCGGCTCTCGTCGCTGATTGGTCCTGTCACTTTCTAACCGGGCCCAAACAGTTCAGATAGGAGCTTTGCCAGATAGATTAGCCAGTGAGAAACACAGAAATGGGCGAATCCATCTGCTTTGCAAGGTTAGCAGAAATGGGCAGGAAGGTCAGAAATGGGTGAAAAGGAGCAAAAAACAGGATATAACGGAAAAATAGCTCCAAAAAGAAGTGCAAAAAGTGGCAGAAATGGAAAAAAGATGGCTAAAGTAGGCAATAAATGGCAAAAAGCAACAAAAATTTGTTAAAAGCCAAAAATATATGACAATAAGTGATGAAATTTTTTAAAGGTACCAGTTAGTAATTTAACATCAGAGCATAACACTAGTTAACACACTTTTCAGCTAAATATGAAGCAACTATTAGCTGCTAGCAAGTGCTACTGATTGAGCACAGATGCATTGATATCATCAATAAATCACGTAAGGAGGGCTATTTTCAGGGTTTTTCAAGGGCCCAGCCACTCTGTGGCCGGGCCTGCCTACACAATGGTCCTGTCCCTATTTTTTTGAGATGTGTTGCTGCCATCAAATTCAAAATGAGCTCATATTTTTCAGGGAATGGTAACATGTTTCAGTGTTCTACTATGAATAAAACATGAGATTTGACAAACATTGCATTCTGTTTTTACTGACAACTTTCACAGCGTCCCAGCTTTTTTTGAATTGGGGTTATATGACAGAGTATCAGTCAGGTTACAAATTTGTTTAAACCTTATAAAGTTGAGGTAATCCCTGAAATTGCCACAGATTGAATGTGACTGCAAAGTCATCATGAATGTGGCTGTGAGGTCACTTCTCTGAGTCAAATGGGCGGAGCCTCAGATTACAGGTTGGTTACCATCTGTGTCAGTGTGTGACATTAGTATGAATATAAACAGGGAGGGAACCAGCCTAAGATGACTCACAGACACAGATTCTCTCCCTCTAATAGACGTTAGTTTCCGTGTAGCTGGTCCCCGGCTCTGACCCCCCCCATCCCCTCTCATAGCTTTAATATAAACAGTGTTTCCTGTTAGAAATGAGCAGGCCAGTGCTAAGGCAGTGAATCAAACATGTAAAGACTTAACCAAAAGCTCTCTGTTTCTCTCAGTCTGTGCTTGTTGGGGCTTCACCGCCCCACGGCAATGTTTCATTTATGGCTCGCATCAAAATAGAAGCAGCGGCATCAGCTCCTGCTTCAGTTCTACTCCTCTAAGAGACGACAGAGGTGAGGAATCGGCACCGCACTCCAAGCGGCCCTCTCCCACCGTTTAAATATTTCACCAGCCGAGAGAGCAAATGGCATCCTGATGCGCTACACGATATTCAGTGAAAGGTCAAGGTGGAATGGAAAGATTCACATCTGCGTCTCCACGTCTTAAGGACTCTTCAAGAGCGAGTGCTGCTGGGAAATCTGTCGGCTGGAGCAACACTGGCCTCGGCAGGTCGATACAGCTTTCATAGCACTCTAACTCAGAGCCTCATCTAGCATCTTTGACTTGTAGCCCTGATGCCACAGAAATCCTGCTGTCAGCTGTTATGTGATTTCTGAGCATTGTCTCATTCAGGACTTCACATCTCTAATAAGGACTGGGGGTTAGGGCTTTTAAAGCTCCAAAAGGAGTTTAAGTGCATCTGTCCTATCTCACAAGAATAGAAACTCACAGAAACTGAGATTTAGGGGATATACTTCCACCTGATCCACTGTTAGCCTGGCAGTGACGTGATCTTGGCTCTGAGAGCACAGGTTACAGTAACTGTCATCCTACTCAAGCACTTCTGCATTCTTCTGATTCCTGAAAGCCAATTGTTGTACAAAAGATGACACACATTCAAGGGCAACACTCCCTTCTCTCCCCACGTGGTTTGGATTAGGACCTCTCAGCAACCACACAATGTTTGACTGCTGCTAAAAACCACAAGAGACAACATCACAAAAAGACAGCTGGAGGGACAAAAGGGGTGCAGCTCAGAAACGCTTCTGTAAAGTGCAACAAGTGCAGCTGAGTGCTGATGTGAAGGTTAATACTTCTTTATCATCAGCATATGCATACCTACAGTATGTACACTGGGGTGAAAAATGATTCACCCCCTTCCTGATTTCTTTCTTTTTCTTTTTCTATTAAGGGGAAAAGCCATCCAAACCTTCCTGGCCCTGTGTAAAAAAGTAATCCAGAAAGCTGTGGTTTTTAACTTGGGGAAATGAAAGAAAAGATGAGGAAATAAAGTCATTGACATCTATCATGGTGACAAAGCTATTTCTAAGGCTTTTGGACTCCAGTGAGAGCCATTATCCACAAATGGAGAAAACTTAGAATACTGGCTTGAATGGCTGGCTTACCACAATTAAAAGGTGAATGGACTTGAGTGTGTGTAGCACTTCTCTAGTTGTCTGATTACTTAAAGAAGTAGTGAGGACGGACATCTGCTTTAAAACTCTTTTCTGAAAAGGCGGGGCTTATGTGACGTAGAATCCTACCATCGGAAGGTTTGTATAAAAGGTAGAGCGTTACCGCCTCTAACTGACTTTACTATCCAGAAAACACCCCCATCCTCTCCTGCACCTGCACTGAGAGCTCCAGCTTTAGTAACGCCGGTGCTGGAGCCAACGGCCCAAACAGGTAGTGCTCAGGGCCACCACAGTCCCCCACCACACTACAGCCTGCTTCAGGGACTCTGGAGGGGGGAAATCCTCCACCTCTAAAGATCGCTCTGAGGCAGCAGTGCTGCAGGACTCTGTGTCACTTTCTAGCAAGGGGCGTCAGTGTCACCCCCTCCTCATCTGGAGAACCCCGTCCTTTCCCCCTCCCTCCTCTCCGTACCTAACTGCCCACTTTCTGTGCATATTTTGACTTACTGAAGTGGGCGGAGTCAGCTCTGAGCTGGGGGTTTACTTACACTTTATAGCAGTGGTTCTCATCTGGTCCGGCCTCAGGAACCACCAGGCTGTCTTATGACAGATCGCACCTCAAGTTCTGAAAAAAATGTCAACAATGCATGTTTAGTTAATTGAATATGTTGCAGATGGAGCATGATTGGACCAAAACACCCAATAAATAAAGAAAAGGGACAAAACGAACACATTTTATACCCTCCTTCCATCATTATGTGTCAATTTTTGCCAAATTTCCAGAGAATTTGAAAAATCACTTCATTATCATGGAAAGGTAGCCATTAGTTGGAATATTGATCAAACACTTAAATTCACCCACTTTCACAGTAAAACAGGATAAAATTAAAGGTATTGATGCGTGCCCAGTAAGGATTTCAGGACTTTTGCCACCATTGATTTTTCAGACACCTACTCGCGACCCACTGAAAACTGCTCTGCGACCCACTTTTGGGTCCCAACCCACCAGAAGCACTGCTTTAAAGCACTTTTACACCACAGGTCTCACCTATCCATTGATACCCTTTCATTCATGCGCTGATGGCAGCGTTTACTAAGGAGAAGTGGCCATCAGTGTCAGCTTATCATGCACATTTATACCCCTGACATCAAGTGTCTTATGTCTTGTCCCCCAAAGACACATCAATATGTGAGCCGGGGTTTGAACCCACGATTTTAATCATGGTATGACCGACTCTAAGTACTGTTAAACATGGTGGTGGTAGTGTGATGGTCTGGGGCTGCTTTCATGCTTCAGGACTGGGACCACTTGTGGACCACTTGTAATTGATGAAACCATGAATTCTGCTCACTACCAGAAAATCCTGAAGGAGAATTTCTGACCATCTTTTCATGATCTCAACACACCAGCAAGTCCACTGCTGATTGACAAATAAAGATTTTGGATTGGCCTAGTCAAAGTTTGGACATAAAACCAATTAAGATGTTGCACTTTTTCGATTTTTAAAACATAAACATAAAGTCACAATGTTGGGCGTCCATACTTCACGTCTGCAAATTTTCAAATAGCAAGATGAACGTATGCGGCAGTAATCTTGGAATTAGCATGTAAACTGATGAAAACGGTTCGTTGGGAATCTCTCTGAGATTTTCCAGAGACGAGATTTCGATGGAGCAAACTGATGAGGTCATCGCAATAGGATCTCCTGACTGGTTCGTCCGTGCTGCCGGCAAAGTGGAACAGACCGCCCCCACAAGGCCTTTTAGCCATTTAGCCATTTAGTAACACAGTAACACTTACCAAACAGATACGTCCTGCTCTATCCTTCACTGCTGCTGGTTTTCTTCCCCTCTCTCTCCAAACTATCAGTGTCAGACTCCAGGTCTAACATGTACAGACGTATATCAAAATTCACCATATTTCACTCAGTCGGACCGGTTCATTCAAAGTTTACAAGTACTAGCATAGCAACATAGCCACATTGGAGGGGGCGGGCACAAAACACTGAGTCCTGCCGCCGGCCAGCCTTCGGAAAATCAGCCAATTGGACGAAAGCAGGTCCGTGGAGCGGGGGTGTTAAAAAAACAGCAGTGAAAACGAAGCGTTTCAGACAGAGGTTAAAATAAGGGTTTTTCAGGATGCCAGTGTGAGAAACATGGGGAGTTTTTTGAGCTGTAAACCATGTGAAGCTACTACGTGGGTATCAGAGAGATGGTGTAAAGCCTTGAAAAAAGGCATAATACCCCCACTTTAAACAGGCTGTCATGATGGAAAACCCTCCAGTGTGGCTGAATTACAACAATTCTGCAAAGAAGAGCGGGTCAAAATTCCCCTACAGTAATGTTAAAGACTTATTGCCAGTTTTTCATGAATGCTTTCTTGCAGTTATTGCTACCCAGGGTGGAACAACAAGAAATTAGGGTTAGGGGGCAATGACTTTTTCACATAGGGTCAGGTAGGTTTCGATGGATTTTTTTCCCTCAATAAATAAAATAATCATTTAAAAACTGCATTTTGTATTTTCTCAGGTTGTCTTTGTCTAATATTAGTTTTAGTTTGATGATCTGAAACAGTTAAGTGTGACAAACATGCAAAAAACAGGGGGAGAATATTTTTTCTTTCTTTCTGTAACCAATCACAGTTTAACAAAGGACGTTGCTGATTAAAGGGTTTTAATAACTTCAAGGACATCACCATGTCTCCAGATGCCAGCATTACAATTCTATTATAACCAGATAGAGGATCAAAACAACAAAACAAGATCCAGGCTTATTATGAAGCAGATTTTCCTTAATGGGTTCATGACCTGCACACTACTGAACCGTTGTTGTTTGTAAAACATAATTTTTATTAAAGAAGACTCTAAAACCTCACTGTTCAGCTACATACTCTATGTGTGAATGTGTCCAAGGGCCAAATTCAAAGAATCTGTGATGTTGTTAGGGGGTTTGGGCATGCCTCATGGGTCTGAAGTCAGTGTTTACAGAATGGTTAACAGCCATAACAGTTGTTTACTTGTGAAGAAAGGCCGGTTCTCTGCCCTGAACGTATGCATGCAATCCATCTGCAAAAGCGAGAGTGATACTTTGAAATTACATAACCACTTTAACTCAACTTTCATGCGGCAGCAGAATTTCAAAATAGCTCGCATTAGACATGCAGCCGAGCTGTGAGCAGAGTAGCACTGTAAAATTCACTTTTTCAAAGCCGGAGAGTGTCGGAGCCAAACGGTTTCTCAGCATTAGGATTCTCATTACAGGATCAGTGCTTTCATCCTCGGGTTCAAAGCGCCGCCCTAGCCGACAGCAGTGGGCGAACACATACGTACTACTATTTGATGGAGGGAGAGGAGGTGGAGGAGAGCAGGAGATCAGAGGGGAACGGAGGGACACGGCAGAGAGGATGGAGGGAGAAACAAGAGGTGAGGAGAAAGAGGAAACCCTGTGGAGGGTACGAGAGGAGGGAGTTAAGCCAGGGGCAGAGGACGGCAGAACATTGGGTGAGGACTAGTTTCTGGATTATGTAACAATAGTAGGGATGAGTGCCCGAGTCTGCATACATGCAACTGCTTCCTCTGCAAAACACAGAGTCGGTCCAGTACAGACCAGACACCAAGTGGGAGACGGTGCAGGACGAGCTTCTAGAAAAATGTAGTAAGCAAAAAAAAAAAAGATAAATCAGCTTCACTACATCACAGCTAGCCCTGGGGAAAATGTAGCAACTAGCACGCAGACATAGATAGCTTTATCAAAGCAAATTTACCATATAACATCATCATTCCTGTTCTTCTTTCTATTATCATTATTTATCAAATAAAACATTTGGTTTAACTCTCTGTTCTTCTTTGCAGATGATGTGGTTTGGTCGGCTTCTTCAGCCCTGGATCTCCAGCAGGCTCTGGGGCGGTTTGTGGCTGAGTGCAAAGTAGTCAGGATGAGGGTCAGCGCCTCCAAGTCTGAGACCGTGGTTCTCTGTCAGAAAACAGCAGATTGCTCCCTCCAGGTGGGGAGGGAGTCTTTGCCCCAAGTGAAGGAGTTCTAGTACTGTGTACCAGGTCTTGTTTACAGTGAGGGTAGAATGGACAGTGGGATTGGTGCAGCATCAGCATTACTGCAGATGTTTTATGGTACCATCATGGTGAAGAGGGAGCTGAGCTGGAAGGAAAAACTCTCCCTTCAATTCTCACTCTAACCCTCACCTGTGGTCATGAGCTTTGAGTAATGACCAGAAGAGTGTGATCACGGGTTCAAGTGGTCAAGATTCCTCAGGAGGGTGGCTGGGTTGAGCCTCAGAGGTAGGGTGAGGATTTCAGACATCTGGAGGGATCTTAAAGTAGAACCACTGCTCTTTCATCTCAAAACGAGCCACTTGAGGTGGTTCGGCATCTGATTAGGATGTCTCCTGGTTGCCTTTCTGTAGAGATCTAAACGGTGCAGCCAACTGGGAGGAGAACCAGGGTGGACCCAAGACTTGATGGACTATCATACATGTTGTCTGGCTTGGAATGCCTTAGAATCAATCAAGGAGAGCAGAAAAAAAGTCACTGTGGAGAGAGATGTCTGGGTTGACATGCATGGATGGATGCATGGATGGATGCATGGATGGATGCATGGATGGATGGATTGTTGGATGGATTAATGGATGGATGCATGGATGGATGCATGGATGGATGGATGGATGGATAGGTTTAGAAAAGGGTTAGGATACCGAAAGTTAGAAGTCAAAACTCTAACCTCCAGAACCTTAATACAAAATGAATAAACAGTCTGGTAAAGAAAAATATCTCCATGTCCTCCATGAAAACGTTTTCATGCAACGTATATTCAGTGCATTCTTCAAAACAAAAAAACATCTTCAGTTATTTCATTTTCTTATATTTCAGCCTGATGCAACAGTTGAAAATAATATCTGTATTCTCATAAATCCAGGCTAAATCTACTGTAGCTAAGGCTAAGGCTAAGAAGCTTACATAGCAAATGTAGCTGTGTTAGTTTTACTCCAGATGTAACAGGACCCTTCAAAAAAGTTCAACTTTTGTCCCATCAGTCCACAGAGTATTTTTTACTAAAGTCTCAGGGATTATCAGGATGTTCTTCGTTGAATGTGAGATGTCATTTATGTCCTTAAAGTTTGCTTAATGATCTGAAACATTTAAATGTGACACATACAAAAAATAAGAAATCAGGAACTGTACATCATCTACTAATCCTTAAATGTTTGACTCAGACTGTGAAAGAGGGATCTGCTTACAGAAAAGCTATTTGATTCAGAAATGCTACAAATCTACTAAAATTTACTGACTCTGTTGTGCATTACGACTCAACACAGGTGAGGCTTATAAAACACAACACACTGGTGCCTTTATTATTCAGTCAGTGGTGGAGGAGCGCTTGTTTTGTGTACTCAGGCAGTTCTCCCTCCTCATCGTGGTCTTTTGATCAGCATCCTGGTGAGATCACATTGCATATCAAGTATTTGCATCCAGTTATTTCCCATCCCTGTCCCGTGTGCTGGCCTTTTTACACGACCAAATATATTTTCTCTTTAATAGCCGACATTTCCTGCTATAGCAAATCAATAGAGTTACATTTTGCTGGCGTGGCTATCAGCAGGAAAATGAGCAGCTCTGTGCCTCACCATGTGATGGAGTGGATGGGATTTCAGCTCTGCAACAACCTGAGACATGAGAGCATGTTGGGGTGAGCCGATCGGGGCTCCTGATTGGGAGAGGAGTTCATGTTTGTGTCCGTTCCCCCTCATTGTTTGGCTCTTTTGTGTTCAGGAGCTGCAGAGCGATGAAGAGGGGGCGGGGTCTGTGTCAGCTGGTGTCACCTTCCATCTTTCCGTATACTGACCTTCTGAGGTGATGCTCGGCTTGGCTCCTCCATACATTTCTGTGTGTGCGTGTACTGTTATGACTTTGTGTGCCCATGAATCATTGGGAGTGATGGCTGCAGAGAGCAGAGAGAGAAGGTCAGTTCTCTCATGATTCTGTCAACTGCACCTTTTCAATCAAATCCCAGGGCCGTCCTATCATGATCTCAAATCCTCCTCTTGATCAGTTTAAGGAAAATGGCTTTGAGAGTCTATGCAGCCCCTCCCCTGAAAATAAGACAAGAGGACTGGTATCGGCCTCATTAAAAATACGACTGTAGCTTCTGTGACGGGCGTTTTTAGTTTCCTCATAGCAGAAGTTTTCTTTTAGTTTCAGGATGCATTTTTCATCAGAACCTGATGGACCTGCTGACTTTGAGCAGGAAGTGTTAACAGTGTGTTTCTGCTGGGGATTTACCTCACCTGTATGCCTTAGGGAAGACAAAAGGCTTGAAGATGAACTACAGTGCTGGTAAAAAGCATTAGCTTCCTTCCTCATTGCTTATTTTTTTGCACATTTGTCACATTTAGGTCATCAAACTAATTTTATTGTCGGACAAAGATAACCAGAGTACAAAATGAAGTTCTCAAAGTTCTCAAAAAGCCATCCAAAACTACCTGACCCTATGCGAAAAAGTAACTGCCCCCTTATTAAATTATGAATTAACTGTGATCAACATCATTTTTTGGAAAGCTGAATCCAATTTCACTCTCTAGACCCAGACCTGTTAATTTAGAAATCCCTTTAGAAAGCTTATAAAGATATTAAGAAGCTAGAAACTAAAAGAGCAGCTCTGCATTTCCTAAAATCTTCCTGTCTCATGAGACATGAAGACAGAAAGTCTGTGATCACACCTGCAGGTGTAGTAGCTGGGGGAGCATGCTCTATAGCAGGGTCAGAATTATCATACTGAAAGCCAAGCTTAAACCCACAAACAAGATCCTGGTGTAGGTCCCTGCAGAGGCAAGATGCTGAAGGATGAAGTGGAAGGCCAGGTTAATGGAAGGAACCTGTCTGAAACAGTGAAGGATGCTAAAAGATCTCAAAAAAAATACATCATGGCATCATCTGATGAAGTAGAGCCATTATCCGCAAATGGAGAAAACCTGGAACAGTGGTGAAACTTCATTTGAAAGATTTGAGCAGGATAGGAGATAGGAGATCAAGACTTGCCTCGTGGTGTATGTGTGGAAAATGCAAACCCATGCTCAGGATCTCTCCTGCTCAAAACTTTCAAATGAACTTTCTCTGCTCCTCTTTCAGCCCGCTGAGCCTCCATCTGTTTAAGTTCTTCTTCAGTGTACTCTGGTTCATACAAATATCCTCTCATATCCACAGTAAACAGGACATCATCATCACTTGAGTCGAAATCACTCATATTGTCTTTGTTTCAGCGTGATGTGGTGTTAATATCCCTGTAGAAGCCCACAGACCTACACAGCTGATCAGAGGATAACAGTGTGCTGAGATGGAAGGAGACAAAATGCCAAAGTTGCATCATAAATTAGTGCCTGATACAGAGGGGTTTTTTTTAAGGAGAAATTAAGTGCTTCGTATGTTTTCGACACAGCGTAAAGGCGAGCTGACTTATCTTATTGGACCATTTTTACGTAAAACTTGTTAAATTACGCGGATAGAACATTCCCATTTATAGCCACTTTGCCGCGGATCTCTCTGAGCTTATAATAATCATAGGAACAACTTTCACAGAAAGCTCTGGAGGCTAATGCTACTACTGTAGCCAAGTCTCTCATACCACCCAACTTCAAAAATCCCGAAATATCCCTTTAAGGTTAATCTTCATGACTCAATCATAAGCAAGACACTGGGCAAAAATGGCATCATAGGAGAGTTCCAAGGCCAAAAACACTGCTGACAAAAAAGAAGACAAAGGCTCATCTCAAATTTGACTAAAAACATCCTGATGATCCCCAAGACTTTTGGGAAAATATTCCATGGACAAAAGTTGAACTTTCTGGAAGGTGTGCGTCCCGTTACATGTGGAGTAAAAATAACGGCGTTTGATAAAAAGAACGTCATGCCAGCAGTCAAACATGGTGGTGGCAGTGTGACGGTCTGGACCTGCTTTGCTGCTTCAGGACCTGGACCACTTGCTGTGATTGATGGAGCCATGAATTCTGGTCTCTACTAGAAAATCCTGAAGGAGAATGTCCAGCCATCAGTTGTTGTTGTTTTTTTTTTTTTTTCCTCAAGCTGAAACACACTTGGGTTGCAGGTTTTAGAGTGGTCTAGTCAAAGTCTGGACTTAAATCTGGTTGAGATGGTGTGGAATGCTAGAAAACCCTCCAATGTAGCTGAATTACAACATGTCTGCAAAGATGAGTGGGCCAACATTCCTCCACAGTGATGTGAAAGACTCATAACCAGTTTTCACAAACGCTTACTTGCAGCTGTTTTGCCATGGGTGCTTTTTGAGGTATGTTTGGGGTCATTGTCCTGCTGGAACACCCATGACCTCTGATGCAGACCCAGCTTTCTGGCACTAGGCCCTACATTGGGCCCAAAATCTTTTGATAGTCTCCAGATTTCATGATTCCTTGCACACAGTCAAGGTACCCAGTGCCAGAGGCAGCAAAACGACCCCAAACCATCTTTGAACCTCCATCATGTTTGACTGTAGGTACTGTGTTCTTTTCTTTGTAGGCCTCATTCTGTTTTCTGTAAACAGTAGAATGACATGCTTTTCCAAAAAGCTCCACCTTAGTCTCATCTGTCCACAAAATGTTCTCCCAGAAGGATTGAGGCTTACTCAGGTACATTTTTGCAAACTCCAGTCTGGCTTTTTTATGTCTCTTTGTCAGCAGTGGGGTTCTCCTCGGTCTCCTGCCATAGCACTTCATCTCATTCAGATGACCACGTATGGTCCCAGCTGACACTTTTGCACCCTGAGTCTGCAGGACAGCCTGAATTTGTGTGGAAGTTGACTGAGGATGTTTATCCACCATTCCAACTATCCTGCGTTGCATTCTTTTATCAGTTTTTCTCTTCCGTCCACGTCCAGGGAGATTAGCCACAGCTCCATGGGTTATAAACTTCTTGATTATATTGCACACAGTGGACAAAGGAATCTCAAGATCTCTGGATATGGTCTTTAACCTTGAGATTGTTCATATTTTTCCACAATTTTGCTTCTTAAGTCCTCAGACAATTCTGGGCTCTTCTTTCTCTTCTCCATGCGTGGTGTGACACACACAGGCACACAACACAAAGGCTGAGTCAACTTTTATACCTTCTAACTGGCTTCAGGTGTGATTTTTATATTGCCAGCACCTGTTACTACCACAGGTGAGTTTAAATGAGCATCACATGCTTGAAATAAAATGATTTAGCCACAGTTTTAAAAGGCTGACAATCATTTTGTCCGGCCCATTTTTTGAGTTTTGTGTAAAATTATGTCAATTTTGTCTTTTTTCTTCAGATTTTTTTTTTGTTGTGCCAATGCACATAAAGGCAATAAACATATGTGTACCAAAAACATTTGTAATTGCAATAATTTCTGGGAGAAATGGTGTATTTTCTTGAACAATTCCAGGGGTGCCAATACTTTCGTCCATGACTGTAGGTTTAGAGGGCCATCTTTGTCTGATATTTAAATTTGCTGGATGATCTGAAACATTTAAGTGTGACAAATATGCAAAGAAATAAGAAATCAGGAAGGGGGAAATACTTTTGCACAAAACTGTACATGTAGTTCCCTGTTATTAAGGTGAACTTTTAACACGCCAAAGCTGTACACAATGTACGCTGTTACAATCCGTAGAATTTATATGAGGCAGCACCCACTATTTACGATGATGAACTATTGTATTTACTTCTCTGTGTGCGTTTTATCTGCTGGTCTCAGCAAAGTGATTGTGTTCAATATTGATGCGATGCTCTTCACGCCTTTATGGAGTGTAAAATTAACGAGCTGTCGGCTATGTGGATGAGATTAAATGTTATGTGTGTGTGTGTACTTCTGTATGTGTGTGAGTGTGCATGATTCATTGGTGGTGGGCGTTTGGAGAGCTGCTGTTCTGCATGTTAAAGTAACGCCACAGGCGGTGAGGGTCAGCACGCTGCAAGCTCAGGAGAACAACTCCAGTATAAGGAGGAGAGGCTGGAAAGCATCCCTCTGGCTGACATCATGTTAGTATATACACTGAAATGCATTTTATATGTATGTGGCAAGTTTGTTTTAACCAGAGTTCATATAGTTCTTCTCAGAATAAAAACCCAGGATGGAATAGTTCTAATGGACACAAACCTTTCTGTGTCAGTCAGCTGTGACTGAAACTGACGTTTCTTCATTCTTTATTTGTTGAGTATGAAAGGAAAGATCTGCCACAGGGGGTCTTAAAAAAATTAATTCAAGAAGAGAAACTTCCACATATTCTAGATTAATCTCACTCAAAGTGAGATATCTCGTTTATCTTCATGATTACAGCTTACAGCTCATGAAAATAAAAAATCCACTATCTCCAAATATTAGAATAACACAAAACATCAGTCTAAAAAAGGATTTTTACTGCAGAAATGTTGACCTAGTGGAAAATTCTGCTCATTTATGCACTCAGTGATTGGTCGAAGCACAAATGACATCATCTTTTGCATGGAGGCGATCAGTCCGTGGTCCTGCTGGGGTGTTATGAAGCCCAGGTTGATCTGATAGCAGCCTTCAGCTGGTCTGGATTGTTGAGTCCCTCATCTTCCTCAGAGATCCTCTACGGGGTTCAGGTCAGACCGGTTGGCTGGCCGATCAAACACAGCAACACCATGGTCAGTGAACCAGTTTCTGGTAATTTAGGCTTCACTGTGAGACTTTTCTTAACATCATACTTTCACCCTTAAATGTGGGTTTTACCATACGTACGGACTTTGTCTCTAAACTATAATCCGTTGCCTTCGTCCTTTGTTCAGAATTATCAAGCAAACTGCTGTAGATGTCATCATAACTGTATCAACACGCAACAGGTTTTTAGCGTCCAACTTCCCTGCAGTAACCTTGCAAAGCAGATGGATTCACCTGTTTCCGTGCTTCTCACTGCTGAATCCATCTTGCAAAGCTCTAATCCGAAACATTTGGGCCCGGTTAGAAAGTAACAGGACCAATCAGCGACGAGGGGCAGTACTTTCAGGCGCAGCGGAGTCGTGACGTAAGCATGCAGCAACAAGAAGCTGGTGTAATTATGGCGGAAGACATTAGCGTGGATGCTGCTAAATTGCCAGTTTTATCAGAACTTGATAAAATTTCTTCATTAAAAGAACAAAGAACAGCAGTAAGTTGTTTTCTTTCAAAAAACACAAAAAGTCGTGTACTGACATGTCTACAGTCGCCATGGTTCACGTTATGCAACTCTCTATGGAGTTTACTCCTCAGTAGCGGCTACGTCACAAGTTTTGTTGCTCTGATTGGCTCGTAAAGATGTGAGAGAACATTCATCCAATTATCCTCCAAGTTTTTTTTTTTTCAAAGGCCCTTTCCTAAACGCCGTCTATAGTTGGGTTTCCATTACAGTTTTTCACAAAATAAAAGCAATATTTCTTAAATTTCTTTTAAGTAGCCCTTTGAATGCATTTCCAGTGAAGGGAGTTTTGGGGACAGGCCTTGCAATTCTCGTAAAATCTCATCTCGCGTGACTCCGCTGCAGGGAAGCTTGACGTTCACGTGTTGGTACGGTTATGGTTACATCTACGGCAGCTGTCTTGATCATTTTGAACAAAAGATGAAGGCAACGGATGATAGTTCAGAGGTAAAGTCTGTATGTATGGCAAAAGCCACGTATAAGGGTAGAAGCACGATGTTAAGAAAAGTCTCGTCTCTTCTTCTGTCCACACGAACCGCGCCATGTCGTCTCGGAGTGACTGGTCATGTGACACCGTACGTCGCGTCCCGTGATTTGTAAATGCAGAAAAAGTGTTTCCATTACAGTTTTGCAATATATATTTCTATATCGAAACGCCTGAAAAACCTCCTCATGAAAACGTAAAAACTTTTTAGCGATATTTTAGGGTTTTTTCGAAATTCATGTGTTTCCATTGCCAGTTTTTTATTGCACTATTTCAATTTTGCACATTTCGAAGTGTAATGGAAACCCAGCTTATCAAGAGTTTTCCAGAAGTGTAAGGTTATCCTTGCAGTGGATTGACTTAAGATGAGATTTTACAAGAATTGCGAGGCTTATGCCCAAAACTGCCTTCAAAAGGAAACACATTCAATGTGCAGTGTCGAAATTTAAGAAATATCGCTTTTATTTTTCAAAAGAACTGTAATAGAAACCCAGCTAGTGATTGCCTTCTGGACATTTGTCAGGTCAGCGGTCTTCCCCATGATTGTGGTTGTGTGTACTGAACCAGAAGTGGGAGAATGAAGGCAAATCTGACTTTTCTACGATGTAATATTTTGAGCAGCAGATTTTCGAGTTTTAAGAGCTGCAAGCAGTAAGATTTAAAAACAAAAATCTCATGAAATATTCCACTTTGTATGAGACGAGTCCAGAATTAAGTGGCAGGATGCTGAACAGTTACCTTTGTCTGCAGAGTTTCTCATAGATCTCAGCATGCTCTTCTACTTCCTCTAAAATGAGTTTGTGGTGCATTAAAGCATTCATTATTTCCTTTGCTCTGCATAAATACTTGAAATGTGGTAATGGGCTAAAGTAAAGAGTTGCGGGACAACTTGTGATGTATACCTCAGTCATTAGGGTTGATAAATATTCCAGAGAGACTCCCCTTACTCAAAGCTGTCACTGTATTGAATTATTGTGGAGGGTAATCTTTCTAAAGAGCAGGTTCACTTATCACAATGCTGCAGTAGCTCTGCTACCTTCTAGCACTAACAAAATTAAAATTACCACAATCTTCAGAATATGAAAATTTCTTCCTGTCTAATTTGAGGGCATAAAGGCAAACAGCACGGGAGAGAAGGCTGTGAAGCTAAAGCTGACTGCAGCTGTTGTTTAATGCAGGAGGTATTTTGGGGTGTGGGATGAATAAAACATCAGAGCACCTTGTTTATTTCCATCCTTCAACCGTAACTTGTTCTTTACATAATTGAATTCTAGTCCGTTCGAGGCAGTGCATCTAATTGAACCTCCACCCGTTAGCCTGGGAATGATTTGTTTCCATGCTGACTCCGAACTCTGATCCTCGGAGGGCTGCGCCTCGCCTCTCTGCTTCGGACACATGAAGAGTTTGGGTCAATGTTTCAATCCTGTTTGCGGTAAGAAAGTGGATGTTTGCATCACCTTCTTTTGCCTCAGAGCTGCGTCTGCTGATGTCTGTCTCCGTCCTTGTGTGAAGCCGCCTCTCTACCTGGCAGCTATTCAACCAGGATGATTTACACTGAGCTGATCTGCACCCCTTCGCTTCCTCAGGTCAGAGTGTTCCACTCCCTCCTCCTCTTCCTCTCCTTCTTTTTCCACACAATGCCATATTGTTGATGTGTGATTTGTTGCCTCATCAGTTGTGGCGCTCGTTACAGTAGAGAGCGCTCCACCCGACAGGCTTTGATTATTCTAGATGTTTCCCTCATTGTGAGCGGAGATTCTTTATGCACAGCCATGCCCTCTCCATATGGACGCCATTGTGCCTCAGAATTAATGATCTCATTCAACTCCGACTTCCGTTTTCACTGAGGAGCAGCACATTAACATTCTGCTCCGACGTGGAGCCAGCAGAGCAGAGGCCTTACAGGTAGACAACAGGAAGTGATCTATAGTTAACAAAATAAGAGACGCTCTCATTCCTGATTCAACCAACACAGCAGTTTAGTCAGTTTAGTCTCCTTTAAGGAGAGCCCACTGGGGGCACCAACAAGGAAGCTGGGCTATACACCGCGTTCCACATTATTATGCAAATTGGATTGTAGTGTCATAAACATTCAATTTTTTGTTTTTCAATGCAACTCATGGATGGTATTGTGTCTCAGGGCTCTTGGGATCACTGAAATCAATCTCAGACACCTGTGATCATTACTTCACCAGGTGAGCCCAACTAA
Organism: Cheilinus undulatus; assembly: GCF_018320785.1. Classification (NCBI taxonomy): domain Eukaryota; kingdom Metazoa; phylum Chordata; class Actinopteri; order Labriformes; family Labridae; genus Cheilinus; species Cheilinus undulatus. Next base: position 4,641,803 of record NC_054884.1, on the reverse strand, counting down.
AGGAAAACTACTTAAGAAGGACGTTCCACATTATTAAGCAGGCCACAGGTTTCAGCAATATGGAAAAGAAAAAGGATCTCTCTGCTGCTGAAAGGCCTCAAATAGTGCAATGCCATGGACAAGGTATGAAAACATGAGATATTTCAAGAAAACTTCAGCGTGATCATCGTACTGTGAAGAAATTTGTGGCTGATTCAGAGCACAGACAGGTTCATGCAGATAAAGACATAATGAGGAAGGTTTCTGACGGACAAATTCATGGGATTAAGAGAACAGCTGCTAAAATGTCATTACAAAGCAGCAAACAGGTATTTGAAGCTGCTGGAGCCTCTGGAGTCCCACCAAACTCAGGGTGTAGGATAGAGACTGACCAATTGATCGGCGGGCCGATTATAGCGGATCACAGATTAATCAACATTGGCCAATATGTAGCCAATATATTAACCCTTAAAGCTCACACAGCACGGATCTGTTGTGCCTTTCTCATCATGTCTTCCAAGCATCGTAGCTCTTACTGAACATTTTCTAGTGAGTCCGGACTTTCCGGAGTCTCTGAGGACAGTGTTGTCCTTCACAACAGTACGTGACACAGTTTATAAAAACGTTGATAACTTTTAAACCACAAGTCATAGAAACGTACTCTTTTTTTTTTCCTCTAAAAGCTGAACGTTCGTTTGCTACCATCAATCCACAGCATTACATCCGATAATATGCGTCTTTTTATCCATTTTAAATCCGTTTTCGATCATGTACTTTGATTTCTTCAGTGGGCAGCCATATTTGTTTGACATGCAAAGCATTGTGGGAGTTAAAGTCGACCAGTTATGTCTCTACTGCTTAAAGGAGTAGAAACACAGGAGTAGAGAATAAACAATGATAAATGCAACTGTTAATTCACATGTCAGACTTTATCTAATAAAAGACTATTATAAAGCATTTTAACATCATCTGCGTTGCATCTTTGTGAAATAAACAAAGATAATATAAATATAAGAATTTGTGTTCATGTACTGTATATATCCTGTGTATATCAATGTTTTTTTTAGCCGATATATCGGTTATCTGCCAATATATCGGATATCCGCTATTTTTGGACCTCAATATCGGTATCGGCATCGGCCCCAAAAATCCCATACCGGTCGGGCTCTAGTGTAGGATCCTCCAGAGGCTTGCAGTCATATATAAACCTACTATTCAGCCCCCCTAACCAATGCTCACAAGCAGAAACGGTTGCAGTGGGCCCAGAAATACATGAAGACTCATTTTCAAACAGTCTGGTTCACTGATGAGTGCTGTGCAACCCTGGATGGTCCAGATGGAGGAGTAGTGGATGGTTGGTGGATGGCCACCATGTCCCAACAAGGCTGTGACATCAGCAAGGAGGGGGCGGAGTCACGTTTTGGGCCAGAATCGGGGGGAGAGAGCTGGTAGGCCCCTTTAGGGTCCCTGAAGGTGTGAAAATGACCTTGGCAAAGCATATAGAGTTTCTGACTGACCACTTTCTTCCGTGGTACAAAAAGAAGAACGGTGCCTTCGGCAGAAAAATGATCTTCATGACAATGCACCATCTCATGCTGCAAAGAATCCCTCTGTGTCATTGGCTGCTATGGGCATAAAAGGAGAGAAACTCATGGTGTGGCCCCCATCCTCCCCTGACCTTTAACCCTACTGAGAACCTTTGGAGCATCCTCAAGCTAAAGATCTATGAGGGTGGGAGGCAGTTCACATCAGAACAGCAGCTCTGGGATGATATTCTGACATTCTGCAAAGAAATTCAAGCAGAAACTCTCCAAAAACTCACAAGTTCAATGGATGCAAGAATAGTGAAGGTGATATCAAAGAACGGCTGGAACTTTGCCTGTTGAGATGTTTTTGATTGAAATAGCTTTGATTTCAGTGAATATGACCTCCTAATGCTGCATATTCAACAAACGACCATTTTCAGTTCTTTAGAGCCTATAAAATGCTCTGAAACTCTGTTGTGCATAATAATGTGGAACAGGGCATTTTGAGTTTTTTATTTTTGAAAAATAATTGTTATCATTGGGAGATTTGTTCAATAAAATCAGAATTATGATCTAACAGTTAAAGACTTGAAAATTATTATTATTATTTCATTGACTATTTAGGAAGATCAGAGAAAAACATCATTTGCATAATAATTTGGCATAGGATGTACCTACAAGACTAAAATAGGATTCCTGTCAAGATTATTTCCCATCATGCATCTTGTGGAAATTCACAACAGTATTTGGGCAGATAATAAGATATAGATGCAGATGGAGATCGTAAATACGGTAATATCTATTATAATTTTGTGTTTTTAAATAACTTACATCGAGAAGAAAGTAAAGGACCCCCATATGACACATAACATTAATCACATTAAGCAGCCTCTTCTGTGTAGTTGGATGCACTGTGAGTTTTCTTGTTTCTCTGACTGACCGAGAGGATTCATTTATCCTGGTTCATTCTGCATCCTGCACCTAGCACCATGCCCTCAGACACAAACCAGATCTCTCCGTGCCACACACTCTAAGTGAAAGCATCCTAAACACACCTTTTGTTTGTTTTGCTTGTATTGACTTTGTTTTGTTCCGTGTGGTTACAGTAATTGAGGATAAAAATAGAACCATCATGCCATTAGGGCGTAGGTTGAAGGTGCAGTCACACAGCTCTCTGCTGAGGTTATTCTTAGCTCAATTAGCAGATGAAGGTTTACAGCGTGACTGAATCAGGACCATGTGGGTCCAGTTGGTCCAGTCCAGCAGCCTGACCCTGAATGGTTATATGACTGACTTAATGGACAAAATGCCCTGTATGAGAAAGCCATCCTGCCCACAGCCAAAAAGCATTTCGGGGTATTGATCCATATTTGTCTGTGTACTCTGGCTCAGTGCCACCCTGAGTGTTCATGTAGTCACTCACTTTTCTCTGCTTTTATTGTTGGTGGCAGATAAAGTTGCTATGGCCACGGTTTGGAAGAGGACTGACACGCTCTTAAACGGCATCGTCGGTTTATTTCTTTGAAGCATTTACAATTAATACTGAAACACAATAAACAGGATGTAATAAGGATATGAAAGAAAGAAACACTCCTAAGACCATGCAGTGATTTCTAGTACAGAATCATGCCTGTTTTTAATGCAGAGGTCCAAATATCACCAGCATCCAATACTGACCTTTGACCTTGTCTCTTGCACACAGAGATTTCTCCAGATTCTCTGAATCTTTTCATGACATTCTGGACTGTAGGCATTAAAATATTCAAACTCTTTCCAATCCTACATTGAGGAACATTTTTCTGAAATTGTTCCATAAATTTTTGACACATTTTTTACAGATCAGTGAACCTCTGCCCATCTTTACTTCTGAAAGACTCTGCCTGCACACTCTAAAATGCTCCTTTAATGCCCAGTCAGGTTTCTGACCTGATGCCAATTAACCGCAGTAGTTGAAAAAGGCCCTAAAGCTGTTTTTCATTAGTTTTTTAGCCTTTTGTTGCCCTGTCCCTACTTTTTTGAAAGTGTTGCTGCCATTAAATTCAAAATGAGCTGATATTTTTCTGTCTCAGTTTTAAGAGGAGTTTCTGATGCAGTCTAACCTGTAGGGACGAGTCCAGGACTTTGACTCTAACCCCTCTAAGGTCTGAGCAAACCTACTGTACGCCCTCTTTCTACCTCGGTATTGAATTCAGACTTCATTTAGGCAAAATTTTAAGTGCGTTTCAAACTTCAAGCACAAGCTAACAGCTTGAAGGTGGGAGGAGATGCAGACGCTGGATTGCTGCAGGCTGAAACCTTCTTTATACACAAACCGAATCCATCAGAGGACCGTGTGTCTTATAAAACTGTCAATAGGCTAAACAATGAACATCTCTGTTTCTCTCCACTGAATGCTACTCTGTTCAAAAACATCACTAAAGGCATGAGCTGTGGATAAATGGATGCATGCATGGCCTTGTTGTCAGGGAGACTCTCCTACAGGGAAAGGTCAAAGGTCCAGGACTACTAACAATAACAACCTGTTATGTTTCATTCAAATGTGACCTTGTAAAAAAACACACTGCCTCTCCACCCACTCTCTTTAATAAGCTGAACTCAGGAACAGGCTAGCTTTAAGTCCTGAGAAGAAAATATTGCTCAGTGTTTTTTTATACATCCTTCAGGAGCCCAGATCCTACTGAGTCCAAAGCTTTGGTCTGTGATGTATTCTTAGTTTGTCCCACTTATTTAGGATAAGAAAGACCTGATTAGTACAAAAGCAGGACTTGTCTTCAATGTTCAGGAATAGAAATGGTGTCAGTCATTAAAAAGTGTATGCTGTTGTCATTTTTCTGATTTTTAAGAGCTAAATTTCAACTAAAAATTCAGGAGAGCTTGGAAACATTTTTTTCAAAATAAAAAAAAAATCCAGTACATAAAAAATCCCCTGAAGTCCTTAAAAGTTCCAACACATACAAAAATTATCTGTGAAAATTCTTAAAAATGAAAGACATTAAAAAACAAAACTGTTTTCAAACATTCTCCAAATAGTTCAGTTAAACTTAAAAAAAGAAGACTTCCCCAAAAACTCCATGACAACAACTGAAAATTTACCAGCAAAATTTTCCAAGTGTTCAAAGGAAATTCTGCCCAAATTTTCCAATCAAATTCCCAAAAACAAATAAGTTCTCCCCAGAGTTTCCAATCAGTTTCTCAAAACCTTCCCAATAAATTCCCAAATTTCCTTGAAAATAACTAAAACTTTCAAAGCAAATTCTTCCAAAACGTCCAACCCATCCAGGAAGATTTCTATGGAAATTTTAGAATTTCAATGTAAATTCCACTAAAAACATCCAATTACATTTTCAAAAATGTACAGATTAATGTCACAAAAATCCATAGCAAATTATGAAATTTTCAAAGAATATTCAGAAAATTTTACAGGGAAATTTCACCCGAAATTACAAATAAAGCTCCCCCAAAACAGCTAACAAATTCACCAATATTCCCATGAAGTTCCTAAAAGAAGAAAACCACAACCCTCTAAAAATTTGAATAAAACTCTTAAAAATTTACAAACATGTCTCCAAAAAATTTCATGACAATTCCAAAGGCAGATCTCCTGAGTTTTCATGAATTTCCCCAAAACTCCCCGCTAAAATTCCAACAATTTCTCCTAAATATTAAAAAAAAAAAAAATGAAAATTGCCCTTTAAATCCTGGAAAATTTAAAGGCAAATTCCCCCAAAGATTTCCAATCAATTTCCCCAAAATTACAAATAAATTCCCCAAATTACCATAAAGAAAACTTTAAAGCAAATCACTGCAGAAACGTTAAAATCTTCAAAATATAAAAACATGTCTTTAACAATTTAATGACAATTCTTGAATATGCAGATTTCCCAAAATTTTAAAAGCAGATTATGCCCAAAATTTCCAATCAAATTTCCACACGTTTTCAAATCAAATCAATTTTCTCAGAAAATTCCATGCAAAATTTTTAAACACTTTCAAAGAACATCCAGAACATTTTTAGGGAAATTTCTCCCACAACTGCAAATGAAGTTCCCCTAAACTATTAAAAAAATCACCAAAATTCCCATGAAGTTTTTTTAAATAGCAAAAGCAAATCCTCCTCAAAATTTAAGTCAAACTCTTCAAAATAAAGTCTAAAAATATGTCTCCAAAAGTTTCCTGACAAGTCTACAGGCAAATCTCTCAAGTTTTCCTGAAATTCTCCAACTCTCCATACTAAAATCCCAAACAAATGACCCTATAAGTAAAAAAATCTCTAAAATTTACTTGAAAATCCTGGGAATTTGAGAAGAAACTTCCCCAAAGATTTCCAATCACTTCCCAAAAAATTACAAATAATTCCCCTAAATTTCCATGAAGAACTTAAAATTTTCAAAGCAAATCACTGCAAAAATTGAGTCAAACTGTTAAAAACATAGAAATGTCTTAAATAGTTAAAACTGATTTCCCAATTTTTTTAAAAGCAAAACAAATTTCCACAAGTTTATAAATAAAATTTCCCAAAATTCAAGGGAAATTAAGAAAAAATGTCCAGATAAATTCTGCCAATAAGCCAAACAAATTCTGTAAAATTTCCTTGAAAATCCAGGAAAGGGGCGCAGGTGGCCGACTGGTTAAGGCACGCCCCATGTATGCAGACGGCCCGGGTATCAAATAAATGCCCAAAAATAAACCTTTAAAAAAAAGAAAATCCAGGAAAATGTCCAGGGAAACCTCCCAAAATACCAATGAAATTCCCACAATATTACAAATAGATTTCCTTGAAGTACCTTAAAATTTTAAAACAAATCCCCCCTCAAAATTTAGGATCAAACCCTTCTAAATATGCAAAAATAGCCCCAAAATATTCCTTAAAATTCCTGAAAATTTAAAAAGCAAATTCCCCTGACTTTCTAAGCACATTTCTTAAACTTGACAACTCCTCAATATTTCCAAAATAAAAATGAATCTTTATTATTCATTGTTATTATAGGATAGCTAGAATGTCATGTCCTCTCATGCACATGCAGGGTCTCAGGAGGATTTTTCCTTGTCCCTCTGCAGAGAGATACAGACCTGAGAAAGAAGGAGTAAGATGATCTGTTGTTTTGGAGGAAGGAGGATGTGACGGCGGTAGAGGTTACAGTCTGAGTGGAATGAATGAGAGCAGGACGTATGGGGATCGTGCATGCTGTGCAGTGACTGACAGCTGGTTTCAAGTGAACAGGAGGGAAACCAGAGACGAGGAGGTCACAGACGTGGGCTCACGGGCTCAGGTTGATTGGGTCAGTGTTTCCACTCACACCTCACCATCCTTCCACTGATGGTGCTGCAGAAAACAACCATCTATGAAGTCATAAACTGGGTGGTCACGTTTTTCCTAAAGAAGTCATCACTCTTGTGACGCCCAAACTGCACAATAAAACCTTTTTTAAGCAGTACAGTAGCAGCCTGCAGCCTTCACAGAGACTCTGTTTACCTCTTTATGCCGTTATTCCATGATGCACGGCTCACCGGAAGAATTCCTATAGAAACTGATACCTACAAGCTGTGATGATTACGAGGGATCTTTACGGGGATGCGTTCACAAGGATTATGCAAATGTGTTCTGGCTCAGCAGCCCAAGGATGAGGATACAGGATCGTGGGGAGGAAGCTCCTCTAGCTGGGACAAAGAGCCGAGGGCAGCAGCAGTAAACAAACTGAGACGTGACACTTAGACACTGTGAGAGACAGCCACAGGTCATATCTGTCACCACTCACTGCTCTGTTATTCTTCCTCTTCTCTCCTTATTCTCACAGACCCCGGGCCCTCGGCAACACCTCAAAAGATACACTCAGAATGCTTTTATCAGCTCAAAAGTTTAGGAAAACTATACACACAGATTGTCAGATTTCTATTTCTATTCTGTTTTCTATTCTATTTTTCTATTCTGTTTGTTTCTGTTATTTGTCTCTTTTCCGTTATTAATAAAAATGACATATTAAAGCTCCATGCTGTTGCATGGACAGTAAAGCTCATTCCTTGTGACAGGCATTGATATTATAGCACAAAAAGCCTCATCTAAAAACGTGTAGGCAAATAAAGGAACAACCACCTCCACACCAGTCGATTCTTTTTAAATAAAAAGCCTTATTACACTGATAAGATTATTCATTTTCACATTTAGCTCCAGTCATTTAATCTGCATCTTTTGTGTGAGTTCAGTTTGTTGGGTATGGATAAAAACAATAATAAACAATTATAAAGACAATATACAGCATATCCGTACCCTTTATGGACAAAAGTATTCGACAGCCTGACAGTTACACCAACAGGGACTATGATGTCATTGTATTCAAGGAGTTGGCCTCCCTTTTGCAGCTCTAATGTCTTCCACTCTTCTTGGAAGGCCTTACACAAGATTCTGGAGTGTTTCTGTGAATTTGTGCCCATTCATTCTGCAGAGCAATTATGAGCACTGGTGTGTGGGGGGTGGGGGGTCGCCCCCCCTCGTGGCCCAATTGTTGAAAAACGCGTGCTAAAGTGCCCTCTTGAGAGGCAAAACATGGGTTAAAGTGCCCTAGAGAGCCAAAAGGCATGCTAAAGTGCCCTCCTGGTTGGCAACACACTATACTGCCCCCTGGGCTGGTTAAAACATGATAAACTGCCCACTTGGGTGGCAAAAAAGTGTGTTTAAGTACCCTCCTTATAGGCAAAACACACTAAACTCCAGAAGACCATTAGGACCAAGAAATACTATGAAACATTACTGTTGCAATGACTTTTATGTTGGGCCCTTTTTTGATCTATATTGAGCCAGAACTATATCTCCCAGAACCAGTTTGGATTATCTGGTGCTAGTATGGTGTTAAAATGTGCTAGAATACAGGAAATGGCATCTACTTCATTGAAAATGTTCTGGGGGAAGACCCCCAGACCCCCTAGGGATTTATTTATTTATTTCTGTGTGTTCTTCACAGTCCAATGAATCTACACAGTTCTTGTGGATGCTGATCCTAACTACAAACTAACTTGAGTAGTCTGTCTAGTTAGTCTGTTTTAAGGCTATATAATGTGCCGTTTGTATAACATATAAACATGTCTAAAGTGCCCCCAAAAACACGCCAAACTTAGTGCCCTCTTCAGTGGCGACACGCGCTGTATGTGCCCTTTTTTTCTTTGCGCCCCTGCCCTTGAAAAAGTCTGTGCACGCCACTGTTCGAGAGGGACCCAACTGCAGTCAAGATGGCCGACATGGGCATCGCTATACATCCAAACCATGCCGGAAGTCCCAAGTGGAAATTTCTTCTTCGTGTTGGACTCAGCTGCCAGTGTTTGTCAGTCTTTTTCTCGCCTAAGCCTAACCCTTGGTGCTGGATCTCAAATATATCACCTTCACTGCCTTACCCTGAACCTAACCACTCGGGTTTTAATGTCTAAGCCTAACCTTAGACGTCGAGACTTCAGGTATGGATTGGATGTATGTCGGCCATCTTGTCTGCAGCAGCTACTCTTGTGATTCCTTCTGCAAAGCAATTATGAGGTCAGACGCTGATGTTGGACCAGAAGACCTGGCTCACAATCTCTGTTCCAGTTCATCCCCAAAGAGCTCGATGGGATGGCATTAATGCTATGAGGAAAGGGTTTGCTGGGCCACAAAAAAATATTTATAGCAAATGAAATTATAAAGAAGATTCAGGGGCACAGATGGCCTTGTGATTTGAGGTGTGCCACATGTACGCAGGCGGGGAAGGTTCGAATCCGGCCTGTGGCCCTTTCACGCATGTCTCTCCTCACTCTCTCGTCCTTGTTTCTGGCTCTGTCCACTGTCCTCCTAACCTGACACGCCAGATGGATGTGTTTTACACATCCATCTGGAAAACCTTCAATAGACAATGTTTGGGAAAGGGTAGGGCCTTTAAAAGAACTCAGAGGGTGATTGGATGAATGCTCTGTCTGTCACATCTTTATGGGCCAATCAGAGCAACAAAACATGTGATGTCTCCGCCACTACTGAGGTGCATGTGTGCAGCTACCGAGGAATAAACTCCACAGAGAACTGCATAACACGAACCATGGCGATTGTAGACTCGTCAGTACACAACTTTTGTCGTTTCTGAAAAGAAAACAACTCACTGCTGTTACTTGTTCTTCTTTTAACGAAGAAATGTCATCAAGTTCTGATAAAACTGGCGCTTTAGCAGCATCCACGCTAATGTCTTACGTTAAGACTCCGCCATGCCCGAAAGTACTGCCCCTCGTCGCAGAGCGTGGATCCAGCGTGAACATGTCTATGATTAGCCAAAATATTGACTTTGATGCATAATTACTTTTTGTGTTGCATCCAATATAAAATTTTCTACCCTTTTGTGTCATTAAGGACAAAAACGTCCACTTTCAAAAATAGCAGTAAAATAGTATACATTCATTTTTTTTTCCTTTTATGGGTCAAATCTTTTGATCAACTTCAGTTCTAATCAAAACAATCAAATATTGAATAATTTTCAGGATTTTAACCCTTTAAATGCCAGTTTGATTACAGGATGGTCATATTTTTTCTAAAACAACCCACAAAACAGTAATTATTTTCCAGAAAACTAATGTTGGGGGAGTAGGGAGTGCATTTTAAATCAGTCCTGGGTATGTCAAACATTAGCCAAAATATTGACTTTGATGCATTATTAGTTTTTGTGTAGCACCCGATTTAAAATTTATAACCCTTTCGAGTCATTAAGGACAAAAACGTCTCATTGACTTCCATTCAAACCACCATTAATTTTTGCGCATTATTGTTGTGCAGTCTTGTTGCTGTTGTTCCTAAACGCTTCCACTTTTGATAATATCACCTACAGCTTTTCAGAATGACCCATTTAGGATCCTGGCTAAATATATCCATGTATTGTAGATAGAATGCTTAAGCATCATCATTTTTCTGTTCTTTTCTCTGTTAGAATTTGTATTTATGCAATCAAAGTGAATCATCAATGATTTATTGTCATCCTACACAAAAGGAAGGATTGTTTAAATAGTTAAAGAGGAAAGAGGGTGCTACTTCTCTAAAGGCATTATTTTTTAAACACATAAATACTAATTTGGATCCTGAACCAGGAAGAGTCTTTTTAAATTCTTTGTGAGATTGTTCCTGTCACTTTTCACGCATGCATACATGCATGAGCGGCAGTAATGGCTTTATTAACGGTAAGTTATTCTCTCGTTTATGAGCTGACATGCAGATTCAACAAACAGCATAAGCAGTTTCACATGCACGGTTTGTAAGCGTGTAGACGGCACGTGCACGTGCTCAGAAACAAAGTGTCTCATTATATCCCAGCTCTGCCCTGCAGCAGGGCGAGTATTTAGACAGTTGTCCGGAGGAGTTTGCAGCGAGTTACTGTGTTAGATTGTGAGCAAATTAGTTTGGACCCTGAGGGTGAAGTCGATGCCAGCCTCAGGGCTCCGTGTGTGTGTGTGTGTGTTACTGGAGGTAGAGGACATCACACACACTCCGGTGCCAGTTTCCAAAAATAAATGGGCACTTGTGCTGACCCCTTGTTGATGAATTCATGTGAGGGGAAAGGTCAGCGGTGTGTCAGCAGTGTGCATCACGTTTGTCTGCCTGCGTTTGTCCTTCATCGCTCTTCCTCATCGCTCCTGCATTTACAGTAAAACACTCCACATTTCCTCTCTCGCCTCGCTCTCTCCGTGTATCTGCTGTGGCAGCTGTTGCTCTTTTTAATTTTAGTCGGCCCGTCGGCTGTCTGGTGATTAATTGGATGGTGGGGCTCAGGTTGTAAATAGATGTTCTATTCTCATGCTTGTTTTCCTGGTTAGGAGACCTCACAGCTGATTAGAATCCTCCCTGAATGTGAAACACAGCAGGTGTGAGAAAGCTCGGCGTTAACACACAAGTGCAGTTGTCTGCGTTTCCACTGGCAGACATGTGACTTTAAGCTAAACACATGCACATGTAATAATGTATTTTTGCCAGAGCTGCACTGTTAACACATTTGCAGTAACCAGGAGGCCTGAGATGTCTCTCCTGAGTCATCCTCCTAAATGTACACAACAATTTCATAATCGCATTTCAAAAGGGCAGACCACCATAACACAACACAGCAGATGCAGCCCGACTGTCCATCAACAGGCCACCATGTGTCATACAGGACTATTATAGTGACTGCTGCGAGGGTCCTGTGACTGACAGAAGGGACCAAAAGCATTGGCAATGGCCATTTGGTCAGCATGTTCTGCCTCCCAGTAATCGTATCAAATATGACAGCTTGGAAAGCCGCCCTTCGCTTCAAAATATGAAGATGTACAAACTACTGCAGCAGAGCTCATGCACTAACAGGGCTCTACAGTCAGTTTAGCACTAGAAATATTCCGTTAGACACTCTATATTTAAACAGCAGACATCATCCTGCAGAATAAGCTGTTTGCAATTACGAGACCCTGAATGCTCATTGGGGTTCAGTCATTAGGAATGAATGGGAACAGAGGAAAGTTAGTACTTTAAAGCTCTAAATGGATCTTTATGCTGCAGTTATCATCAGTTAAATTTCTACATATATTTAAAACAATCCCTACTCTTTACAAAAAAGTGATTTTTACTACAGTTTAACTGATTCACCTGGTGTAGAGGCAGTCAATATACTCAGTCCTGGAGTCCTCCAAGTGTCTAGTGTCATCTATGACAGTGGTTCCCAACCTGGGGTCCGGGCATGCCTGGGGGGGCGCGGCGCCTTGTCTGCTTTGATATAAAAAAGTGAAAATTTTTGTGTAAAAAAATACAGTTTTTGAGATTATAAAGTCTCTGTTTATAAGAAAACAAACTCCGAATTTTAAAGTTTAAAAAGCTCTAAATTTACATGAAAAAACTGAAATATCAAAGTCTAAAAAGTATTACATTTTGACATAAAATTATCAAAAAAATCAGGTTTTTAAAATCATAAATTCACAACATTTTAAAGTAAAAAATTTACAAGAATCCAAACTGAGACAGCCGTCGGATGTTTGACTTTTTAATCTCAAAAATGTAAAGGTTTGGTTCACATTCATGACTTTTAAAATTTAGTTGTTTTTTTTTCCCTTGTAAATTAATGAAGTTTTTAAATTAAGAATTTTGAGTTTATTTCTTGAAAATTAACATTTTCTATTACATCATTGTTATAATAGTTCTTACATGTATCTTATGTTAAGAACAAGTGTCTGAAGCTCTGTTTTTTTTTATTTTGTCAATGAAACTATACAAATTCATGTGTACTTTTTAAAGTGGGCTTTTCTTAGATGCAAATAGGGCGTCCCTTTGGAGAAAGGTTGGGAGTCAGTGATCTATAAGACAAGGGTCTAGAGGAGTCTTGTACTGAGCTAAGAGGCTAGCTGAGCCCCTAAACATATAAAAAAAAAACCTCTTTTGAGAACATGCTTTTCGATGAAACAGTGATAAAGGGTCAACGTAAACCTTGTGACGTAAGTTACAGAGAAAAGATGAACTGTTGACAAACGAGCCTGTGCTACGAAATAGCACTTCTGTGTTAGCTGTCGTAGCTAGCTCCCATTTAAGTGCCAGCATCCTTCCCCCGTCCTGTCGTTATTTAATCCTCGTTCAAAAAGTCAAACTGGCACCACATGAAGAGCTGTGTGGAGGCTGAACAATCAGCTCTACTGAACTGAGATGAATGATAAAGAGACAATTTCCCATCACAGTGAGTGAGACTGGGTGGACATCAGCTGAGGAAACATGGGTAAGATCAGAGTTTAATGTACTTAACCACAACAAAACTGTACTGAACCAAACCAGACCATGCAGAGGAAACCAACCATACATTGGTTGCCCCCCCCCACACACACACACACACACCAAATTTCACTACTTTTGGGATACAAAAATAGCTTAAGAAATAAAAATGTTGGGGCACAAGTGGCTAAAGGCTAAAGTGGCTAAAGGCGCGCCCCACGTATGCGGGCGGCCTGGGTTCGAATCCGGCCTGCATGTCTCTCCCCCGCTCTCGTCCTTGTTTCCGACTGTATCCACTGTCCTCATCTATCAAATAAAGGCACAAAAATGCCCAAAAACAAGTATTTAAAATAAGTAAATAAATAAATAAAAATGTTTTTGTTTTTACACTTTGACTGCCTGGCATAGTAAACAGCTCAAAACATGCAATCCTCCTCCACCCCAGCTCCTCCTTCATTCTGCTTCTGACTTAATGCCATTCTGTTGTCATTGATGCCTGCTCTGCTCTTGGTGTTTTGCTGCTTTCTCCCTGCCTTATACTGTCCTTACAGGTGTAGGAAGAGCAGGAATGTGTGCTGTTTCTGCTTTCCACGTATGCAGGGATCCCAGAACAGCAAAATCACCAAACATAAATAATAATGCTTAATAACTGCTAATAAAGAAATATATTATAGCTGCAAATCATGTGTGATTCTTGACAAAGTGGTCCTGACTAAAATGGAGTAAAAAACTCCCATTTTAAGGCTTTGGGACTCCAGTGAACCATGATGAGCACCATCATCCACAAATGGGGAAGACTTTGAACAGTGGAGAACCTTCCCAGGAGTGGCCGGTCTACTAGAATGACTCCAGGAGGGCATCAGCGATTCACCTAGGAGGTCACAAAAGAACCCAGAACATCTAAAGACCTGCAGGTCTCAGTTGACTCAGTAAAGGTCAGATTTCATTATTCAACGATCAGAGAGAAACTATTTTCCCAAGACATTTGGGAAAATATTCTGTGGACTGACCAGATAAAAGCTGAACTTTTGGATGGTGTACATCCCATTACATTCGACATAAACTAGCACAGCATTTCATCAAAAGAACACCAGATTAACAGTCAAACATGATGGTTTTAGTTTAATGACCTGGATGCTTTGCTGCTTCAGGACCTGGACCACATGCTGTAATATAGGGAACCATGAATTCAGTTCTCTACCAGAAAATCCTGAAGGAGGATGTCTGGCCATCAGTTTGCGACCTCAAGCTCAAGCGCACCTGGGTTTTGCAGCAGGATCCCAAACACACCAGCTTCTTGAAAAGAAGGTGTTTGAAGTGGTCTAGTCAAAGTCTGGACTAAATCTGCTGTGGCATGACCTTAAACAAGCTGTTCATGCTGGAAAACGCTCCAGTGTGGCTGAATTAAAACAATTCTGCCAAAATTCCTCCACAGAGATGTGAAAGACTCCTTAAAAAAAATAAGCAATCAGGAACGGGGTAAATAGTCTTTCACAGCACTGTAATGTCAGGCAGGTGTGCTCAGGTATGAATGGGTTTATTTGTGTGTTGATTCATGTTCATGGCTGTCTGTTAGTGTAGAAGAGGAGTATGGGTAAACTCTGATGTTTACTAAAGCTGCTGATGAGCCTCCTTCCCTTGTTTGTTTAAGATTTCCTGTAACTCCTCTTAATCCTGCATCTGAAATTTAATTTAATTATGTTTATTTACATTTAATTTCTCGCCTTATGTTGTGCTTTTATGCCATCTCTCACATTCAGCTGCTTTTGCTTTTCCTCTCACTGCAGGCGCACTCACAAGTGGGCAAACTCTTCCTTCACACACACGCATTCATTCACTTTTAGCACTCACCTATTAATAGACCTGGTTGGGTCCACTGCCTTGCTAACGTCACTCTGCTTGTCAGTAAGTCTGCGCCTTGGAAACGGCACCCATGACACCACTAAACTATCACATGATGAGAGGAAACAGCCAGCAGTCCAGCTGCCACATCACCTGACCCATGGGAAAGAAATAACCAGGACTCATGCAGAGAGGAGACACCATGAGCATGAGGAGGAGAGGATGTTCTAGCAGAGGTCGGGGTTAAAATTATGCAGGAAATGATGAGATCTCAGGTTCAAGGGGGCACTGGAATTAAAGATATCTTTTTTTTTTTTTGTTTAACAGGATGCCCAGTGTCTCTGCAGATGTTTGCATGAGAGAAATGTGTGCAGATGACCAATGATGCTGAACTGCTGACATCAAACGTTGCTTTAAATGTTGATAAAGCAGCTGTCTCCTGATGAAATCTCTTCTTTAAGGGTGAAACACTGGGAAATTACTGTGCAGACTGATTATGTGTTTGGACCTCTTCTATTTGTGGCCTTGAAGAAAAGTGGGGTGATGTTTTTCAAACCAAACAAAAAAATCGAACTCCAGTGAATTTATATTTGGTTGCACAACTTATGAAGAGAGTTTAAAAGAGTCCTCAATTCAAAAGGACGGCATGTCTCCACTCCACATGGAAATGTCTAGTAGGGCCACACAATTGCAGCATTTGAGACAGGGCAGAGTTTTGTGTTACGGTGAACACTTGGGTAACGGATAGACATCCGATGTCTGAGATCACAAGTAAGTGGCCCATAACATGAATGAGGTACAGCAACAGAAAGGCAGCTCCAGTAGCAGCATCAGCTCATGGAGCAGGGTCCTTCATGGCAACTCTGTCATGATGGCCACCATGATAAGACGTGGACCACCTATAAAAACGAGGGGGTTCCCTAACCTCGATATCTGGTGAAAATGTGTGAGGGAATGCAGGTCAGGTATGGGGGCATATGCCACTTCGGCACATGAACCTTGGTCCTGTACTGCTCTGGCCATCCTCCAGACCTGTCAGGCTCATGCCCCATCTCCCCAGGTATCCTCCCAGGTGCCCCCTCCACAACACATGCGGCCACCCGATGTCCAGTCCAACCCAAGAGCACCAAGTGTGAGGTGAGCTGGATCAGGCCTTCAGGTGCTTGTAGAAGCACAGCTGCCACTCCCATATTAGGCAGCCGATCCTTCCCATCTGTGTTCTCCTGAGCACGTCTGCATTAGACACATGGTCTAACAACGATACCCAAAGATGAGCCGAAGAGAAGCTGTCTCAAAGGAGTTCAGCCGGCACCTCTGGGCATCAGCCAATGTCCAGGCCTCTAAAGAGTATAGTAAGTCCAGGAGAACCGAGGACTGAAAGACACTGGCTTCCATCCGCATGCTCGGATACTGTGAACCCCACACTGTCTTGCTCAGCAAACCCATCACCCCATGCACGAGTCCAGGTCTGTGGCTGATCCCAGCCTCGCAATCAGCAGATGAGTGGATTACACTGCCAAGGCAGGTGAACTGCTCTACATCTTCCACGATCTCACCGTTCACAGATACAGATTCAATGGCAGCATCCAAGGCTACCCCGAATGCCTGGGTCATTGTTTTGGTCTAGGACAGGGGTGTCCAAATTATAGTCCGGGGTCCAAATGCGGCCCACAGTACAATTTTGATTGGCCTGCAGCAAATTCTAGAAATAAAATGAAAAATGGCCAAATTTGAACATGAAGATTGAACATTGACACACAAGGCAGCGCCATCATGCTAATTCTGTAAACAAACATTTCGACAAGATTTTATTATTTTTTTTATTGATTTGTTTTTAGTCGGGCTAAATTGAGACAACACTCTACATAACATTATCTTATCATTATCTAGCAGTAAATAGCAGTATTTAAAGGCTAAACTGGGCCCCTGAAAACCTGGAAATTATTGTCTAGTTGCTTTGTCATCCATCAAATCATTAAATTAAAGTTTCCCAAACAGCCTTGAATGTTTCTGTATGCGGCCTTCAGCGGAAAAAGTCTCAACACCCTGGTCCAGGAGACCTCTTCAGCCCCCCACTCAGCCCTCACAATGACATCTACAGTCTCTGTAAGGGTCAAAGCATCATCAGCAAAATCCAGATCAGTGATGTGTGATGTGTGTGGACATCACACTTCATAGCACTTCCTGGACAAGAATATAGCCAAACGCCTTCTAGAAGTCAATATTGGCAAGCAACCCTCTATTGCAGGGGTCATGAAGTACGTTTTCACAAGGGCCAGATTTAGTCTTGACAGAGACTCTGGGGGCCGCCAGACTTTAAAATAGGCAAAAACAAAATAAATATTTAGGTCTGATCAAAGGGGCTCTATAAAGATTTAGAAAAGTATCAGTGTAGTGACACTGCCAGCCATTAGGCGAACTACAACAACATTGTGTTGCTCCTCCATGACAGCGCGCTCCTTGCTCATGAACGAGCCTCCGGTTCATCAGCTGATACACACGCAGACCAAGGTGTTTTACCGGCATCATGTATACAGAGGAGGTAAGTGAAGTAACACTTAAGAGTTCCACAAACTAAAAATGAGAATGGATAAGTAAATTTGAACCTCTAGTGCGGACATGGCACAAAATTAAATATTGGTTCATATGAGGCGATTAAAGAAGGACGATATTTCCATGACCATTTCTATGAATAAACAACTTCACTACTTAGTGCAGCACTGACCAGTATATGGTCTTCTTACATGTGTAATGTGTATTGAATGGGACACGTTTTAGAGCAGAAGCAACAGGGCAAACATTGCTTAGCTCTGATAATGGTGCCTCGACCGCAGATATCAGATTTTAGGATATAGCTGGCATTATGTGCTGAAGATATTTTACAAACTATCAAAACATAAACTCAGTAAGTTGAGTCCAGTACCAGGAAGCAAGAAAAAGATGCAGTATTATCCGGAAAACACTAAATGAGCAACATCACATTCTCGTTGTTGGGATAGCATCTTCATAAGCAAGCTAACGTGATGTAGCATATGGTTTATACAGCATAAACACTACATTGTATTTCATGGTCCAGAGTGATGCCTTACCTTTTCAACAGAAAGACGGCCATCTCTGGATCGGTATTTGTCCCAAGCACCGAGCGAAGCTCCCTTCATTTCTCAAATGCTCCAACGATATTTATCCTCGATTTCCCCCTGCGTCGGTCACACTCTCTTTTAGCTTGACAACTATTTCAGTGTTGTTTTTGGGGTGCATTTAATAGCTGCAGACATTTAAAGCTAAAAGATAAAAGATAAAACTCAAATCACTACATCTTTCCTACTTTTCTGAATTTAATGATCGTGTAGGGGCCGAAGAGGAGGCTTTGGGGGGCCTGATTTGGCCCTCAGGCCGCCGGTTGATGATCAGTGCTCTACTGAATTCGCAGAAGTGCTCAGTGAGGACCTGAAGAGCCAGGATGTGGTCTACCTCTTAGCCTGACTGTTCAGGCTGCTGGTGTTGGAGCAGCTGATCATTAATCCTGTTCAGCATCAAGGACCATTACCAGGACTGAGTAGGTTTACTCAGATCTCACAGCTCTAGATCTAGAGTTAGTAGGCCACGTCCATTCGTAAATTTTACTTTCTTATTGGCAGACTTTTTAAACTTCCTGCAAGTAACATAGGATTAAAATGGTCTTCAATATCTTGAAATGACTTACCAGGTGGCTTCAGCCCAAAATAAATGCAATAATATCTCTTACTTGGAATTAGATAAATAAGCTCAAGTTTTAAAAGTAAACAGGATGCACAGATGAGAGCGGGTTTGCACTGTGCACTTAACTTTTTAAAATAAAGGTGTGAAAGTGTGTTTATGAAAATACAGTATTAATGTATGACACCTTGACCTTAATAATAAAAAACACGAAAGGAAACACGGCTTTAAAAAAGGCCATAAATATCCACACCCTCAGTGCATGTGTGCGGCGTGCAGCAGTGTGACGGTATGATGCACGTCACTTTAGGGGCTAATTTTGTCTTCAAGGAGTGGGTGTTGATGACAGGAACACGACCTCAGTTACTCTGCACACCAACAGGACAGAGGCATGAGAATGTGCAGCTAAACAGAATCCATCAACCTACGGACACAAAGTATTAGGAAAACTATCATACAAAGTCATGCGGTGATTTCAGAGCTAAAATGTCCCACTGAAGCCCCATTTCAATTAAGCGTCATCTGTAGGAATTTCTTTAGTACCTGATATAAACATGTAGAAATCAAACGTAATTCCCCAGCTCTGCTATTCATAAGGATTTATAGTATTTCTTCTGCTCGGTGTTGTCTCTGCAGCCTTTCACTGGTCTGTGGGAGAAATATTCAATATGACATCCTGACCTGTGCTTGCCTCTCCATTCTACCCTTTTGTTGGCTTTATCTCCACATGCGGTAGCTGTAAAGGTCATTAATCCTGAGCGCTGTCTCGTACAGGCAGAGGTCACGACCTCTCAACCACACAGGTCTTACGCTACTCTGCAAAAAGGATTTCATCTAGAGTATAATATCTGCTTTCCTGCGCCCTAGAAATGATTACTGTTAAAGGTTTGCGTGAGTAAATGTCGGCTGAGGTTTGACCTTTTTAAAGTTGTGAGCTTTTAGTGGTTTTAAAGGAGTTGTAATATGAAGAAAACACCTTTTGAATTTAGCTAACGTGACAAGATGACACCATACCTGACATGGACGAGAGCTGAAAAGCCTTGAGCAGGGTGACAGGAGTGATGTCTGTGAAATGCCCATGAGCCTGTTCTACCCATCATCCTCCATTAATCTCCAGTAACGCCTCACACTTGCCTGATGCTAGTGTGCTACATCCGTGCACACAGGCAGGGCTGGACTGGGGAGAAAATTTGGCCCTGGCATGTTTAATTCAACTTCATTCATTAAACAAATCTGGCAGTTACACTCTTGAAATAACCACATCACAAACACAATGGACTAAAGAACATTTCATGATTAGAAAAGGGGTCAGAGGTCAAATCTGGGACTAAATTATAGAACTGTAGAATTGAACGGTGGCTCACATTAGCATTGCCAGCATTGCTTCGCTAGCTATGTAATTAGCATTACTACATTAGCCAATGTAGCTAAGTAAGCTTTAGCAAGGCGAGCTTTAGCTAACTTTACCAAAGCTAATGTAGCTACAAAGATAACATAACTATGAAGCTTACAGAGCTGCTTTGTAAACTTATCTCTTGCTACATTAGTTATACTACATAGCTCCATTATCTATAGCTGAGTTAGCATAAGCAATGTAAGCTTAAGCAAACATAGCTAAAGCTAACTTAGCTATATAGATAACTTAGATTGATAGCTTATGCAGCTGTGTTGTTAGCTTGGCTCTAACTATGTAGTTAAATAGCTACATAGCTCCATTAGTTACATAACTTGTTATTTATGGTTTATTTGACTTTAGCAATGTGAGCTTTAGCAAACATAGCTAAAGCTAACTAAGCTATATAGATAACTTAGACTGATAGCCTATGTTGCTGCTTTGTGAGCCAGGCTTTAGCTATGTAGTTACAGTAGCTACATAGCTACATTAGTTACATAACTTGTAGTCTAGCTTAGTTAACTTTAGCAATGTCAGCTTTAGCAAACATAGCTAAAGCTATCTTAGCTACATAGATAACGTATCTACATATCTTGCATAGTGGCTTTGTGAGCTTGGGTTTAGCTACATAGTTACATAACCTTATTACCCACTTGGCTACTTTACTTACCTATCCCTGTTATCTATAACTTGTTATCTAAGTTAGCTTTAACAACATGAGCTTAAGCTGATGTAGCTCAAACTGATTAAGCTACATGGATAACATAGATACATAGCTTATGTAGCTGCTTTGTGAGCTGATTTTTAGCTACGTTGCTCCATTTTTCTATGTAGTTGATGGGCTATGTAAGCTACACTTTCTGCATTTGAATGTTTTTATTGGAGGGAAGGCTTTTTTCAAGTAATCAAACTGTTTACCCGTCTTTATTCAGCATGCTGTAATCCGATGATCAGGTTTTTGACTTTTACTTTGGTATACTGTCAGTTACCTTAACCCTTAGCGGAAGTTTAATCTGACTTTATTTCAAAAGTTTTAGGTTGTATTTCTGATCAGAGATGTGTGGTTTGCAGCCAGACTGTCCTGGAGGGGAGGGTGTTAACGGCGCTCTAGGAGATGTGATTGGGCGAGTAAACTGTCAATAAAAAGAAAATAACCAATGTGCTGTTGCCCCTGCGCTATTGGCTGATGCTTGGTAGGGGGGACGCTTAATCATACCAGCCTGAAGTGCCTCGGGAAAATGCCCAGTATGTGATTTTGGTAGTCCAGTCCTGCACACAAGTGTCACATTTGTAAAGGTTTTTCTTCCAATTTTCAGTAAAAGAGACCGCACAGATATGTTAATGCTAAGGATAATTAATTTTTGCTAATGATAATTGCTAGCATCAGCACACTACGGAAAATGCTGTTTCTATGTTTCTTAGAATAATTTGCAGCCGTCTGATTCTGATATTTTCTAAACTTTCCTTGTACAAAATGTGCACTACAGTTGACCTGTGAGGCCTTCTATAAAGAGGTGTGTGCCTTTCCAATGTAATTTTAATTTACCACAGCTGGACTCCAGCATCTCGGCAAATATTTAGAGAAATGGGAGGAAACTGAGCTACATTTATGGAGTTTTTGAGTTTAGATTAATGAGAATAAAAATGATTTTATTACCTGCCGTAGCATCAGGATGCAACATTACAAAATTATAACAGTGAAGGTGGTCTGGATGCACTGTCGCTAGTCTGGATATCTCTTGCATAGCTGGTACAACCCAGTTATGATCAGTAATGTGCATGGGAATAAACAAGTCATAATCCATAAAGTTTGTGTTGCCCTTTAACCAAAAGTCACCTATGTGAGTCTGAAGATGGTTTCTGGCCCTTGTTAATTACTTATCTGTTATCTCCACAAACACAGCTGTTATAATGTTTGTATTTATGCCCCTAAAAACAGCCTGGAAATGCTCGAAACTATCTGTGCTGAACAGTGAAGAGATTCTGAGTGCTTGCCAGCCAATAAATGAATTTGAATTTGATCGCTGGCTCATTTAGTGGAATGGGTTTCTTGCTTAGCTGGGAGACAATTAGAGCCAATCAGCTATGAACACAGCCTTTCCATAAATCTTATTTTGGAGCTGTGTGGTGCAGAGTCCCACTGCTCATTCCAGACTTACCTCAAACAAGACATCCCCCCTCCTTTTTCCCTTTAAAGGAACTGAGTGTATTGATCCCTTTATGTGATTATTACAGCTTTCATTAACAGAGGCTGCAAACAGAGTAGCCTCCTCTGCTAGTCATTTCATCCCCAAGGACATCTGTGTGCATTTGTGCATGTCTTATCTTCCCTAAATATGAGAGAGTAGACCTATTAGATGCTCAGGGAATTGATCTGGAGCAGCTGGTCAAAGGTTATCAATAATCAGGTCAGTGTTTGCTGAATCAGCCCGGTGTCTGTGATTTTCTTTAGAAACCGACTGATCAGGTCAGAAGTCACAATCTCCCTGATGCAGAGAGAATCCCAACGTTTGTTTACAACCAATAAGTGGGTCAGGAGGCTCTGGATGAAGGGATGTATGCTGAAGATCTGATGTTTGAGATTTTAAGACTTCTTCCTGCTAAGGGCGAACGTGCAGTGGGGATGAGGAGAGGGCTGGGCTTATATTTTACTATTACACAAAGATAACCTGAGGAAATACTAAATGCAGCTTTTAAATGAAGATTTCATTTATTAAGCACAAAAAAACATCCAAACCTACCTGGCCTTATGTGAAAAAGTCACTGCCCTAAAATCTAATAACTGGTTGTTCCATCCTTGGTGGCAACAACTACAAGCAAGCATCTGCAATAACTGTCAATGACTCTTTCACATCACTGTGGAGGGATTTTGGCCCACTCTTCTTGGCAGAATTGTTTTGATTCAGCCACACTGGCGGGTTTTCCAGCATGAATGGCCTGTTTAAGGTCAGGCAACAGCATCTCAGTCAGATTTAAGTCCAGATTTTGACTAGGCCACTTTTAAACTTGTTTTTTAAGCCATTCTGGGGTGGACTTGCTGGTTTGTCTGGTAGAGATTTCATGGTTCCATCAATAAAGGCAAGTGGTCCACATCCTGAAGCAGCAAAGCAGCTGTAGACTAGACGATGATATTTTTTAGGGATTCGGGGTCAGGGAATTCTTGCAGGATTCCCATGGGATTGGAATCAGTCCACTATTTGATCACATGATTGGGATGGGAGAAAAAGTAAGCGGGAATGGGAACCATCATAACATAGACCAGCTTTTATGTACAGAAACGCACATGGAGTTTTATGGTCATTTGGTTAGGGGGATTTTTAGTGGAAAATGGACAGAAGCACTGCAAGTTGACCACAGTTGGCAGCCATTTTGCTTGTAGTTTTCTTTCAGTGAGCCAACACTGTAGCACAGGTCAAACGAACTACACTTCCTGCAAATGTTGCACCCTTAAAAAGGGAATATTAGCAGTGAGCAAGGAACCACACGTGCCACTGCCTTCTTCACCCATCTGTATTGAGGGAAGAAACAGAGAGGGAACTCTCCTCACTGCAGCCCCTAGGCTGAAGCAATCGATCACCGAAAAGTCAACCAATATAAACAAATCTCTACATGAACTTCTACCGTTTCTTTCTTGACACTAACAAAATAAACTCGAGACAATACTAGTGCACACAACTAAAAATTAAACAATTTTTACAAAAAGATGGTAAAACTATGGCAAATGCAGTACAGGAGAAAGAGATGAATGATTAGTTATGCCTGGCGTATAGAACCTCTCACAAAAACAGCCCTGCTGCAGCGGATATTTCCTGAGATGATGCCACCCTTTTTGGGAGAAACTGAAGAGTTCATGAGAGTCGAGCATGATGCTTACCCTTCTCTTGCACATTGCAGTTTTTTTATTTAATGCCAAATGTCTTGAGTGGAAATCCATAAATGTTTAAAGCAATCCATTTTTCAGAAACATTAAATACAACATTAGATATCATGTTTGGGAATATATTCAACTTTTCAAATGAGTGGGATGGAGCAGGAGTGAAAATAAAAAGGGGGGGGGGGTATTCTACAGGGAGTGGGATGGATGGGATTGTTTTTTGTTTTTTTGGTTTTACTCTGAACTGGGATGGAACGGATTCATTCTGTGGGATTGGGATGAGACCGGAGTAAAATAAAAGGGGGGCAGAGGGACTTATTCTACTGGGAGTGGGATGGGATCATTTTTTTAACTCTGGATTGGGATTGGGATGGGATTAATTCCATAGGCATGGGATGGAGCAGTAGTAAAATTGAAGGGGGGCAGATGGAGTTTTTCTTCTGGGAGTAGGAAGGGATGGGATCTTTGTTTTTTACACTGGATTGGGATGGGCTGGGATTAATTCTGTATGTGTGGAATGGGGCAGGGGTAAAATAAAAGAGGGGCAGAGGGAGTTATTCTACTGGGAGTGGGATAGGATAGGTTTTATTTTCTCTGGTTTGGGATTGGGACAGGACGGGATTAATTCTGTGGGTTTGGGATGGGATGGGAGGAAAAATAAAGGGGTAGTTATTCTACTGGGAGTGGATTGGGACTGGATTGGATTAAGCCTGTGGGAATGGGACAGGATGGGAATTACCCTCTACCCCAGACCATCACACTACTACCATGTTTGACTGCTGGTATGATGTTCTTTTTATGAAATGTGTTTTGTTTTGTTTTTCTCCAGATGGAACAGAACACACCCCTTCCAAAAAGTTCAACTTTTGTCTGAGTTCATTTTGGACTACCTGGATGAGTCGTTGATGCACTCTTGGAGTCATTTTGGTAGGCCGGCCACTCCTGGGAGGGTTCACCACTGTTCCAAGTTTTCTCCATTTGTGGGAAATGGCTCTCCACCTGGTTCACTTGAGCCCCAAAGTCTTAGAAATGTCTTTGTAACCCTTTCCAGACTGATAGATGAATGTATTTCTTTAGATGGCACCATGATGTGTTGCTTTTGGAGATATTTCAGCCTGCTTCACTTCATCAGACAGGTTCCATTTAAGGGCTTTCTGGATTCATCACGTCTGGGACTAACCAGGCTAGTGAAACTGAACTCAGCCTTCCAAAAAATAGTTATTCACATAGAACCAGGTAGGTTTGGATGGCTTTTTTCCTTGAAATCATCATTTAAAATCTGCATTTTGTATTTACTCAGGTTATGTTTGGGCAAAATACTTTTTCGTGGCTCTGTACCTGTGTGTGATAAGAACCCTTGGAATGATCGGACAGCAGACAGACTAAATGAGAGATAAATGCACAGATTGAGGAGTTCTGTAGGCCTCTACCTCAGCACAGGAAGGAGGCGGCTCAGGAGGAATATTGGGATTCAGCTCGAGTCCTCCTCCTCTGTTTTCTATTCTGTCTGAGTGAAGCAGGCAGAGCAGGAGAGAGAGGCTGTTCTGTGTATCAGCACTCCAGGGGTTGCATGGCAGGCAGACACAAGTTTCCTACACTTTCTACACATGGAAGCCTGTTTGGGAATTATATTACCTTCACTGTGCATTTTACTAAAAGTGCATGCAGGTGCAATATTGCAAGTGACACAGCAGCAAAGAGGCTGTATAGAGAGAGGGCAGAAGTCCCACATGAGAAACATGATTCAATGCAGCACTGCTAACCTTGCTAGTCAGAGGAGCAGCTTGTTTGGGGTTTTCTTTCTATTGTGTTAGAAGGAGGTACAACATCTCTCCATCTGAGCAGTCAGCTGCCCTTGGGTCACTGCAGCATTCCTCTTTTTCCCTCCATGGCACTCTATAACTCCCTCTCACCATCTTCTGGGTAATTGTATCAGACATAAATGCAGACGTGCTTGCTAGCATATGCATGCGCCACTGCGGTCACACACACACGCCAAGCACACACCCTCTCAGGGCAGATGAGCAGGCTTGAATGACCCCTTGTCTCTGAGCAGGAGCTATAAAAAGCATCTCTCCCCGCTCCGAGTTGATGGAATTGCATAATGAGAGTGATGTCAGCATTGTTCTTCCCACGGTAACAAGTGACGCTGACGGGCAGTGGAGGCGAGGAGCGGCAGAGTGATTGAGGTGGATGTAGAGGAGAGGGAAAGAAAATAAAGCATTTAAAGTCAAAACTGTAGACAGAGAGGTTTTTATGTTACTGCAGAGTGGATTAAATCACAAAGTGACACAGCAGAAAGACTGAGTGGGATGCTGTACATTCTGTCCAAATTGCCTTATGTTGTTTGATATTTACATTTTTCCTCCCACATGAGCGAAAGGCTCAGAAATAAATAAAGTCAGTTTGTGGAAGCTGAGCTCATCATTAAACATCTAACCTCCCTCATCTAACCTCCCTCATTCTCCTCTTTCTGCTTATATAAAGTGACGCTGACCAAGCACAGATAACATGGAGTTCACTGCATCTTTGAGCAGACAATAAATATAACCATTAAGATACTCAGTTACTTTATAAGATATCTGCTGAGCATCAACAGTGTGGATTAAAGACATCACAAGAGTGATTAGTTTAAAAAGCAAAGGACTGACTCATAAATAATCCCACTTAATCTTCACTTATCATCAAATGTCTGCAGAGACTCTTCTCTCTGCCTCTAAACACCTTCCTAATCTCCTATTTACTTGCATATTTCTCACACTTAAATGTTACAGATCATGACACAAATCCTAACTTTCAGAGCCCTCAGCTATTCTTTTTAACCATTCTGTCTCACCCGGACTTTTTGTCTTGAAAACCCTGTGGTGCACGGTCGAGCTGTAAACACCCTTTTCTTCAGGCTTTGAGAAAATTTGTGCTGCAACGATCCTACCTGAATTTCTCAAAAGTTATGGGACTATAAAGTGGAAGGAAAGAAATCTATTAGGAAATCAAAACATAATGACCAAGATTTTTTCTTCTTTTTGCACAAACTTGCTCCCAACTCTTGGGACCAAAGAATAATAATACAAAAATCATTCCGTGACAAAAAGTCTTGAAAATATAGACATGTTTACAAAAAAGTCCTTGCAGTTTTGGGAATTTGAGTCATAATTTAAAGCAGTTCCTGACTCCAAGGGACACATGACGGCCTCTCTGTGTCTCTTTCTCTCTATTATGAGTCATTCAGGTTCTCTTCTCCAGTTTCAAAGTTTGTGCACATGCTTGTTTCGCAAAGCATTGTGTGACGATGTAACAGCCTGCCGTTGGTTGTCACAGTCCAGTCACAATACATTCTGTGAGACAGGCTCTATGGCAGCAGGCTAACCCAATAGCCACAGGAACGATCAAATGGATTATGAATACATAAAAAGTTGCTTGGAAAATGTTCGGTAAGAGCTACAAAGGTGTGGATAGCATCATTAGAATGGCACAACAGAGGGCTGCATGTGGAAAAAACATGTAAGAGGCTATAATTTATGGTAAAAAAGTTATTTCACTTTGATTAACACGTGTCTCTTCTTGTCATATACGACAACGCCGGTCTAAGAGGGTTGATATTAGACAACGATAAGCCAAGCAAATACAAAATGCCTTTTTTAAATGAGGATTTTATGTATTAACACCTGATAAAGCACCCATTGTCATACTTTGAAACTCCAAATTTAAGCCCAGGAAAATGATTGGTGGACATCCCATGACTTTTTAAATTTAGGTCAGGGCAGCTCTGGGAGCATATGGCGGTTCTGCATTTTGACATGTCAGCTTTGGTCCTGTACTACTCTGGACTCCCGATGGCCATCCTCCCGGCCTGTGCTCCATCCCTCCAAGTACACTCCCAGCTGCCCCCTCCATGATGCCCCTGGCATGCATACCGGCCCACTGGGTCCTGGTTACCCAGTACAAGGTGAGCTTGATCAGCATGCCAGGTGCCTGTATAAGCACAGCTGCACATATCAAGCAGCTGACCCTCTCCTGAGCACATCAGCATTAGACACACGGTCTAGCAACCATTCCTAAAAATGTACCATCACAAAGGAGTCCAGTTGGCACTTCTGGCCATCAGCCATAGTCCAGGCCTCACCAGACTATAGTACTTTGGTCTGCATGCTCAGATACCTTGAATGCCACACTCAGCAAACCCATCACTCCATGCACGAGTCCAGGTCTGGGGTTGAGCTCAGCCTTAGGTTGCATTCACATTGAATAATACTGTACTCTCTGCTTACTTAAACCTGGCAATCTGGTTGCTCAGTTGAAATGAGAAGGATGCCGTTCTAACTGTACTGAGATTGTTTTTGAACTACTGTGATTTTTGCTTGAAGCCGAAGCTTTGAGACCCCCCTATTTCAACCTCAAATCAACGAGTGAATAAGCGTAGATTGTTTTTACAGCAGAGTGATCGTCTCTGTGTTCATGAACATGCTGGGCTGATCTTCTCTCACAGCTGAATGATGGTGTTGATTCTCATTTGCAGTCCTGGTGCTTTAGTATCTGCAGTAAACTGAGCTCATCTTCACTTATTAATCTCAAACGGTTGCTCACTTTCTCGGCTCTTCACGCCCCCAGCACAGTTGTTCATAAATGCGTCCCCCCGGTCTGTTTCTTGTTCTCCCCCTCTGTTACTGTAAAACCCTGTGTCTGCATACTTGTGTATGTTACCCCAGGGACGCATCAGTGCCTCAGTTTTCCTGCAGGTTACTGCTCTGCTCAACACTTGAAAATCTTCCATTGTTAGTATCTGGTACAAACAAACAAACTGACACAAAATGAATGTGTTCTCACTGAGTAACAGTGAACTACAGCCGCTATAAAAAGTATTCACCCCCTTGGATGTTTCACCCTTTAATTGATTTTATAAATCAATCATGATCAATATAATTTGGCTATTCGTGACAAAAAAACACCCTCTTTAATGTCAAAACAGATTTCTACAAGGATTGTCCTGTCCAGCATCCCCACAGGATGATGCTGCCACCACTGTGCTTCACAGTGGGGATGGTGTGTTTGTGATGTGCAGTGTTTGGTGTCTTGTCTGATGGCCAAAACTCTCCAATTTGATCTCATCTTTCTCCCACTTGACCATAGAGTCTCCCACATGCCTTTTGG
This sequence comes from Cheilinus undulatus, assembly GCF_018320785.1. Classification (NCBI taxonomy): domain Eukaryota; kingdom Metazoa; phylum Chordata; class Actinopteri; order Labriformes; family Labridae; genus Cheilinus; species Cheilinus undulatus. Next base: position 4,612,632 of record NC_054884.1, on the reverse strand, counting down.
TGAACTCTCGTCCAGATTGAATCTGAGTTTTCTTCAACAGTGTCTTTCTCTTTGCCACTCTCCCATAAAGCTCTGACTGGCCGACAGTTGTTGTCTGCAGAGTCTCTCCATCTCAGCTGCTGAAGCTTGGAACTCCTTCAGAGTAGTCATAGGTGTCTTGGTGGCCTCTCTCTCTAGTCTCCTTTTTGCACGCTCACTCAGTTTGTGAGGACGGTCTGATCTAGGCAGATTTACACGTGTGACATATTCCTTCATTTCTTCATGATGGATTTAACTGAACTCTGGGGGATGTTCTGTGCCATGGAAATTTGTATGTCTCCATCCCCTGACTTGTATTTTTCAATAACATTTTCTCTGAGTTGCTTGGAGTGTTCTTTTGTCTTCATGGTGTAATGGTAGCCAGGAATACTGTTTAATCAGTGACTGGACCTTCCAGACACAGGTGTCTTTATACTCCAATCACTGAGGCACATTCACTGCACCCGGCTGATCCTCATTTCACTGATGGTGAGACTACTAACACCAACTGACCGGACCTCTGTTGAATTAGGGGGTGACTATTTATGCAGACACTTATTTTAAATGACAGATTTTTTGTAACTGACATAACTTTGTAGAAATCTGTTTTCCCCTTGACATTAAAGAGTTTTTTTCTTGATTTTTTTTTTTTTTTTTTTTTTTTTTGTTAAACAAGCCAAATTCTGTTGATCATGACTTATGGCTCATTACAGCCCAACCTTGTCCATGTTTTGTTTGATTTCAGTAGTTGTACCTGTGAGTAAAAGCGTCTTTACTCACATAACATATCACACATTTTAGGTAGACCGTGCAAAAAGGCAGCAAAGAACAGGAAGTTGATGGGCTAATAATGAGGATGTGACTCTGTGTTTTAGGTGTTTTAGGATAGATGAGACAACTTATCTCTCAGTGACAGCCCCGGGCAACGAGAGCTGAAAGTCTGAGTGAGCATGCAAAAGAGGAATAAAGAATTTAATCAATCATGCAATGCAAAATATCGTCTCCCTGTCTGATTAAAACCAGAGCTTTATTTAAAATTGATGATAAATGAAAATCATGGCACTTTTTCAGAATGTGTGATGTTGTAGTCAAAATAGACAGACTTTTAGGTTTTAAGCAGCCTGGCATAGGCATTCAGTTTAATGCTACACATCAGCTTTGGCTCCAAACATTCATCAACTCAAACTGCAGGTCTGATTTGCAAAAAGTTTGCAGACTTTGCATCCTCTAAACCAGTGTTTCCCAACCATTTTTCCTTCCTTTGGCTTAACCAAAGAGCCGAATTGTTGAAAATATGTTTGCAAGAGCCACAATCTAAGTGGTGAAAAGTGGCAATTAAAATAAGATGGCAAAGATGATGATGGCAAAACGGTCAAAAAGCAGCAAACACTGAGAGAAAAGTAGCAAAAATGGGTGGGAAGTGACCAAATAATGAGTTAAGAGTGCTAAAACATTGCAAAAAAAATGAGTGAATAGTGATTAAAAAAAGGGGCAAATAATAAAAAAGGTAGGAAAAATGGCCGAAAAGTGGCATTTAATTGTAAAAGCAACTTAAATGTGTGAAAAGTGGCAAAAGGGGCAAAAATGGGAAAAAATTAGAGAAAAGGGTGGGAAAAATGGGCAAAAAACATGAAAGAGTGGAAAAATGGGAAATAGTGGCATTTAATTGCAAAAGGCAACTTAAATGGGTGAAAAGTGGCTAAAATGGGCAGTAAAAATGGATTTAAAGTAGAGACAAAATGCAAATAAGGTCAATGGAAATATGCAAACAAAAAATATAAGTTGGCTATTAAGTTCGCCTATGAAAGCCTACTGTTTAAGCGTGGGAAACAAACTGATTAAAGTTACTTGCAATGGATAATTTCTGAAGTCAAAGTTACCCTTTTTTAAGATTTTCTGGGGGAATAATGTTTCAAATTAAGACATAAAAGAGCCACAAATCATCAGAAATGAGCCACATGTGGCTCTAGAGCCACATGCTGAGTATCACTGCTGTAGAGCATTTATGAAGTCAGGCACTGATGTTGGACCAGAAGACTGGCTCCCAGTCTTATTTCAAGCTCCTACCAAAGGTGTTTGATGGGGTTGAGCTCAGGTCTCTGTGTGCCGGTTAAGTTCCACACCAAACTCATCAAACCATGTCTTTAAAGTCCTTCTTTGTGCACAGGGGCACAGTCATGATGGAATAGAAAAGGGCCTTTCCTAAAGTGTTGCCACGCAGTTGGAAGCATAGCATGTTCCAAAAATGAGTGCTTTACACCACTGCATCTGACAGCTTGCATTGCACTTGGTGATGTATGGCTTGGATGCAGCTGCTCGGCCATGGAAACCTATTCATGAAGCTCTCTACCACTGTTCTTGAGCTAATCTGAAGGCCACATGAAGTTTGGAGGTCTGTAGCCATTGACTCTGCAGAAAGCTGGCTGCCTCTGCGCACCATGTGCCTCAGCATCCGCTGACCCCGCTTCGTCATTTTACCACTTGGTGGCTGAGTTGCTGTCACTCCTAATTGCTTCCACTTTGTTATAATACCACTGACAGTTGACTGTGGAATATTTAGGAGTGAGGAAATTTCACCACTGGACTTGTTGCACAGGTGGCATCCTATCACAGTACCACGCTGGAATTCACTGAGCTCCTGAGAGCGAGCCATTCTTTCACAAATGTTTGTAGAAACAGTCTGCATGCCTAGGTGATGATTTTATACACCTGTGGCCATGGAAGTGACTGGAACACCCGATTTCAGTTATTTGGATGGGTGAGTGAATACTTTTGGCAATATAGTGTAGCTCATGAATCTATACAGACTAGTGAGGCTTTAACTGCATTGTGTCATCATCAGAAAACAAACATATCTTTAAATAAACATGTTTTAAGAATTAGACACTAACATTGTGCATTTAGGAGAAAAATATAAGGACAGTCACTTTAGATTTACAGAGATATTTAAATAGAAGAAACAAAAAGAAAGCATATGTTTCCAGTACACTAACAGAAAACAGCATACTTATTTGAAAATGCCTCTCTCACTTTTTAAAGTGTTGTCTAATCTGTCCACTCCCACGGGTGTCACACCTGCTGTAAACTGTACAGGCAGTCATCATCAATGACTTTGTTTTTCTGAAGAAACACAGCCAATATTATCTTGACAGAAAAGAACAATAACATCTGGTCCATTGCTAATCAATTCCTTCAGGATTCTCTCTATTTTTCTAATGGATGTGCCTTCAGCAAGCCTATTATTTTCTTCACGGCTAATTTAAATTTTGTTTTCCTGCAGCATTTCAAAGAAAAATCACTTGACAGTTGCAGAGAAACAAGGCTGCTATCTGAGTCTCCTGGTGATGACTTTTTAACTATTTCTTATGACTTTATTGGTCCAAACGTGCTGTTTTTCACCACGTTAGCTGTGCCTGGAGAGCAGTAGGAGGAGGATGCTGGGTCCCAGCTCTGACTGGTTGACTAGAGTTACAAATGAGACTGATCCCAAATATCAGCAGAGGGAATTTCCTAAAGAAACAAAGCCTCTTTGTTACCCACAAGCCATTGCAGATGCAATAGTTATAGTTTGGGGTTTTAATCAAGTTTAAATTGAGTCTGTAATAACGCTGGCCATGCTTTGAGACTCATATCCTTAAATAATAAAAGTTTGCTGTTTAAACAAAGTCGAGAATTTTCTTTAAATACGTGTTTCCTCTTACAGTTAGAGCTGCACTGTGATTTAATCTCCATGCTGGGTTTTTTATTCTAGAGAGAGAGAAGTAAAGCAGCCGTAACGGTCACTATGCAGTCAGGATGTCAAAAATGTCATTATTTTAAATGTCATGTTCTCTGAAGCTTTACACTATCATTTATTTTAATGACCAGAAGTGTCTGACTGAAGAGAGCTCCAACCTTAGAGTTTTCAACTTTAGTACTGTGATAGAGATCTTGATTTTACTGTGCTGCATCTTTATTTAGAATTCTCTACCTCAACTGAGGTTATAAATGCTTTATTTTCTTTAGTTACCTGGGACTTCATCTGAGTCCAGCTAACCTCAGTCTAAATATAGCTTTTCTGTGAAGGCCTCAGACATATGCTGGAGAACATCAGTAAGGAACACACCAGACAGGTCAGGGATAAAGTTATGGAGAAATTTAAAAAGCTTTGAACATCTCACAGAGCGCTGTTCAATCCATCATCCAAAAATGGAGAGAGCATGGCACAACTACAAACATGATTATCTATAGATCTTGGAAAGCTCAGTTCAGTTTCACTGGCCACACCCAGGCCTGATTACCGCCAGATTTGTTGAATCAAGAAATCCCTTCAATAGAAGCTGTCAGACAAAGTGAAGTAGGCAAGATCTCAGAAAGAAACACATCGTGCCACCATCCAAAGGAACTCAAGAACAAATGAGCAACAAAGTGATTAAATCTATCAGTCTGGAAAAGGTTACAAAGACATTTCCAAGGCTTTGGGACTCCAGCAAATCACGGTCAGAGCCATTATCCACAAATGGAGAAAACTGTGAACAGTGGTGAACCTTCCCAGGAGTGGTCAGGCAACCAAAATGACTCCAAGAGCGCAATGACGACTCATCCAGGAGGTCACAAAAGAACCCAGAACCACATCCAAAGATCTGCAGGCTTCACTGGCCTCAGTTAAGGTCAGAGTTCATGACTCAACCATCAGAAAGACACTGGGCAACAATGGCATCATGGGAGAGTTCCAAGGCCAAAACCACTGCTGACAAAAAAGAACACAAAGGCTCGTCTCACATTTGCCAAGAAACATCCTGATGATCCCCAAGACTTTTGGAGAAATATTCTGTGGAATGACAAGACAAAAGTTGAACTTTTTGGAGTGTGTGTGGCCGTTCTAACCTGGCACGCCACTCATACACAGCGTTTGGGAAAGGGCAGAGTTCAGAGTGTGATTGGATGAACATTCTGTCTGTCACATCTTTACGGACTAATCAGAGCAACAAAACAGGTGACGTAGCCCCTACAGAGGAGTAAACTCCAAACAGAACTGCATAACGTGAACCATGGCGACTGTAGACGTGTCAGTACACGACTTTTGTCGTTTTTGAAAAGAAAACAACTCACTGCTGTTCTTTGTTCTTCTTTTAACGAAGAAATGTCGTCAAGTTCGGATAAAACTGGCAATTTAGCAGCATCCACGCTAATCTCTTCCACCATATCTGCACCAGCCTCTTGTTGCTGCTTGCTCCACGTCACGACTCTCCCGCACCTGAAAGTACTGCCCCTCGCTGCTGATTGATCCTGTCACTTTCTAACCGGGCCCAAATGGTTCAGACAGGAGCTTTGCGAAATTGATTTGCCAGTGAGAAACACGGAAATGGGCAAATCCATCTGCTTTGCAAGGTTACAGCCGTTCCATCTGGAGTAAAAATAACAGCATTTGATAAAAAGATCATCAGGCCAACAGTCAAACATGGTGGTGGCAGTGTGATGGTCTGGGGATTCTTTGCTGCTTCAGGACCTGGACCACTTGCTGTGATTGATGGAACAATGAATTCTGCTGTTGACTAGAAAATCCTGAAGGCCAACGTCTGGCCATTAGTTCATGACCTCAAGGTCAAATGGTTTTGGGTTATGCAGCAGGACAACGACCTGAAACATACCAGCAAGTCCACCTCTGAATGGCCTTAAAAAAAACAAAACAAAACAAAATTAAGGTTTTGGAGTGGCTAAGTTAAAGTCCAGACTTAAATCCAATTGAGTTTATGCTGGAAAACCCTCCAATATGGCTGAATTAAAACAATTCTATGAAGAAGAGTGGGACAACACTCCTCCACAGTGAGGAGAAAGACTCATCACCAGTTATTACAAATGTTTGATTTCAGTTGTTGCTGCCAAGGGTGGAACAACCAGTTATTAGGTTCACATAGGGCCAGATAGGTTTGGAGTTTTTTCCCCTTAATAAATAAAATCATCATTTAGAAACTGCATTTTGTACTGTTGCTGTACTGTAGGTATGTTATTACGACTTGGACAAATTTGACGAGGTCTATCTTTAGTCCATCAAATACACGGGCTTCTCTAACACACCTCTGCCTTGTCGAATACTTGGTGTGCACATTTGTTGGCCTTGATTTTTTCTGCCATGTTATCTCAGTAGTAGGTATCAACATTTCCTATTAGAATCTCATCAAAGTTCTGGTATCAGATCACCCAGCAGGGCAGGGTGCTGATACAGTAACTCCCTTCATGACACCCTCCATGTTTTAAGCCAACAGGTTCAGAGCTAAAGAAAACATCTATAACCCAGTCTTAAAACCAGAAAACCCACACATAATCACAACATCTCCCCCCTGCTGTTCTGTGTTGTGGGAGAGATCAAGGGTGGCAACATCAATGTATTCTGGTCACATTAAACAGGAGCGAGCCTGCTGATTTGGTGGAATAGCCGTCTAATTACAGTGTAGGATTGAGGAAATAATGAGTGTAAGTGATGGAGCATGGCAGGAGGGAAAAGTGGATGCTGAGGCCTCTATTGTTCCGAGCCAGGGAGAGTCTGACTTCAGCATCGGTCTAATAAGCTGGGAGAGGGTGTTTTAAATTAAAGATAGATCCCTTATTGTTCCATGTGACATAAGCATCAAAAATATGTGGATGGAAAAGACTTAAGTGCTGTTAAGATGACGTATGATACCCTTTTCACAGTTTTTACAAAGTCCCCTGTGGTCCTAATGAATCTGTTGTGCCATGCATCAGTCAAAATTTACATTATAATGATGAAGCACCAGAGGAGGTTTTTGACTTAAACCAGCTCTGAACAGCCTTTCTCAGAATGCTCCATTTGGGGCAAAATTTAATGGGACACAAAAAAGCTCCATCTGATCCTCTGACTCTGTTGCGGGCGTGCGGACACAAGCACAGCTGCACACTTCCTTTAGCATGCCCTGATGCTAATGAATACAGATGTACAGCAGCATTTTTGAGGTCAGGTACCGATGTTGGACCAGGAGGTCTGGCTCACAATTTCTGTTCCAATTCATCCCAAAGGTGCTCCATGGGGTTGAGGTCATGTTGTTTCACACTGAACTCATAAAGTCATATCTTTATAGTCCTTCTTTGTGCACTGGGGCACAGTCATGATTGAATAGAGAAGGGCCTTCCCAAGAATGTTGCCACAAAACATTATACCAAATATGAGCATGGTATACATTTTCTGAGTGGTTTATTTTGTCAAAAGATAGTTAACAAAATGGCAAAACAGCCAGTGGACCTCTAAGAGTTAATAAAGGGAAATTATAGTTAAAAACTTATTAAAATGCATGGATATTTCCACTCAACATTTCTTGCTTGGCTGGCTGGTGAAGTAACCTGACATGCCAGAAGGGATTTGTTTCACACATCCATCTGGGAAAGCTTCAATAGGAAATGTTTGAGAAAAGGCAGAGGCTTTGAAAAAAACTTGGAGTATGATTGGATGAACGTTTGTCTGTTACATCTCTACGGGCCAATAAGAGCAACAAAACACATGATGTAGCTGCTATCGAGCTGTGCATGCACAGCTACGGGGAATAACGCGAAACATGGCAACTATAGACATGTAAGTACTGGACTTTTGTGGTTTTTGAAAACAAAACAACTCACTGCTGTTCTTTGTTCTTCTTTTAATGAAGAATTGTTGTCAAGTTCTGATAAAACTTAAACTTTAGCAGCATCCACGCTAAGCTCTTCCGCCATAATTGTACCCCCTCTTGCTGCTGCTTGTTTACGTCACGACTCTGCCGTGCCTGAAAGTACTGCCCCTCGTCGCCGATTGGTCCTGTCACTTTCTAACGGGCTCAAACGGTTCAGACGGGAGCTTTGAAAGATGGATTCACCAGTGAGATACAAGGAAATGGGTGTATCCATATGCTTTGCAAGGTTACTGGCAAAGGGGACTGTGTGTAATTTTCTCTCCAGGGGCCAAAAATCCCTAGCTACGCCCCTGCCAATCCCACACAGATTCTGACAATCAGTAACATCTTCTGATGTACCTTACATACATAACATATCAAATTGGGATTTTGTTGTGGCCCCCCCCCCGAAGAAAAATGCACCAGCTGCCACTGGTTTGCCGTAATGTCAGAATCAGCAGAGTTTGGCAACTTTTAGCACCGTACACCTCTGGGACTTTCCTTCGTGGCTGAGTTACTGTTGTTCCTAAATGCTTCCACTTTCTAACAACATCACTTACAGCTGACTTCTGATGACATTACACAATCTCAGCAAGGCGCTTGATTTTAAACCTGTGGCAACAGTCTGATTGAAACACATGATTTCAATATTTTAACAGGTGTGGCCAAATACTTTTGTCCATATAGTTTACATGCAGATGTATGGTAGATTTTTTATCTTTTTCTGATCTCATTCCACTCTATTTAAGTCTGAAATGTGTTTCTCGACCCTGATAAAGAACACACGCTGATACACGTCGGCCTAATAAAGTTTCCTACAAACTTTAACTGTTTCTGGAGCTTTCTGTTCTCTTCACAGCCTTTTTTTATCCTCCATGTACCTTGGAAATTGGTGGTTGTGCCAGAAATACCTACTCCAGCTTTCCAGGTCGACATCACAATTGTGGGTCTTGAAGAACAACAAAGGCAGAACATCAGAAAACTTCATCTCAGAAGCAGTGGGTGGAGGTCCCAGGTGAGGGGCAGGTATTATTATAGTGGCTCATACTGTGATGGAGACGGAGAGTAAAGAAAAGCTGATGCTCCACATTCACAAATTTTGTATTATTTGGGTTATCTTTGTCCAAAATTGCCCATTTAAACATTCAGGTGTGACTCTGTGGTGCATCCAGTCAAAGCAGGAAACACCAGGCCCATCAGGACTTGGCTCTGGTACAGTTGTGAAGCATCATGCTGGACTGTGTTTCTCAAAGGACTGGAAACAGACGTGGAGAACACCTCTGGGTCCCCCCCTGCTCCGACGCGTCTGCATTGACGTCACACAGTTTACACAGCGCGCACGGCAGGAATTGTTCCCTGTTGTGGATGTAATCGTGTCCCTGCTGCCCCCGCTCACAAACACAGGGGATGTGTTCTCTTACCTCCCTTCACTTTTTAATGTTTAGCTGGAGCCCGGAGATAAAGTCCAAATATAGCACAGGAGGCAAATGGGGAATGGGTGAGTCATCGGGATCAACTGAACGGAAGTCAGGAAGCAAGTTTCCATTTTCATTACAAACACAGGTGAAAGAGAAACATCAGCGGCGCCTGGATCAACAAGCATTCTGGAAATCAGGTCGGTCCATCCAAGAGCTCTCTCAAACCATTTTGAAAAACACTTAAAACACCAGGTCGTCATAAAAACACAGTTTTGGTGTATCATTTTGATGATTTATGGTTGCAAAGGGGAGGGGAGTGATGATTGCAGCAGCACCGGTTGGTGACTTCAATGCAATTATTTCTCCATTCACATTTGTTAAATTATGTGTTTTACTGGCTTTGTTATGTTACCCAGAAGGTTTTCACGTTCTAAAGACTGCAGCTTCCAACATGCCTCAAAGAAACAAAAGCAACACATACAGGTAGCTTTGCTGACTAAAAAAGAGCGCCCCCTGGATGCTGACATACAGGTGAAACCAAGAGTTTTTTTTTTTCCCCTGAAATCCAAAGTTTTTGTCTTAACACACTAGAAATGTTGGAATGTGGTTGCTATAAATATGTGAAAACACTGAGATCTAGATGTGACTGCATGTAATACTTGTAATACTGCATATGTCACCCATATGTAGGTGTGAAAACCAAATGTTTCGTCACATGACGCGCAACATGATGAACAATAAAGTTTTCACACCAAAACACAGAAGAGCAGCAATGGCCGCCATTGGGGTTGTTTATCGCCAAGGTGGTGCACACGCTGGTGGTGATTTGGCGAGCGAGGCTTCGCCACATCAAGAGATGCTGATGTACGAGAGTCGTGGTGGAAAACGTCCCGGTCCCTGTCACAGGTGGCACACCGTTACCTGTCCGTCGTTACCAGGGTTTTCGCCACGGCTAGGACTATAGTGACCAAAACAAAACACGCTCTTGATTCCGAAAACGTGGATCGCCTCTTGTAACTACATGGTGACTGAGGAAACAAAACATTTTACATAGATGTTAATAAAAATGTGCATAGATATTCCAATACAATTTGAAATCTGTAAAAAATAATAAATGTAATTCAAATGGGACTGTAGATAAATACTGACAGCCCTAGTATAAATGTCTCTGTCTTATAGTATTTGCAACATTACATTTGTCTAAAAGTGTTGAGTTAAGGTTAGAGCCAGTGGACTCGAAGTATTAAGCCAAAAAGGATTTCAGGTTCTTCCAACATTGCTCAGTCTTTTCACCAGGGGTCTGATAGAAACAAATCAAACATCGATTTCATCAGGTAGCGAGTGGTTGAGTTCACACATGCTCCTCATTTGGACAATGTTTGGTGCAAAGGCTGTATGAAAGGGGCTAAAGTAATGTTGAGGTATCTCCACAGGTGACTTGGTTTTAGCAAGTTAACACAGCCCAAAGTTTTTCGTGATCACCAATTCACAGTTTAAATCTGGCAGACCAAAAGCTGTGAAACAACTTGCCTAAACTTTCAGACACTCATGGGGGTTGTTTTTGGACTTGCAACCTTTACACCCACTCAACACAGCTGAGTGGACAGCTTTGGGGAAATGTGAATCTCTTTAACTTTTTTATTGTTTATACGACCGCTTCTGTCATTTCTCAAGTGCATCACACAGAACGTCTTTAAGGAGACATTTGGGGTCGACTTTTATCCGCATAAGATGTTACATCCCGAGGTTTATGAAGATAGAACTCCTTGATATTTAGGAGAATGGTTTACCTGGCTGCTCAAACACATTCAGGCTCTTCTGGCACCCTTCCCGCCCCAGCTATTCAGTGTTTGAAAAAGTTAGTTTTTAACTTTCTTTTTCTTGTTTCAGTCTACTAACCGTGTCCTCTGCCAAGCTTTTTAGTTTCTTGTAGAGTTCAGGGAGCAGCAGTGTTCACTCCTGGTCTTTGTTCCTTGGGATTGCTTGCTCCAAGGCTTTTGTAGAACAGGGTTTTAAATCAACACTGAACACTGTGAAGGATGTGATTTATCCAAAGAACCCAGACACTGGAGGTCTGTCAGGGATTCTTCCTTCCTTCAGAGATGGACTCTACTGAGACCACACTGGTTTCTATCTAGAATATACTGTTTATATTAGACAGAGATGATGGTGTCAGGAAATATACAAGGATAATTTCTCTCTTTCTCTCAATTAAATGTGTATATTTTATCAATGATTTGCTCTCATTCCTTCTCAAAACATATACTGTATGGACAAAAGTATTTGACCACATCAGAGCGGGTCGTTCTGAAGAGCTCAGTGACTTCAAGCATGGTCAGTGTATTCTAATGCCACCCTTTAATAAGACAGTTCATGAAATTTCACCTCTGCTGGATATACCACGATCAACTGTAAGTGATGTTATTAGAAAGTGGAAGAGTTTAGGAACAACAGCATAGGTAACATCTACACAACTAATGTAACTATGTTAGCTTTATCCATGTAAGCTTAAGCAACGTAGCTGAAACTAACATAGCTACAGTAGCTACAGAGGTAACATCTACACAACTAATGTAACTATGTTAGCTTTATCCATGTAAGCTTAAGCAACGTAGCTGAAACTAACATAGCTACATTAGCTACAGAGGTAACATCTACACAACTTATGTAACTATGTTAGCTTTATCAATGTAAGCTTAAGCAACGTAGCTGAAACTAACATAGCTACATTAGCTACAGAGGTAACATCTACACAACTAATGTAACTATGTTAGCTTTATCCATGTAAGCTTAAGCAACGTAGCTGAAACTAACATAGCTACATTAGCTACAGAGGTAACATCTACACAACTAATGTAACTATGTTAGCTTTATCCATGCTTAAGCAACGTAGCTGAAACTAACATAGCTACATTAGCTACAGAGGTAACATCTACACAACTAATGTAACTATGTTAGCTTTATCCATGTAAGCTTAAGCAACATAGCTGAAACTAACATAGCTACATTAGCTACAGAGGTAACATCTACACAACTTATGTAGCTATGTTAGCTTTATAAATGTGAGCTTAAGCGAACATAGCTAAAACTAATATAGCTACATAATCTACATAGGTAATATCCATACAACTAATGTAACTATGTTAGCTTTATCCATGTAAGCTTAAGCAACGTAGCTGAAACTAACATAGCTACATTAGCTACAGAGGTAACATCTACACAACTAATGTAACTATGTTAGCTTTATCCATGTAAGCTTAAGCAACGTAGCTGAAACTAACATAGCTACATTAGCTACAGAGGTAACATCTACACAACTAATGTAACTATGTTAGCTTTATCCATGTAAGCTTAAGCAACGTAGCTGAAACTAACATAGCTACATTAGCTACAGAGGTAACATCTACACAACTAATGTAACTATGTTAGCTTTATCAATGTAAGCTTAAGCAACGTAGCTGAAACTAACATAGCTACATTAGCTACAGAGGTAACATCTACACAACTTATGTAGCTATGTTAGCTTTATAAATGTGAGCTTAAGCAACGTAGCTGAAACTAACATAGCTACATTAGCTACAGAGGTAACATCTACACAACTAATGTAACTATGTTAGCTTTATCCATGTAAGCTTAAGCAACGTAGCTGAAACTAACATAGCTACATTAGCTACAGAGGTAACATCTACACAACTAATGTAACTATGTTAGCTTTATCCATGTAAGCTTAAGCAACGTAGCTGAAACTAACATAGCTACATTAGCTACAGAGGTAACATCTACACAACTAATGTAACTATGTTAGCTTTATCCATGTGAGCTTAAGCAACGTAGCTGAAACTAACATAGCTACATTAGCTACAGAGGTAACATCTACACAACTAATGTAACTATGTTAGCTTTATCCATGTGAGCTTAAGCAACGTAGCTGAAACTAACATAGCTACATTAGCTACAGAGGTAACATCTACACAACTAATGTAACTATGTTAGCTTTATCCATGTAAGCTTAAGCAATGTAGCTGAAACTAACATAGCTACATTAGCTACAGAGGTAACATCTACACAACTAATGTAACTATGTTAGCTTTATCCATGTGAGCTTAAGCAACATAGCTGAAACTAACATAGCTACATTAGCTACAGAGGTAACATCTACACAACTAATGTAACTATGTTAGCTTTATCCATGTAAGCTTAAGCAACGTAGCTGAAACTAACATAGCTACATTAGCTACAGAGGTAACATCTACACAACTAATGTAACTATGTTAGCTTTATCCATGTAAGCTTAAGCAACGTAGCTGAAACTAACATAGCTACATTAGCTACAGAGGTAACATCTACACAACTAATGTAACTATGTTAGCTTTATCCATGTAAGCTTAAGCAACGTAGCTGAAACTAACGTAGCTACATTAGCTACAGAGGTAACATCTACACAACTAATGTAACTATGTTAGCTTTATCCATGTAAGCTTAAGCAATGTAGCTGAAACTAACATAGCTACATTAGCTACAGAGGTAACATCTACACAACTAATGTAACTATGTTAGCTTTATCCATGTAAGCTTAAGCAACATAGTTGAAAATAACATAGCTACATTAGCTACAGAGGTAACATCTACACAACTAATGTAACTATGTTAGCTTTATCCATGTAAGCTTAAGCAACATAGTTGAAACTAACATAGCTACATTAGCTACAGAGGTAACATCTACACAACTTATGTAGCTATGTTAGCTTTATAAATGTGAGCTTAAGCGAACATAGCTAAAACTAATATAGCTACATAATCTACATAGGTAATATCCATACAACTAACATAGCTGTGTTAGCTTTAGCAATGTGAGCTTAAGCAATTGTAGCTGAAGCAGACATAGCTACATTGCTACATAGGTAACATCTACACAGCTAACATAGCTATTTTAGCTTTATCAGTGTGAGCCTAAGCAAATGTAGCTGAAACTAACATAGCAACATATCTACATAGGTAACATCTACACAACTAAGGTAGCTGTGTTAGCTTTTTCAATGTGAGCTTAAGTAATCGTAGCTAAAACTAGCATAGCTACATAATATACATAGGTAACATCTACACAACTAAAGCAGCTGTGTTAGCTTTTTCAATGTGAGCTTAAGTAATCGTAGCTAAAACTAGCATAGCTACATAATATACATAGGTAACATCTACACAACTAAAGCAGCTGTGTTAGCTTTATCAACATGAGATTAAGCAAACGTAGCTAGAGCTGACATAGCCAGATTTGCCACATAGGTAACATGTACACAGCTTATATAGCTATTTTAGCTTTATTAATGTGAGCATAAGCAAACGTAGCTAAAACTAACATAGTTAAATTTGCTACATACGAGAATCTACACATCTTATGTAGCTATGTTAGTTTTATCAATGTGAGCATAAGCAAACGTAGCTAAAGCTAAAATAGCTACATTGGCTACATAGGTAACATCTACACAGCTTATGTAGCTGTGTTAGCTTTTTCAACATGAGCTTAAGCAAACGTAGCTAAAGTCAACATAGCTACACAAGCTACATAGGTAAAATTTACACATCTAACTTAGGTATTTTATCTTTAGTAATGTGATCTTAAGTAAACATAGCTAAAGTTAACAGCTACATTTGCTACATGGGTAACATCTACATAGCTCACGTAGCCATGTTAGCTTTGCCAATGTGATCTTAAGTAAATGTAGCTAAAGGTTACATAGTTAAATTTGCTACATAGGTAACATCTACACATCTTATGTAGCTATGTTAGTTTTATCAATGTGAGCTTAAGCAAACGTAGCTAAAGCTTACATAGCTACATTGGCTACATAGGTAACAGCTTCACAGATTATGTAGCTGTGTTAGCTTTTTCAACATGAGCTTAAGCAAACGTAGCTAAAGCTAACATAGCTAAATTTATTTATCTTTTTATTGTTTATTTCATTCAATAAAACAAAAACAATTCATGTTCAACATAAAAAAAATTCCACTTTGAATGAAAAGGAGCCGAATGAAGAATAGTCTTATAATATCTGCCCCATTTACACAAAACATTGCTCAACAAATCATTACCTGCATAGTAATGTATAAAAATAAAACACAAGCTGCAGGCCAAAACAGCGGCTAATATCCTGGTACCACTTCATCAGTAAGAATACCAATCCGAAAATCAATATTATGGCACCCTGGCCCCTAACACAATTTTCTACATAGGTAACATTTACACATCTAACTTAGATATTTTAGCTTTAGTAATGTGATCTTAAGCAAACGTAGCTAAAGTTAACAGCTACATTTGCTACATAGGTAACATCTACACAGCTTATGTAGGTATGTTAGCTCTATCAATATGTGCTTAAGCAAACGTAGCTTACATTAACATAGCTACACAAGCTACATGGGTAACATCTACACAACTATTGTAGCTGTGTTAGCTTTATCAATGTGAGCTTAAGCAAACATTGACAGGTGTATAATCAATTGGGAAAATACTTAATAGATGGCAAAATGCTAATCCTCCAACAGCTACATTTCAAATTTTCAAATATGTGTCCATTCATTTTGCAGAGCATTTATTCAGTCAGGCACTGATGTTGAACAAGAAGGCCTGGCCTGAATCTCTGTTCCAGGTCATCCAAGGTGCTCTATGGAGTTGGGGTCGGGGCTCTGAGCCGGCAAGTCAAGGTGTTCCACACCAAACTCATCAAACCATGTCTTTATAGTCCTTCTTTGTGCACTGGGGCACAGTCATGTTGGAATAGAAAAGAGCCTTCCCCAAACTGTTGCCACAAAATTGGAAGAATAGCATTGTCCAGAATGTCTTGGTATGCTGAAGCATTTAGACCAGCCTTCACTGGAAATAAGGGGCCCAGCCCATACCCTGAAAAACAGCACATGTACCATTATCCCTCCTCCACCAAACTTCACAGTCAGCACAATGTAGTCAGTCATTTGACTGCTGACCAACTATCTCACCAGTGCAGGTGCCAGAACTGAAGTAATTCCCTCCAGAAGCTCCAGAGATCTGGTGTTAATAGAAAAACAAATGCCACAAGTGCAGATATAATAAAAACACAGTTTGTATTTTTATCATTAAAGGGAAGAGAGAAAATATGCTTGCAGAAATCTGGGTTAAGCTACCTTTAAAGTCTGACCAAATTCAATAAAATAACGAATACTATAGTTAACCTCTAAACATGCTCAGACACAGACAGGGACATAATGTTCCACAGCCTGTATGACTACAGAGCCATCGGCATCTGCCGTAGAGCAGCTGGAAAGAATGCACGAGAGAAAACAGAGAAAGAATACTTGTGAACAGGAGTTTAGCCCGAGGTTAGCCAGATAAAATATAAAGAATAAAAGAAGTACTTCATATTGGCTGCTTCCCTGGAGACCAACCTTAAACCTTGAGAAGACTAGATGAGAAACATGAAAAGGCTGTGACTCATCTCGTCTTGTTTTAACACTGTCTCCATCAGTATTCATGCAGGCAGCCATCCTGGAGTTAGTCTGTCTGTTGATCCCTTCTGCGCCTCCTTGAGTTCACACAGAACCGAGGCTTTCCCAGTCAAGTGGATGTGCTTTGTCACCGCAAATCTCAAATGAAGCGGAGTGGTTTTTTGAGACAGACTCATTTAAGTTTCATCAGCCTGCTCCTGAGGGGCCGGGGGGGAGAGAGTCGAGTCCGGCTGGCAGAGAAGAGGGGGGCCGGCGGGGCATCAGCTCAGGCCATGGCTAACGACCAAATCTAACAGTGAAGCCTCTTTTCATCCAGTGCCCTTCTGCACTTCTCTTCATTGCACATTAGTGCCATTAGTACATCACACATCAGTTCTGGAGCAGAGAATGAAGTGGTTTCTACACTGTTACAGAAGCACAATAATCTCACTGCAGGGCTGGATGAAACTCTGTGAGGGGCCTGGAAAATGAGACCTGTGGGATTCTGATAAGACACCCCACCCCACCCTCTCCCTATAGCCTCCACAGTTAATTTAATACAGTCACTGTTCACAGGGCTAAAAGAGCAAAAGAACCTTCCAGATTAATGCTGCTGCTGTAACTGCACAGTAAGTACCTAGCTATAACACTCATGACTGAGATGCTGGCAGCAACTGTTAGCATCATCACAGGGCTTCCTGATGTCCAATTAATATGTGGGTGTGTTAATTTTGACAGCATTTTTTTTTTTTATTTTAGTTTCTAAAGGAAATGTTTGCTAGTTTTAGTCCCTTTTTTAGCATTTTTTAAAACAATTTACAGTTTTAGTCTAGTTTCAGTCTACAAAAACTCCAAACCATAAACTCTCTTTGCCTGAATCTGGTGCCAAATCATTCGATTGTGTCCTATGCACTCCCCAAAACCACAGCCCTCAGACACCTCCCCTTGCAGACCACTCCTGTAAGACACCGCCTCTGTCAGCAAGGAAGTGATGTCATTTGCCAGTTTAAAGTATTTCCTGTTTTAAAAGTAGTTACACAACGGTGGCCCGCTTGAGATATGTTTAACTATATTAGCCTTACCGAGGTCTTTTGTTAGCTACATAGTTAACAATACTACATAAGCCAATGGAGATACATTAGCTTTTACAATGGGAGCTTTAGCAAACATGGTTAAAGCTAACATAGCTACACTGGCTACATAGATAGCATCTACACTGCTAATGTATATGTGCTAGCTTTTTTAATGTAGGCTTAAGCAAATATAACTAAAGCTAACGTAGTTACATTAGTTATATAGGTAACATCTACATAGATAACAAAGCCATAGTAGCTTTAGCAATGTAAGCATTAGCAAATGTAGCTTAAGCTTAAATAGCTATATAACTGCATAGGTAACATCTACATTGCTAACCAGTGTTGGGCAAGTTACTGAAAAATAGTAACTAGTTACAGTTACTAGTTACTGCTTGCAAAAAGTAACTGAGTTAGTAACTGAGTTACTGCTTTGTAAAAGTAACTAGTTACTTTGAAAAGTAACTCAGGCGTCACTTTTTTCACTTCAGTCCTCATTATTGTACACATCACATTAATTTGTGTAGTTATGACAGTGTGAGAGAAAAAAACTCACATTTTATATAACATTGTAGCCATTATCATTATGTTGGAAATCCTCATCCCCCAGTGAGTTTAACTTGATTCCAACCACAGAGCCAGTTTTTTTCACCAGTTTGTTCAGAAGCCTTGCATTCTTGTGTTTTACACTGCCTCCCCAGCAGACTGTAGCATAAAACAGAACACTTGCCACCACAGACTGATAAAACATCTGCAGCATCTTACTGCAGATGTCTATTGATCGGAGTCTTCTCAGACAAAAGAGGCGGCTCTGCCCCTTTTTGTAGATGAAATCTACGTTTTTTGACCAGTCCAACTTATTATACACCTGGATAATAAGTTGGACTGGTCTAAAAAGCAAACATAGCTAAAGCTAAGATAGCTTTCCAAACCAGGTTGGAACCAATGGCTTAGAGCATTGGTTCCCAGCCTTGGGTCCAGGACCTCCCAGGGGGGTGCCAAAGATCTTAGGTGGGGGCGCAAGGCTTTGTCTGCTCTGAGGCTGCCAAAATTAGATTTGCAAATATTGACATAAATCATGATGACAGTTGTTTATTAGTTTATACAAAGGTCTTTCGATAAGGAAAGCATGCATGAGCCTTTTTAAGGTTTTATCAGTGAAACAATTAAAATCCTTGTTGATTTTTGTTGGCTGTGTGTCACTTTTTCTTCTCTCTTGGGTCCTTGGGGGGCTTCGCTTTTTTAAGGTACATGTAGGGGGGACTCCAAGGAAAAATGGCCGAGGAACACTAGCTTTGAGTGTTCCTTTGTCTTTGTGGTGTAATGGTAGCCAGGAATACTAATGAACCCGTGACTGGACCAGTGTCTTTATACTACAATCACTTGAGACACATTCACTGCACTCAGGTGATCCCCATTTCACTAATTGTGAGTCTTCTAGCACCAGTGAATATTTATGCAGTCAGTTATTTTACATTATATCATTTATTTTAATTGTTATATTACTTGGTAGAAATCTTTTCTCTCTTTGGCACTGTAGTGTTTTTTTGTAATTGTTTTTTTGGTCAAAAAGCCAAATATATGGACCATGATGGATTTTTTTTTTAATCAACAAGAGGTTAAACATTCAAGGGGGTTAATATTTTTGTAGGCACTGTAAATGTACAGATAAAACTGAGCTGATATGACTTAAATGTGGAAGTACCTGCAACTGAAAAAAATTTATTTTTGCATTGTTCTATAGTATTTTAAATTCCATTTACCTGTCAGGGTTTGCAGTGTACCGGATGAATATAAATGAGGAAATGCCACAGAAACAGTGTACCATAAGGCATATAAAAGTGGGGCAAACAGCGGATACATAGAGTTTACCATGCTTCTCCATGGATGGCTAATATAAATAAATATGAACAGTGCAAGAAAAAAGTTTTTGCATCTCTCTTACAGGTTCAACAGGCAGGATTAAAGGAACACTTCCCACAGGGCTAACGCTGTAATCTGTTGCATTACCTTCGAACCTTGTGATGTTTTTAACCATTCAGAGGATTAGCTTGGGAAATATGTGTTCAGTTTGGAATCGTCTTTGGTTTGTTTCTTCCTGATTACAGCGTACATGAGGTAAACCGTTCCAGGTCTGTTGTGGTTAAACGTCGGTGTGTGCGCAAGTATGTGTGGCTTAACAGATTGTTTTCAGTGTTTAGGCTGTTATTTGTGTCAATATGTCCTAACAATTTCAAACAAATTTGAGCGTGGGAGTGTTGGTGTGCTGGCATGTGTGCCCAGAGAGTGATAGAGCGAGAGAGAGAAATAGGAGAGTGAACACGATGTACCCAGGCACAGTTTTCCTGGGCCGGCTCCAACTGTAGGAGTCTTCTTGCAGCTATGTACTTTGGGGACACCTCCAGTGCACGACCCCCTATTCTTTCCACCCGGTCTAACCTGATCTACCCCCCCTGACCTCACTCAAACCCCCTGTCCCACTCACATCACCACTAATACTCCTCCAGTGTCCTTGACTTCCTCTCTCGTGCCACTATCTCCTCATTCCTTCCCCTCCTCCGGGCTTTTACTGAGTCATTTCAAGGTGTTATGGAGACCCTTAATGGTTTCTGTAAAGCGACCCCCACCCATCAAGGCCCTTCTCTCTCTCCTTCCCCTTGTCTTTCTTCCTCCGTACCTTTCACTTGTCCTCTGGAAGCTGAGTGGAGGGTTTGGTCATGTGAAGTGAATGCCGTCTCCGGTGCCAAGCCTTCAGTCTGGCGCCAGAGTCATCAAGACAAAACAGAAACCACTGAACTACACACCGACACACTCACACAAACACACTTAAGCAGAACACCGTCACGTGAAACACAAATTTAAAGTGGTAATCCTTCAGATCCTCTTGTTTTTATTTTGGCAACACGTCTGATGCTGAGCAGTCATTTCAGCAGTGTTTGGCCTGGATCTTTCTCTTGAATGACTAGTTCTTATCAGTTCATTAAAGGTGACATATTACACCCCATGCCCACTGTGCTTGGTCAAAATATAATATTAATGAAGCGCCATGAAAGTCTGAACCTGCAGAAACCAGCTAAGTACAGCCTTCTTCTTACTTCACTCTTCTCTTGCACAGGTGTGCCAGCTTACTCTATAGGCACAAGGTCGGGTACTGATGTTGGAGGGGAAGGCCTCGCAATCTCTGTTCTAGTTTATCCCAAAGATGCTCAATGGAGTTAAGGTCAGGGCTCTGTGCAGGGCAAACTTTTGCCACAAAGTTGGGAGCATAGCATAGTCCAAAATGTCTTGGTGTGCTGAAGTATTAATATTGGACTTCACTGGAGTTAAGGGGTCTAGCCAAAACCCTGAAAAACAGCCCCATACCATTATCCCCCCTCCACCAAACTTCACAGTTGGCACAGTGCAGTCAGTCAGTAACATTCTTCTGGCATCCGCCAAACCCAGACTCACCAACCTGACTGAATCAGCAGTGTTGGCCACATTTACACATCATGCATCTTAGCAGTCATGAGTCACAGTTCTGAGTTGAAGGTCCGACTTTAAGCAGTGTTATTTACTATTTACGCTGGAGGTTGGAAACTTCAGAGTACTGAGCTCACTTGAACACATCATGCAACTTTTCAGACGTTGCTGTGAGCAGAGATGTGTCTGCTCTCTCCTCTCCTGTACAGAGTGTGATCAGCTCTCTAACCCCCCAGTCTCTCCAGTTAATCCACATTATTCTTTGTTTTATCCTGCTGTTGTTTTCTCAGATGAAATGCCGCTTGATTAACCCGCGCTGGTTTTTAAATTTCTCATTTATGGAGACAGCAGCACACACTCGCCGTTGTGGAATGCTGTGACGTCTTTTCAGACTTGTTGAGGAAAAGTCTGTTACGGCTCTGATACTACCTCTCGATCCGGATCAGAGGTGGGGCAAGGTCGACCCCCCATTGCGTAACGGTCACTTTCATACAGAACGACATTGAGGAATGAAGGCGTAACAGACACGGAAAAGAGAGGCAGTGTAAAATAGTGATGGGAAGTTCAGCTCTTTTCAGTGAGCCAGCTCTTTTGGCTCGGCTCCCAAAGAAGAGCTGGCTCTTTCAACTCCCGAACGGCTCTTTATTTCGGATCTTCTGTAGCCCTATATTTTACCTTAATTCTGCAAAAAATAATGGTTAGTGTGTTGAAAACCCTTTTGCATTCAGTGTTTTTATGAGAAACTTTATAATTGCCTAATTTGTGCATTTATTCTGTAACAAAACCATTCTTAGGTTTAACTTTTAAATTCCACTGGTTAGGGTTAGAATTCATGCCTAGCGGATGTAGATGCGTTTGCACATGCGCAGTACAAATCAGGTTTCCTGGACGGATCGGGTAGCGTCACCCCCTTCTCTGTTTTCACATAATTGTGTAATCCTTTATCCTCACATGTAATTGGCCGCATGGCCGCCATGCTGGCCAATCAAAACAAAGTTCTGACCAGAGCTGGGGCTAAGCACTATGAGAGCTAAGCAGCGAAAGGAAAAAAAAAGGGAGCCGGCTCTCACTCTATGCAAGCCGACTCTTCTGATCCACTACAAAGCTATAGCTTTAAGAGTCGTAGCTTTTGCTCATGACCCATCACTAGTGTGAAAGTAGCTTATGAGGCAGCAGTGCTGTGGGACTCTGTCTGTGTCTCTCTCTGACAAGGGGACATCACTATCTCTCCCGCCTCATCTGGAAAGCCCCGTCCTTTTACCCTCCCTCCTCTCAGAGCCAAACTGCCCACTTTCTGCACATTTTTTGAATTACGGAGGTGGGCGGAGTTAGCTCTAAGCCGGGGGTTCACTTACACTTTAAAAGAAGAACAAAGAAAAGCAGAGTTTCATTTCAAAAATGACAAAAGTTGAGTGCTTACATGTCTATAGTCGCCATGTTTCATGCTATTCCTCCGTAGCTGCACACGCACAGCTTGATAGCTGCCACATCACGTGTTTTGTTGCTCTGATTGGCCCGTAGAGATGTGTCAGACAGAGCGTTAATCCAATCATACTCAGAGTTTTTTCCAAATCCTCTGCCTTTTCTCAAATGTTTCCTATTGAAGCTTTCCCATCTGGTGTGTCAGGTTAGGTGCTATATAGATACACTTTAAATGGTGTTGGTGCCTAAACTGTGCCTTTTAAAGAGGACAAAGTATGCTCAAAGGTGGTGGGTGAATTTAAGCTTATCATAAATGATTAATAAAAATATCTCAAAAACATGCATCATACATCCCCCGAGGTAGCTTAGCCCTGCCTTGCAGCACCCCTGCCAAGGGGGGTGGAAACCCCTGCATTATAGCGCACAAAATGCTACTTTAAAGGTTATAGAGATTTAGAGGGTTATAAGCCAAGTTTATTCATTTCAAAATGGTGTCTGTACTCCTTGACTATGTCTGCATCAAACTAAAGTTTGGGAACCAAGAAGCAGCCAACTCCTGCTGAGCACAATATACCAATGCAACCAGGGGCCTCAGGTTCATCGTGCAAGTAGAGCTAGAAGTTTAGCCGGGGACAGAATTGTACATTTCTACCTTTCTACAAACAAACAAACAAAAAAAAATGTTAGATTTTTTTAAAAGGGAGCCCAAGGGTTAAAGCTCAAACTTCCACTTTCAGTGGCCACCCCAAACATTTTTATCCTCATTTAGCGCAGCAGGCTGGCTGTTCATCTGATGTTCCCCTACAAAATAGAACACAACCTTACCATTGCCTAATATTTTGTCAGGACTCTTCAGTATTACTAATTTTTCTCATTAAACAATAACTTTTTTTCCCCATAAAATTCTGCCTTTTAACTTGAATTATACCTGTGTTCTCATAATATTTCAACTCAATGTTTTTATAAGTTAGGGCTGCACAGCAGTGTAGGGGTTAGCGCTGTTGCCTCACAGCGAGAGAGTTCCTAGTCCGATGCATTGGTTCTCTCCAGGTACTCCAGCCTCCTCCCACCACCAAAGACTCGTTTGGCTAATTGGTAACTCTAAATTGCCCGTAGGTGTGACTGTGAGAGTGCTGGGATGTTTGTATCTATATGTCAGCCCTTTTATTGAGTAGTGACTGGTCCAGGACCGCTGTAGCAGTGTACCCTGCCTCTCGCCCAATGACAGCTGGGATAGGCTCCAGCTGTTAAGAAGATGGATGGATGTTTTCAACTTAATTCTCCAACTTTGTTTTCTGGTATAATTACTAAACCCTCACAAATCAGAGATTTTATTTTCATTTATGAGCCTGTACTGTCATTCAACAATTCAAGGAACAAATGTAAGTTTTATTGGAAAGAGCAAAGGCAGACTAAAGATGATCAATCACAACGAGCATCGAGAGAATCAAAGCTGTTTCCAGATGTCTTCATTGAGACGGGGTTTTAAGACTGAGACAGGCTAAAGTGGCAGAGAGTGAGAGGGATCTGAAGTGTCCAAATAGGATTAAATGACTTGTTAGGATGGATTTTTTTTGCAGTAGAAGCTTTTCGGGATAACAAACCCCTGGATCAGGGAGGAGGGAGGCGGATCTGTGGAGATAAAGAAACACTGACACAGAGAGAGGAATGGAAGGAAAGATTTAGGGAGGGAGATGAACGAGGGAATGAGGGAACTGACGGGATGAGCGAGGGAAATCTGGGTTTAAGAGCTTTTCTCCGCTCTAACACGAGCAAATTATTCAGAGGCTGCAAACAATGGAGCCAAGAGAGGAAGAGGACTCAGCTGAGATCAACACCATGTAGGAATTAATGAAGTTCTCCGCCAACATACAGCAGAGACATTTTACAGTCTGGAGGCTGGAGACGCTCACCTAATTGTGTTTTGATAAAACAGAAATGACTGGAGCTTCACTTTCTGGTTGAAACAGATGCACTGATTAAACACATGATCATTTGGAATTTTGTCGTTTGATAGCTAAAGTTCAGAGAACACTTTTGTGTGCAGTGACCCCTTTTTACAACCATTAGCAGGGACTGAATTTTTAAAATTATGTTGATTTTACAACTACAACTGTAGTGAAGGTCAAACAGAATATTTTAAACACAAGAACTTCAGTAGTGGGTGAAACATGCTTCATTATTCTCCACAACAGTACGGGGTCATACTGGCCAGGTCACAGTCGCCATCTTGATATTCATTTTCAGCCAGAAAGTAAAAAGTAACATTATATTCCAAAAAAGTGTGAATCCTTTAGCAGCAGATGCTCAGGCACATTTTTGTCTGTGGTTACAAGCCTCAATTATTACTTTTGTATGGTTTTAGTGTGATCAACCATCCATCCATCCATCCATCCATCCATCCATCCATCCATCCATCATCCATCCAACCATCATCCATCCATCCATCTGTCCATCCATCCATCCATCCATCCATCTGTCCGTCCATCCATCCGTCCATCTGTCCATCCATTCATCCATCCATCCATCCATCCATCCATCCATCATCCATCCATCCATCTGTCCATCCATTCATCCATCCATCTGTCCATCCATCCATCCATCCATCCATCCATCCATCCATCCATCCATCCATCCATCTGTCCGTCCATCCATCCATCCATCCGTCCATCCATCCATCCATCCATCCATCCATCTGTCCATCCATTCGTTCATCCATCCATCCATCCATCCATCCATCATTACATCCATCCATCCATCCCTCCATCCATCATTACATCATCCATCCATCTATTCATCCATCCATCGTTACATCTCCATTCATCCATCCATCCATCCATCCATCCATCCATCTATCCATCCATCTATCCATCCATCTATCCATCCATTCATCCATCCATCGTTACATCCATCCAGTCCTTCATCATTGCATCCATCCATCCATCCGTCCATCCATCTATCCATCCATGGTTGCATCCATCCATCTAACCATTGTTACATCCATCCATCCATCCATCCATTGTTACGTCCATCCATCCATCTCTCCCAGAGATTCATCTCCCCAATGACCCAGACCAGACAGGATATTTCATCTGTCCAGCTAATTCTTAGTCAGCCCTGCTCAGGCACATTTTTGTCTCTATGCACAAACTTCATTCATTACCTTAGAATGCCAGGTTTAGGTGCCAGTTTAGGTCAAACATCCATCCATCTGTCCATCCATCCATTTATCCGTTGTTGCATCCATCCATCTGTCCATCCATCCATCTGTCCGTCCATTCATCTGTCCATCCATCCATCCACCCATCCATCCGTCCATTCATCCGTTGTTGCATCCATCCATCCATCCATCCATCCATCTGTCCGTCCATTCATCCATACATCCATCCGTCTGTCCATTCATCCATCCATCCATCCATCCATCCATCCATCCATCCGTCCGTCCGTCCGTCTGTCCATCCGTCCCTCCATCCATCCATCATCCATCCATCCATCCGTCTGCCCGTCCATCCATCGTAACATCCATCCATCCGTCTGTTCATCCGTCCATCCATCCATCCATCTGTCGGTCCATTCTATCCATCCATCTGTTCATCCACCTGTTCATCCATCCATCTATCTGTCCGCCCGTCCATCCATTGTAACATCCATCCATCCATCCATCCATCCATCCATCCCAGAGATTCATCTCCCCAACGACCCAGACTAGACAGGATATTTAATCCGTCTAGCAAAGTCTTAGTCTGCCCTGAGGTTTCCTCCCTCTTGGACAT
This sequence comes from Cheilinus undulatus, assembly GCF_018320785.1. Lineage (NCBI taxonomy): Eukaryota > Metazoa > Chordata > Actinopteri > Labriformes > Labridae > Cheilinus > Cheilinus undulatus. The sequence goes on along the minus strand of NC_054884.1, from coordinate 4,586,374 downwards.
GCCCGGTAGACCTCCAAAGGGAGGCCTCCTGATCATTTGCCTGAACCAACTCAGTTGGCTCGTTTTGATGTGAAGGAGCAGCAGCTGTACTCCTAGCTCCCTCTGAATGTCTGAACTCCTCACTCCACCCTCAAGGCTGAGCCCAGTCACTGCTCCTTTTAGCTGCTTGTATCTGTACTCCCAAAGCTCATGGCCATAGGTGAAGTTTGGGACATAGATCAGCCAGTAAAATGAAAAGGTTTGCCCTCTGTCTCAGCTCCCTCTTCACTACAGACCAGCACAGAGCTCGCTGCTGATGCTGCACCAGTCCACCTGTTGGCCTCATGTTCCATTTTACCTTTACTCATAAACAAGAACAAGTCTGGTGGTTTTGCTGAGTTTCTAGCCGATCAGCATTTCCACTAGCCTCAATTTTGTTGTTGGGAAATTATGTTTTAAATTAGGTACATTTTGTAAGAGGTGAAACAAAAAAAAAAGCTTTCCTCTTAATAAAGCACTTCCCCTACACACATGACATAGCACATTACAGAGATATGTTAATGCGTTATACTTTGCTGTTAAGTCCAGTTCAGACCAAAGACTCATGACAAAGCAGCTTTAGGACGTTGCTGCTGACAGTCGCAGCAGTCTCAGTCGAGCTCGTCTCAAGCTGTCTAAAGCAGTCGCCTACAATTCAGCTCCTCAGTTCACAGCTAAATGCAGGATGTTGTAAGCAGAAAAATGGGAATAAAAATCTTGTTTTGAAAGGCAAGAAATGCCAGTTTCATTAGCTAAAGTCATGACTTTTGAACATGATGACACCTATCTTTTTTTCAAAGTTTTCGCACAGAAACTTCCACCTGAATTGTCTCTTTTATCATCATTAAATACAGAGCTGCAGGAGGGAACAGGAGAATTAACAGGCTGTAGTTTCCATGTGAAAACTTGAAAAATATAGATGAAATCATTTCCCAGAAGCAGAGGAATGTGAACAGGGAAATAGGAAAATTGTTTTAAAGCTCTTGTTTTAACAGCTGTGCTTGTAAGCAGGAGATTCAGCGCTGTACGAGATAATCCATAAAAATTCAAGGCTGTAAGAGCTAAATTCTGTAAACAAGTGGTTCCAAAGCTTTTTTCCTGAGCTTGGAATCATAGGAAGTGAGTTGGTAGGCCCCTTTAAGTTGCCTGAGGGTGTCAAAATGACCCCACACTGAAGAGCACCAGAGAGACACATGTTTTTCAAGCATTTTTTAAACTTATCAAAGCCCATGTAGCACTCCAACTGCTTTTGACTGTGTCATAATGACCTCAGAAAAATACATGGAGTTTCTAGCTGCCCATTTCCTGCCATGGTATAAAAAGAAGAACTGTGCCTTCTGGAGTAAAATCATTTTAATGCGAGACAATAGAGCATCCCATGCTGCAGAAAATCCCACTGAACTCTTGGCTGCTATGGGAATTAAGGTAGAAAAAATGCTGGTGTGGCCTTAAAAAAAAAAGAAAAAAAAAAAACAAAAACAAAAAAAACAAACAAAAAAAAACAGTATTACAAAGAATAATTTGGAACACAGAGTATGTATAAACTACCCATTATCAAAACCATGTACAGGGGCCACTCAAAAAAAAAAAAAAAAAAAAAAAAAAAAAAAATCCTAAAGAGAATCTGTTGGTTATAGAGGAAAAAAACTCAGAATCCTCATGTTTAAAAAAATCATTAATTAACGAGGAAAAAATTTAAATTTGTGTTAAAAGTCTTAAATGTTTTTGAAGAAAACCTTGGCAAAAAAGCAAAAAATCAAACCTTGGTTTCAAGTTTGATTTCTTGTAAATTTTTATTTTGTCATGGTTGTAAATTTACAATGTCGGAAACTTGACATTTTTTAGCTCAAAATTTCAAAATTAAAGACTTTTTTTAAACTCGGAAGTTTCCCATTTCTTCTTGTAAATTTCCAGCTTTTTAACTTCTGTAATTCTGTAAAATCTCTTCATTTTTTCCATATTATATTTCTTATCGTAACTGAAAAATATATGACCATGTCGTCTAATTTTGACATCAGAGCAGACCGGGTCCTGGCCTCTGACCCCAGGTTGGAAACCACTGCTGTTAACCCCTCCAGTGCCTTCCAGTGTCATTTTTTGTGGCCCTTTCTGTAGACTACGTACAATTAAAGATGATCCACACAAAAATGTTTTTCAAAATCAATAATGCCAGGTATTTTTTTTATTTGTATGATCATCAGTCATGTTTATTTGTTTGTCCCACCTCAGTGTTGAAGTTTCCCTTGTGTAATCATATCCTCTCATTCCTAACACATACACTTCTCCACTCCACCTGTGGCCATTTTCTTACAAACACTTAAGACAATAAAACAGAAAAAATGCCCCCTACTTTTAAAAACAGAAGTGGATGCAAAGAGCAGACAGGTCAACAGCGAATGGATGTAGCAGTATGTGTTTATCTGTTTGTGCTTACTCTGCAGCGAGTGCATGCTTGTGTGCAAGGAATACAACCTGAGAAGAAATTTGAAGACAGCTTATTTGAAGGCAGCTTGTGTTTACTTTGTCCAGTCTGTTATTCTAAGGACTGTGAGATTGGTAGCTGGACTGGTGCAGTACCAGCAGTGTTGCAGTCTTTGTACTGGACTGTTATGATGAAGAGGCAGCTGAGCCAGACGGCAGCTCTCACCTGTGGTCATAGACTCTGGGTAATGGCCGAAACAATGAGTTCCCGGGTTCAAGCAGTCGAAACGAGATTCCTCTAGAGGGTGGCTGGGCTCAGACTCAGGGATAGGGTGAGGAGCTGGGACATCCGATGGAATCTCAAAGTGGAGGCGCCGCTCCTTTGCCTCGAAAGGAGGTGGTTCAGGCATCTGATCAGGATGCATCCTGGTCCCTTCCCTCTGGAGGTCTTCCAGGTGAGTCTAACTGGGAGGAGACCCCAGGGTGGACCGAGGACTTGCAGTACATTGCTCATTTGTTTTCTACTTATTTGTTAACTTTGCCAGTTTGAGTGGACCTCTGTTGTGCGTGCTTGTTTCTGTTGGAACTGTTCTGAGAAACCGAGGTGGAGAACGTGCGTCTGTTGTGTGTTTGGGGGAGTGGCTTCCAAATCCAGCAGCATTAATTGGGACCTTCCTGTCCCGACTCAACCTTGGCTTTTATGTAATATGCAGCTCTAATTTACAGCAGAAATTATGTCACACAGATTAAGATTGAGGTGGATCAACTCAGCTGTGTCAAAAATAGATGTTTTGTGTGAGTCCTTACATGAATGCAGCCTTAATCTGACGTTAAATCAGGCATCTTCATTATGACTGATGTTCACACTGCAGTCTTTGTGTTGTTAATGAGGAGTGTGTGACATGGCTGAGTGTGTAATATCTCTGACAGATCATGTATTGATCTCGCTCTCTCCCTCACACAAACACTCGCTCTGTGCCTTCCTGTTCTGCCAACACCCTGATTAAACCACCAAAGCAGATTGCATAATACACACAACAGAAGCGGGGCAGTGGAGATTTAGAGCAGCAACCTTTCCCTCTCTCTCCCTCTCCCTCTCTCTCTCTCTCCCTCTCCCTGATGAAGGGATTGCATAAGGAAAGGGAAGGGATGGATTCAGGTCATGATGGCTCTGGGAGCCAGTATGAGTGATTAGACCAGACACGCTCAGGCAACTGGAGCTCGCTCCGTGTCTGGAGAGGCGAGCGGAGGAGAGCAGAGGGATGGAGGAAGTGAAGGAGAGACAGACAGAGCAGAGACCGGCCTCCCAGGCTGTCAACCCATTCCACTTGACTGCTGTTCTATTCTCGACCAGCCTGTGTGCTGTTCCAAAAATAAAACACTATGAAGGAGTGGGCGAGCACTTGCATATGCAGCAACACTCCCCCTCCTCCGCTAAAAAAAGACACTGTTCACACTTACTGTGCACATATAGAACAAGCAAATAGATTTGATTTATCTAGCATTTAGGCTGCTAACTAAATAAAGCAGCTCCAAATGTTTACCTAGTGCCCACTGTGCTATAAACAAACTTTAAGTAAATAATGCCTGACCCTTTAATTTTAGCTGGACCATAAGATTTTACAAATACCTGCTATCTTGCATGGCTGGTATCAGCCTCTAACTCCCATCCTGCTCCTGGTGGATATTTAAGAGAAGTAAAACAGACACTGCAGTAAAAACAGAGGTAGCTTATGGCACCAGCTGTCCTTGCTCTGTATATATATCCTGGTTTGCATCCGCCTTCATACTGCCTCAAGCAGGGCTTCCCAAAGTGGGGGCGGGGGGCCACGACAGGCCGTTAACAATGACTTAAAGCTAAAGACGTTACACTCAAAAAATCAAATCACATTAAATCATGTTTTAAATGATCCCTAAATACTTGATTACATGTTTTTGTTTTTGTTTTTTTTTGATAGTCCCAAGCTTTAATTCATGTCACCTATTTATCATTTATTTTGCCTCATGTATGAAACCGGTGTCACGGTTTAACTGGTGTTAGATTAACTGGTGACACTCCATCAAACATCATACCCAGAGCCATCTCTTTCTATAGGTGGACTATGCAAATGCATAGGGCCCCAAAGCTGAATATTCACTCTCATCTGAGGAGAATCAAAATTGCTTATATGCTTAAAAATAAATGTCACAATAAAATAAGCCAAAAGGATATACTGAGGGTGTTTTTGTGCCGATGTCTGCTATGTCTCAGATATCTGCCACTTAACATTACTTTAGGATTATTTAAGATTAACTTATAAAGCTAAGAGTGTATTTTATAGGCCTAAAATAAACAACACTAGGTATTTATTCAGTGGCTAATAAATATTCGGCTCATTGTTGATTATTTTGGACGACTGTAGCAGTGGATTATTGCTAACCCAACTGAGGTGGTTGCAGTCTCCCTCTTTTTCACATTTATTAGAATATCCATCCATCCATCCATGTTCCTCCGCTTATCCGAGATTGGGTCGTGGGGGCAGCAGCCTAAGCAGGGAAGCCCAGACTTCCCTCTCCCTGGCCAAGTTGTCCAGCTCTTCCCAGGGGATCCCAAGGAGTTCCCAGGCCAGCCAAGCGACATAGTCTCTCCAGGGTGTCCTGGGTCTTCCCTGGGGTCTCCTCTCAGTGGGACCTGCCCGGAACACCTCACCAGGGAGGCGTCCAGGAGGCATCCGGACCAGGTGCCCAAGCCACCTCATCTGGCGCCTCTCAACGCGGAGGAGCAGCAGCTCTACTCGGAGTCCCTCCCGGATGGCCGAGCTTCTCACCTATCTCTAAGGGAGAGCCCAGATGCCCTGCGGAGGAAACTCATTTCAGCAGCCTGTATCCATGATCTCGTTCTCGTCACAACCCACAGCCTGTGACCATAGGTGAGGGTAGAATATTTAATGTGACAATACAGTTTTGTTAAATCTTGGATGTAGTATTTTGTTTTATTCAAAAGAACCACATTATCACAAACTAAAGTAAGTTATATGTAAACTATGTTATATACTGTATGTGAATATTAGCTCTGCCCCCAGAAAAAAATAAGTTAACAGCATTAATGATTTAATAGGAGAGGTTATTATGACTGCAGTCTGTTATGCTCATGAAGTGTAGTAGATTGTGGCATGTTCATGGATTATCTACTGGATTGGGAATCTCTCCATGGTAGTTCAGCAAACTAGAGGCCCCCAAACAGCACCTTGCACAGGGCCCTGAAAAGGCTAGAAATGGCCTTGATTCTACTATGAAGCACGCTGGCCAATTTTAAGAATTTATAAGTGTCTTAAGGGGCATTTATGCTACAAGACAAAGGGTTAATACAAAGTACATTCACAGAAAAAAGAAATAATTTAGCAATTTTTGCAGGGGTCTGATTAAAATAAAATAAATGCTCGTTTTTGCTGTACCTTGTGACCCCAGAAAGACTTCAATGTTTTTAAAAACCACGTGTTCACACTAATTCTCTGTTTCTGTTAAAACAACATGTAGGTAAATCTAAATGAATATAACTCTAATGTTATAACTGTAAAGGGTTTTGGAGGGCTCCAGAAAATTTCCATATCTCAGATTAGGCCACCAAATACTGAAGTTTGGTAAAGGCTGGCCCAAAGGTTTAAATCTCTTTGAAAAAGTTTGGTGTGAGTCCAGAATGAGAAGCTACACTTGGTTAGATCTCATTGTAGTCAGTGTCATTTAGCCCATACTTTAAATATTATTGTTTTTCTCAGTAAAAGTGGTGTTTAGTCATGTCATATGTCTGTGAAACTCTCTGATATAAATATCAAACATTACAGGGATGATTTTATTTTGTTATTTGGAAACTAATACTAGGGTCTGACCAAATTTTTGAGAGGGGTCTGGCTAGAGGCTGTACATCTGAAGTACTGATTTGCTGCTATAATGTTTTAGTTTTGTTTTTCTAATTCAACTTTATTCATAAACAACATTTTGCAGTTACAGTTATAGAATTACCACATTACAAACATTACAGACTATAAGTAACCTTCTATGAATAAAACAGAAAAAGGCCAGAGGTGTAATCGGGGATTCAATTATGTGTAGACCCCTTTAAGAAGTAGTTATATGAACAATGGCTCGCTTTAGCTTCGTTAGCTTTAGCTAAAGCTAAATAGCGTTGCTAGTGAGTTGTAACTAACGGTACAATGTAAGCCAATGTAGCTATGTTAGCTTACAGCATGAGCTTTGGCAAACTGATTAAAATAAGCATGGCTACGTAGATACATACCTTACATAGCTGACCTTTGATCTTAGCTTTAGCTATGCTAGATCTGTTATCTTTAGCAATTCCAGCTATAGCAAAAGTAACTAAAGCAAATGCGGCTACAAAGATACTGTAGATATGTAACCTACGTATCTGCTTTGTAAGCTTGGCTCTAGCTTTGTTGGTTAAGTAGCTGTGTTAGCTACATAGCTACATCATCAAAAGCATAATAAGATTTAGCAATTTGAGCCTCAGCAAAGGCAGCCAATTGTAGCTAGGTAAATAGCATAGGCAGCCAATTGTGGCTATCTAGATAACATAGATATGTAACTTACATATCTGCTTTGTGAGCTTAGCTTTAGCTATATTAGCTTCACAGCTCTTTAATCTATGAAGCTAAATTAGCATTAGAAAATAATTTATTTATGGAGATAACATAGATACACAGCTTATGTAGCTGCTTTGCACGCTTAGCTTTAGCTAGGTTAGCTACATAGCTCTTTTATTTGTGTAGGCCTGTTATCTACATAGTTACGTTAGCTTTCGGATTCCCAGCTGAAGATACCTTAACTACGTAGATTACATAGATACATAGCTTATGTAGCTGCTTTGTGAGCTTAGCTTTAGCAACATTAGTTATCTACATAGCTAATACGGCTTGTGGAGCTACATAAGCTATGCTTGCTGCGTTAATATTATTTCATGGAGGACACATTTTTGTTCTGTAGCTTTACAGTTCATTCAGTTTTACTAAACGTTTTGTAACCAGGTTTCACAGGTCAGGTTTCTAACTTTTAACTTTGGTATCTGAGCCTTTACCTTAACTCAGGTATATCTCTATATGGAAATTAAAGCAGATTTTATTTAGTGGGTATTTCCGTTCTGTGATAAACGGCGTCTCAGGTGAACAGTCTGTGAGAGAGGCTGTCGGTACCGAACGGTCTGCCGCCAGACTTTTTTTTTTTTTTTTTTTAATTCACCTTTAACAGTGGCAGCATAAATCGTGTCCTGTCTAACGGGCGGATTGGCAACACTACAAGAACAATACTGACTGATCATCATATGCTTCATGACGTTATTTCTGCTGCCTCTGAGATGGTTTGTGAGAGCACTGATCACCAGAAAGGCAGGTCAAAGGGTGTCAAAGATGGTGGTGTGTGTGATGCTAGCAGTCTCTGAAAAGAAAAGAAAAACAAGAAGAAGAAACAATCGTGGACTTGCCCCTGTGTATTAAGAAGAGGATCATACAGTGTGACTGACCTTCATGAAGAACTTGAAGTACCAAAGTGATCACACGTCAAGAAAATTAGCCCAGTGAGTTAGCTATGCTAGCTAAGCTAATATGTTCGGAAAAGGCCACATGTCGGGAAAAACATGGGTTAGTGATACTCTATATCACTAACAAATGTCCACAATAATTTGGTCCACATGGTGTCAACAAGGATCCTCGTGCTACCAAAAAGTGGGGTATGGAGGGTTATTTTTGTGGCTGTATTACATTAGCATCAGAAGGAACTAATGCTGATAATAATCAACCAATCAAACTAATTTTATAGTTTTCGTTTACATAGCTCCGGTATCACATCATGAAGCAATAATCCGCCCGACTCAGCCGAGTCACTGACCTTGGCCGTCTGTGCCCAGATGTAAATGCCCCCTCCCTGTAATCAATCACAGGACACTCTGCAATGACTTAAATGTTTAATGTGAAATTCACTCCTGTTATGTAATCGCTGCTGATGTTACTGTCCAGAGGATTTCCATACCACACACTCAGCATCGGATCTTATTATACAGGATAAATAAAAACTCAGGACCACAATGAAATATTCAGGAGCAGTCGATCAGGAACAGTAAGCTGCCTGAGAAAGTGTCACTCGGTCACCTCATCACCACATGACATGAGAATAAATGAAGGGAGGATGCACTTTCCCCTCTTTCTCCACCAGTCAGTCACTGTTTTGCCTCGAGCTGTGAAACTTGCTGAGCGTGCATGGTGTGAATCATTCTGTGTGGTTATATGTTGTCCCAGCCGATGTATTACATAAGGAGCGCAGCAGCAGCGGTGCAGAGGAAGTGACCAGCAGCTCAGTGGATGGTGAACAGTATGAGCTTGTAAAAAGCTTCATCTAGCAGCTGGATGGCACAGACGCCTGCAGTCCTTCATGCAGTATCTTCATTACACGGTCAATTATCCGGGCCTCAGATAAGAGCAGGAGAACTCCATCACCAGAGCTTCCACTTTTTCTAAACGTGCTGCTGCATTGCAGTTTTCTATCATAATGCAGTCCTAGGATTTTAGATCTCTTAATGCTCCATCAGTCTACGACAAAAGTACACTATCAGGTACAAAGTGATGGAAAACACTGTTGTAAGCACACAGTCCTGTTCCACTCTGCCTCAGGGTGGGTGTCAGATCATTACCTGAACATGTGCTGCCCTCTTGTGGAGCTGATGGATAGCTGCATGCTTAGATACAGAGGAACACAGGGTCCATTGTTTTTGACCTGCTGGTTCTGGTAACTTTATCGGGTCATGTGAGGTGGAAGGATATCCCAGCATACACTGGGAAATGCCAACAAGGCTCTACTGAGCTCCAGGATTAAAGCTGTACATGCCCTTCACTCTGCAACTGCTCTAGCAGATTCACTTTTACCTGTTAATACAACCCAGATTCCAAAAAAGTTGGGGCGCTGCGTAAATAAAAACAGAATGCAATGATTGTCAAATCTCATTTTTATTCACAATACAGCATCAACAACATATCCGCTGTTGACTGAGACTTTTTGCTATTGCATGAAAAATATTAGCTCCTTTTGAATTTGATGGCAGCAACACATCTCAAAAAAGTAGGGACGGGCAACAACAGGCTGGAAAAGTAAGTGGTGGAGGAGCTGTTTGCAACCAGTTAGGTTCATTTTGAACAGGTCGGTAACATGACTGGGTATAAAAGGAGCATTACAGAAGTCTTTCAGCGTCTTTCTCCTCAGTGTAAAATTGCAAATACAATCCCACCATCCCACCATCTACAGTCCTTAATATCATCAAATTATTCAGAGAATCAGGAGAAACCTCTTTGGCAGTGTTACTCAACCCTGCTCAATCAAAGAGCCAAGTTGTTAAAAAAAATAAAAAATAAACAAAAAAACATTTGCAAGAGCCACAATCTAAGTGGTGAAAAGTGGCAGTTAGAATAAATTAAAGGTGGCAAAAGTGGTCAAAAGGCGGCAAACACTGGGAGAAAAGTGGCAAAAATGGGTGAAAAGTGGCAATTAAAATAAATTAAAGGTGGAAAAAGTCAGAAAAAAAGGTGGGGAAATGAGCAAAAAGTGGCATTTAATTGCAAAAGGCAGCTTAAATGGGAAAGAAGTAGCAAAAAGAGGCAAACGCAAGAAGAAAAGTGGCAAAAAAGGGCAGAAAGTGGTAAAAAATGAGTGGGAAACGACCAAATAAATAAGTTACAGGAGGCAAAATTTGTCCAAAAGTGGCAAAAGTCAGATAAAAGACAGGAAAATTGGCAAAAAAACAAAAAAAAAAAAACAAAAAAAAAAAAAAAGACAAAAGTGGGAAAAAGTGGTAAAAATCAGAAAAAGGTGGGAACAATGGGCAAAAATTAAAAAAAATGTAGGAAAAAGTAGCAAAAAAATACCATTTGATTGCAAAAGGCAGCTTAGATGGGTGAGAAGTATCAAAAAGAGGCAGAAAGAGGCAAAGGCAAGAAGAAAAGTGGCAAAAATGGATGGGAAGTGACCAAATAAATAAGTTAAAGGTGGAAAAACTGTCCAAAAGTGGCAAAAATGAAATCAAAGGCAGGAAAATGGGCAAAAATCTGAAAAAAGGGTGAGAAGATGGGCAAAAAAAAGGTGTGAAAAATGGGAAAAAACAGAGAAAAAGGTGTGAAAAATGGGCAAAAACCAGACAAAAAGGTAAGAAAAATGGGCAAAAACCAGAGAAAAAGCTGAGAAAAATGGGCAAACCAGAGAAAAGGTGAGAAAAATGGGCAAAAATCAGACAAAAAGGTGAGAAAAATGGGCAAAACTAGAGAAAAAGGTGAGGAAAAATGGGCAAACCAGAGGAAAAGGTGAGAAAAATGGGCAAAAATCAGACAAAAAGGTGAGAAAAATGGGCAAAACCAGAGAAAAAGGTGAGAAAAATGGGCAAAAATCAGACAAAAAGGTGAGAAAAATGGGCAAACCAGAGGAAATGGTGAGAAAAATGGGCAAAAACCAGGGAAAAAGGTGAAAAAAATGGGCAAAAACCAGAGGAAAAGGTGAGAAAAATGGGCAACAACCAGAGAAAAAGGTGGGAATAAGTGGCAAAAATCAGAAAAAAGTTGAGAAAAAAGTGGCAAAAATGGCATTTAATTGCAAAAGTCAGCTTAAACGGGGGAGAAATATCAAAAAAAGGCAAAAAGGGGCAAACACTAGAAAAAATGTGGCAAAAAACAGCAGACAGACAAAAATGGGTGGGAAGAGGCAAAAAAAATAACATAAAGGCGGCAAAAATGGTCCAAAAGTGGCAAAAACATGGCAAAAAATGAGAAGTGACTACAGTGGACAAAAATCAGCAGAAAGGTGGGAAATGGGCAACAAGCATGAAGAGTGGCAAAAGTGGCATTCAATTGCAAAAGACAGCTTAAACGGGTGAAAAGTGGAGAAAGAAAAGGAGAAAAAAAGAGGCAAAAAAATTACAAAAAACAGGAGAAAAGTGTCAAAAAGAAATGGGCTTAAAGCAGCAAAAATGGAATAAAAGTAGCCAAAAAATTGCAAATAAGGGTAATGGAAACATACAGACAAAAACTAGAGGTAGACAACTAAGTTTGACAATTAAAGCCTACCATGGTAGTCTGGGAAACAAACTGAATAACGTGACCTGCAATGGATAATTTCTGAATTCAAATTTACCTTTTTAAGATTTTCTGGGGGAAGAAAAAATGAAGACATCAAAGAGCCACAAATCATCACAACACCACAGCCACATGTTGAGTATCACTGATCTATGGGAGGGGTCCAGGCTGAAGGGCAGTGTTGGCTGCTCTTAATCTTGAGGCCCTCAGGGGCCAGGGGCCCTGTCATGCAAAGAGGAAGGCCCATGTGAACACAATCCAGACACGCTGCTGTCTTCTCAAGAAGAAAACATATTCAAAACGGACTGAGGCACAATGGAAAACTGTTCTGTGGTCAGATTATTCCAAATTAGAAATTCTTCTTGGAAACAACAGACACCATGTCCTGCAGACTTAAGAGGAGAGGACCATCCAGCTTGTTCTCCTGGCTCAGTTCTAAAGCCTGCATCTCTGATGGTGTGGGGTTACGTTAGTATCTATGGCGTGGGCAGCTTACACAACTGGAAAGGAACTATCAATGTTGAAAAGTAGAGAGAGGTCTTAGAGCCACATATGCTCCCATCCAGACAACGTCTCTTCCAGGAAAGGCCTTGACTATTTCAGCAAGACAATGCTAAACCACATACCGCATCCATCACAACAGCATGGCTTCACAGGAGGAGAGTCAGGAGCTGAACTGGCATGCCCTGTGCATGATAAAACAAAAAAAAAATGTGTCAAAGATGACCTTGGACTGTTGAGCAGCTGGAATCACATGTCAGTAAAGACTGGGACAACATTCCCACAACTCCATCAGCTGGTCTCCTCACCTCCCAGATGTTTAAAGATTGTTGTTAAAGAAGAGGAGATGCTACACCGCAGTAAACATGAGCCTGTTCCAACTTTTTTGAGTTGTGTTGGTGCAATGAAACTCAAATGAGCTGATGTTTTTATGAAATGGTAAAATGTCTCAGTTTCAGTTTTGTTCTATTGTAAATAAATATGGGTTCATGAGATTTGACAATCTTTGCATTCTAATTTTATTTTCATTTTGCAGTGTCCCAAGTTTTCTGAAATCGGGGTTGTAGTTTAAAGGGGATATTGGTTAAGAAAATTATTTTATAAGGAACTTATTCAAGCTCTTGTTGAGAAATGATAAAGTGTATTTTCACATCTCATTTACTGGTAATAATCAGGAGGAAACTCCAGGACTGTGAAATGTGGCGACTAAACATTTACACCGGACAGGCTTTAGTAAGAAAGATGTTTCCTTTCAGCCAAGACTCTGTCGTTGCCCACCCCAACCTTACACCAGAATCAACAGATCAGTGTGAATGCTTCAACCTTAAATGTTTGGTAAAGTATATTTGATTTTTTTAAGTATAATATTGACAATATCATACATATGGAGGAAGATAAGTTACGTTACAGAGGTACATACTTGTAGATAACTAAAACTTTTGCAGTTTCAAGTTCCCTCAAAATGTATTTCTACAAAGATAATCAATAAGACTGCAGTTATTCAAAAATCAAAAGTGTTTGAGTATCACAGTCTTTATTTATAAGCTTATTGCATGCTTTATGGTTAAGAAAGCTGTGGAAAAAAGATGTAATAATGTAAAATATTTTAAATATGTTATATTATTTGAAATAAAAATAAACTTACCAAAAAAAAAAAAAAAAAAAAAAACAGTTTATTGCAGGCAAAGCTCAGTGAACACCAGAGGATGCTGTTACAGCATACAGAGGACTCAGTGCTGCGGTGCACATTTTAAAAGAGACTTAGTTTAGAGTTTAACACTGAAGAAATCTGACAGGAGTTCAAATCAGAGAAACAGCAGGTCAACACAAAGCATGAGGAAAACATTCAATTACAACAGCGAAACATAAGCATCTAATACCACAACACAACCACACACACTTCATGGACAAAAGTATTTAGCCACCTGATCATTACACCAACAGGGATTGTAATGACGGCTTTAACAGCCTCCACTCTTCTAGGAAGGCTTTCCACAAATTTTTGGAGTGTTTCTGTGGGAATCTGTGACCTTTCATTCTGTAGAGCATTTATGAGGTCAGGCACTGATGTTGGACGAGAAGGCCTGGCTCACAGTCTCTGATCCAGTTCATCCCAAAGGTACTGGATGGGGTTGAGGTCAGGGCTCTGTGCAGACCAGTTGAGTTCTTTTACACCAAACTCATCAAACCATATCTTTATAGTCCTTTGTGTACTGGAGCACGGTCATGTTGGAATAGAAATGGGCCTTCCCCAAACTGTTGCCACAAAGTTGGAAGCACAGCATTGTCCAGAATGTCTTGGTGTGCTGAAGCAGTAAGTTTGGTCTTCACTGGAGATAAGGGGCCTAGCCCAAACCCTGAAAAACAGCCCCATACCAAACTTCACAGTTAGAACAATGCAGTCAGGCAGGTACTGTTGTCCTGGCATCTGCCAAACCCAGACTCATCCATCTGATTCCTGAACAGAGAAGTGTAATTGGTCACTCCATAGAGCACGTTTCCATTGCTCCTCAGTCCATTGTCGGTGTGCTTTATACTTCTTCATCCAATGCTTGACATAACGTGAAGCATCCATGCATGGAAACCCATCCATGAAGCTCCCATCGCACAGGTTTTGTGTTTACATTAATTCCAGTGGAGGTTCAGAACTCTTCAGCTATGGAATCAGCAAAGCATTGGCGACTTTCAGCACCATGCGCCTTAGAAGTTGTTGACCCTAAGTGATTTTACGTGCCCTTCCGATTCATTGCTGAGTTGCTGTTGTTCCTAAACTCTTCCACTTTCTAGTAACAACACTAACAGATGACTGTGGAATATCCAGCAGGGATTAAACTAACCATCTTATTGCAAATGTCGCATCATCACACAGAGCGTTGGCGACTTTTAAGCGCCATGCCTCCTAGAAGTTGTTGACGCCAATATATCTGAAACGAAAAAAAAAAAACTATCCACACCTGTAGTGTCACAGTAGCATCCCTGATTGGTGGAGCTAGCCTGCTGCTACCATTAAAATGTTTACCTTGCTCACAAATGTAGGCTGTAGGCTGGTGAGGACCTCAACGGAGGCCAGTGAGGCCTGCAGGTCTATGGATGTTCTGGGTTCTTTTGGGACCTTCTGGATAAGTCGTTCATACACTCCTGGAGTCATCTTAGTAGGCCGGCTACTCCTGGGAAGGTTCACCACTGTTCCAAGTTTTCTCCATTTGTGGATAATGGCTCTCAGCGTGGTTCACTTGAGTTCCATAGCATCATGAATGTCTTTGTAACTCTTTTCAGACTGGAAGATGTCAGTGACTTTGTTTCTCATCTGTTCTTGAATTTCTTTATCGTGATTCTCCACAAGAACAGATTTATCAATATCACTGAGGCAAAGTTCTGACTGGAACTTTTCTGGTTTTAGATCTTTAAATAATGTTGTGGGTGCTGTCCAATGTCACAAAAGCTTAAGGTTATGTTAATATATCCAGTTTTCTTCAGTTATCAGGTGATTTAAACCCGTGTAGTTTAAATGAGACTGAGAATAAAATGTCTGATGCTGCAGTACCCCGTAGTGTTCCCTGGTAGCTGCTACTCTTATAAACTTACAGACCGGGTGGTCTGAATTATTATCCCAGCCCGTCCCTGTAATGCACTGATCTTCTTTGAGCATCAGCGAGTCTGTAACCATTGTCAAAGATGTATTTATTGTTCATGTCCAACATGGAGTGCGATTCAGGAAAGTGACATCATTTCCCCCTGCAGAGCAGAGCATCTGAACCTCCCGGCCTCAGAGCGGCTACCACCTACCAGTTTCAAGCCTTTCAGCTGCTGCTGACCCAGGATGATATACTGCCATGGGATCCTGCTCATCTCCAGTCAATGCGTGTGAGTGGCTACTGTATCTTTTCAATAGACGTCCCCAATGATATGGCCATAACAGATGCAGGTCATGAATCAAAGGTCCTAAACCACCCGGCTAGCTGATGTGTTCAACATGTGCTACTGTCAGATGTCCTCTGAAAACACAACATGGATGGACGACACAGAAATACACAAAGAGCTGAACAGATTCTACCGTCCTGGTGTCTGCGGTCCACTGGGTCCTTTCTACCTGATGCAGGTCTACACCGAAGCGTCGCGTGGACCACAATGACTATCCAGCCTTGTGTGAACTGAGCCCGTGAACGCAATGACCCCATCACATCAACAAAGCCAGAGAGGAAATTTCTGCTCCGCATATCAAAGCACAACTCTTGTACCTTTTACTAGAAAAGCATAAAAGAGCTTGATAAAAGGAGCACACGTGTTTCAAATATGCTGAATTTTAATTGACTGCAAATTGTGCTTTTGTAGACCTCAGACTACACACTCAGGTGCTGAGAGGTATTTTTAATGGACATGTACTGGGGAATCAGAGAAACAGTATAATCATTGAACTAGTCTCTTTGGCTAAACTGAAAGTTTTATTTGTCAGATGGACTCAGTCCAAGCCACATTAGAGCTGGTGTGCAAATGTTAACCACCTTTATTTTTATAGAACTAATGTTTTTAAGTATCAGTCTGGAGGCTGTAGCTGCAGACACTGAACATCAATTCACTCTTAGTTACTAAAACAAGAGTGACACTTTATCACTTTCCCTGCAGTCATGTCTCTTTAGGAAAGAAAAAACCCAAAGTTTGTCTGCTACCATACATATGATATGAAAAAAGAAAGTATTTGGCCACATCTGTTAATTATTGAACTCAGGTGTTCCAATCAGACCTGTTGACACAGGAGTATTAAATCAATCACCCATGCAGCAAACATCTGTGATCCTAAATGTGTCGATCTGAAGAGTTCAGTGACTTTAAGCATGCCACTGTGATGGATGCCACCTTTGCAGTAAGATGGTTTGTGAGATTTTATCCCTGCTCCACAGTCAAGTGTAAGTGTTATTACTGGAAAGTGGAAGCATTTAGGAACAACAGAAACTCAGCCACAATGTGTAATGCCAAATAAAATCACAAAGTAGGTTCAACAAGATGCATGGTGCTTAAAGTCGCCAGTGCTCTGCTGGTTCCATAGTCGAAGGGTTCTGAACTTCCACTAACATTAATGTAAGCACTAAAACTGTGCAGCAGGAGCTTCATGGATGACTTTCCATGCATGTAAGCCTCACATCACCAAGTCCAATGCCAAGTGTCAGATGTGGTGGTGTAAAGCACGTCAACACTGGACTGTGGAGCAGTGGAAATGTGCTATGTGGAGAGACAGATCTCTGTTTGGCAGTCAGATGGATGCTGGGAGACAGTTACCTGCCTGACTGTGAAGTTTAATTTTCAGAGGGATAATGGTATGGGGCTGTTTTTCAGGATTTAGGCTGGGCTCCTTATCTCCAGTGAAGGCCAATCTTAATGCTTCAGCATACCAAGACATTCTGGACAATGCTATTCTTCCAACTTTGTGGCAACATTTTAGAAAAGGCCCTTTTCTATTGCAACATGACTGTGCCCCAGTGCACAAAGTAGGAGACTTGGTGTTGAAGAACTTGCCTGACCCATGCAGAGCCCTGACATCAACCCCAGCCAGCACCTTTGGGATGGAGATTGTGAGCCAGGCCTTCGCGTCCAACATCAGTGCCTGACTTCATAAATGCCCTGCAGAATAAATGGGCACAAATTCCTACAGACACTCCACAAAATCTTGTGGAAGGCCTTCCTAGAAGCATCAGTGTAATGGTCAGGCAGAAAAATAATTTTGTCCATATAGTGCAATTGTGAATGGTTGAGTGTGATTAGTGTAGCAGTGTTAAAGACCCTGTAAAGTAAAAATAAATCTGTATTTAGGTTTGTTGTATGATAGATCACTGTGTTATGAACCCCCAGATCAAATTTCAGTCACATAAAGCATCTCCAAGTTTATAAAATGAAGCTTCATATCATGAAAAATGAGGCAGTAAAATCTGCTCCTGCTCCAGGATGGTGTGGGCGTGTCTGTTGAATGAGCTGAAGCCACACCCACTCAGGACACAGGTAGTCTGCAGCATTAACCCCCTCACTCATGGTGTTATACTTGGAAAAATGTTTTCCCCTAAAAACATGAACCAATAAACAAAACATGCATATCTATAACTTTGCAATGAAGCATGAACACTAGAGAACGGTACAAGAGTACAAGAATGAATTCCTTTGCACAAAATAAACCAGAAGTCCCTGCTCCAGGTGACTGCTTCCTTCCACAATATTGTAGTGTTAGAGGGGCAGGGTCATGCTCTACTGTGGGCTTATGACATCGTGAGCCCACATATTGGCCCCGCCCACATGAAACAAAGCCGGGAAAGAGATGAAATGGCCTAAATCCAGAATTCAGTCTCATGTAGATCTCAGAGTTTTCACATGTTCACAGCAACCATATTCCAACATTTCTGGAGTGTTAAGACAAAAACTTTGGATTTTACTTTACAGGGTCTTTAAAGATTCTGCCTGCTATGATTTGCATTTATTAGTTTTGTAAATACCATTTTAATTTGTTCTTAAAAAGAAGTGTTAGTAGCTGAATTACATTTACAGTATAGCTTCACAGTGGCTCTAAGAGCTATTGGTTACATATATCCTTATAAAGGGGACATATTATCTAAAAAGCACTTTTAGAGGCTTTTCGAACAAGAATTTGTGCCCCGAGCCTGTCCACAATGAAGAATCCATTCCCTCCCTCCTCTGTTTCTCCACCTTTGAGAAAATGTGTGCTGAAACTTGCAAATGTATATAAAAACCCCTGAAATATCACATTGGTATAAACATAAAGACCCTTTAGAAAAACACTATAGATTTAGCTCAGGCTCCTCCTGTTTCTCTGATCTTTGCTGAGATGTTTCTACACCTTGACTGGAGTCCACCTGTGCTAAATTAAACTGGACGTGATTTTTAAAGACACACACCTCTCTATAGAAAGCCTCACTGCTGATAATGCATATGAGAGCAAAAACCAAGCCATGAGGTCAAAGGAAATGCAGAGCTGCAGAGTTCAGAGACAGGAGTGTTGACAGGCACAGATCTGGAGAAGAATGCAAACAAAATCTGCTACACTGAAGGTTCCCAAGAGCACAGTAGCCTCCTTAATTCTCAAAGAAGTTTGGCCGACCAGGACTCTCCCAAGAGCTGGTTGGCCAAACTGAGCAATCAGGGGAGAAGGGTCTGAGTTAGAGAGGTGATCAAGAACCTGATGGTCTCTCTGAGCTCCAGAGATCCTGTGTAGAGATGGGACAAATTTCCAGAAGGACAACCATCACTGCAGCTCTCCACTGATCTGGGCTTCATGGCAGAGTGATTAGACAAAGCCTTTCCTCAGTGCAAAACACATGAAAATTGCTTTGGCTTTCAGGTGCTATTCACACATTTGAGAAAATTTCCAAAACTCCGATTTCACTTTGTCGTGACGGGGTGCTGAGTGAAGAGTCATGAGAATAAAACTGATTTTTTTTTACTAGCATCAGGCTGCAACATAAAACTGAAAAAAGTGCATGCACTGTAATTACCAAAGAGGGCAGGATTTGACAAATGGTCAAAGATATGCAACCAGAATGTTTTTTTCATTTTACCATAATAAAAGATGCAGGTTTTAGGCACTTCCAGCATTTTAGGCTAATTTTTCAGACTCAACAGTGCAGTGCAGGGTACATGCAGGCATACCCAGCTACATTTGAAGACTTGACAGAGCATTCTCAATCCTCTCTGATGTATTTTATTCAGCAGTTTGCTGCATTTTATTTTATTTTTTCCTACGATAGCCTCATATTGGCTAGTAGTGGTTGCCTTCCTTGTTTAGTTGGGTAAACAAGGTCATATTTTGCAGATCTCTGGGGTATCTGGATGGGGCTGCTTCCAATGAGCTGGCTTCCCCTGTAATAATTTGATCATCTTTCTTACAACCTGAAGTCAAACAGCTGAAGCTGAGTGTCTGAAAGCCTATTTTTAGTTGTGCCAAATATGCACGAGTTTTGCTGGATGGGTTGCTAAAAATTTGGGACATAAATTAAGAGTGTACCCACTTCTGCAGTCTCCACGCCACCTCTGTGGCAAGGATCTAACTTGTTCATGGACCTTTCATTGTTTGTTTGTATTGGTATGTTGTCCACTGTCCTGCAGATGTCATATTTGCCTGCTTACGGTAAGAGGCTCGACAGCTGCTGAAGTGCAGGTTCTGAGCTCCCTGGTGGTTTTGCCAGTAAAGGAACGCCATACATGGGCTGATATCCCGCCTCCCTTGCCAGCCGCTCTGGATGGGAGAAACAGAATCTCATCTGGGAAGCGGAACACCCTCGTCGAAGCCCACCAAGGCCTGTTCCTAGTAACCCAGAAAGGCATGCTGGCACCACATGAAACGAATACTTCTCTGGTAGTGGATCTTGGGTTTACAACCTGGGCTCTTCTACCAATTAGACTGCATAATGGAGGCAAAGAAAAACAGTTTTTACAATGCCACAGGGGGCTTTAGAGTGGGGTGGGGGTTCTGTTTTGGGGGTTTGGGAGGGGTAGGCGGGGGTGGGCCGGGGATGCACAATTCCCACGTCTCTTTTATCACGGCCTGTCAACATGAGCACAGGTAGAAGAGTGGACCTCCAAGAGAAGCTCTTTAAATCTCAAATTTAACATAAAATCATCAATGAGATATTAAATCACCTCACTGTACTTCAGATTTATTCAATATAACACAGATAAGAACAAGATCAATGAAGGGAGACTGAAGAAAAATCCAGAATCTTTATTTTCTTTGTACATGAGACAAAATTATACAAAATGTGGCTTAATTTCAGAAAGAATGTGAGTAGAAAAAGGAAAAAAAGCTTTCATGATAATAAATAGCAAAAGTAAGAGCAAGTAAATAAAAAAATAAATGACTTACCATGAAAAAAGGTCAGCTAAGTAAATATTTTACATCTCATTCACTTTGGTGATCCGTGTTCTACTGCATATGGGACGACCTGCACGGGTTTATGGATGCACTCAAAGGTTTGATGTTCAAATAGAAGTTCAAGGCAGAAATATGACTAAAAGATCTGTGGCGGTTAAATTATGCACAGGCGGACTCAATCATGTCTGTTTGAATGCAAGTCTGCAACCTCCATTTCTGTTGGAGGCAGAGAGGGTCCGAGGGGAGCGGGAGCCTGGGGGATTGAAGTAACTAGAGGATGGTGATGGATGTCTCATGGTATTTCAATTAACAACACCAATGAGTGCACCATAACAGAAGAGTTCTGCTGCAACACAAAATGACAAGCCATTCAGGACACCGAGTTCCTCTGCTCAGCAACAATAAAAACTCTTAAACATGGCCCTAAAACTCAGAATAATTCAGGTTCAAAAGTTCCTCTTCTCTAACGTGTATGTACAGACTAAATGTCCACTACTGAGGGCTGTTGGTGATCGCTTTGAGAATATCACACGTGTTTTTAGAGATGACCTCTCGCAGCTTCCGTATGCGGCGAGGGCTGGAGGCGCCCACGTAGCTCTCAGGTTGAAGGACAGCCATGCCATCGTTCACGTTGCCCATGATGATGACCTGCCCCTCGGCGGCTGCGCCCGTGATGTTCGGGCACGGGCAGTTCCAGTCCATGTTCTGGAAGGTTACCTCCAGAGGCTCCTTGCCGAAGAAACGGAGCCCCATCTTTTCATCCTTGAGGATTTCTTCCACGGTCACGAGGGCGTGTCCAGAGTCCTTCTCCTCTGTTAGCTCAGTCATACGACCCAGGATGACAAAGTCGCTCCGGCAGAAGCTTGTCACCATCTTGCCTCTGGGCTTGCAGGCTTTGCAGTGGTGGTTTTTGGGGTAGGGGCACATTTCCTCGCAGGCTTCTTTGGATTCAAAGTTGTTTTCGTTGCCGTCACATCCTCCGTAGATGAAGGACTGACACTGGCGAAGGGTGCTGCTGTACGCCCAACGCGGCTCATAGGCCTTGCATGAGCCCTGCAGGCTGGGCAGCCCACAAGGGCCGGACAGCTCCGGGCCACAGCACTGCATACACTCCTCGTATGTGTCGAACACCTTCCCCGGCTGCTGGCTGTTGTTGCTTTGGCAGTGGGTGAAGGAGAAGCAGTTGTTTGTCTTCGGCTCGTAGTACCAGCTGACTTTCTCCAGCTCGCTCCCACAGTCCTCTGCATTTTCAGGAGGTTTGAGACACTCTTCAGGCAGGCAGCGGGTCACATTCTTGGGCTCCGGGGTCTTGGGTGGGTCTGTGGGCAGCACTGTTAATGGATGGCTGGCCTTCACTGTGCCAGACGGGTTCTGAGCCATGCAGGTGTAGACGCCTGAATCATGTGGCTGGGCGTTGTAGATGACCAGCTGCCCGATGTTTGTGACCACCATGTTCCCTCGGACATGATTAGGCCTCATGACCACCCTCTCTGTGCCCTCTGGCAGCTGCTTCTCCCAGGTGATCTCAGGCCGCGGGCGCCCTGCAACATCACACAGGAAGCTGGCCGTGTCACCCACATTCACAGTCTGGTGAGCGGGGCTGCTGACTACGACAGGTGGCTGTGGCTCAGTGGGAGGTGGGATAGTGGACTGAAGAGGAGCGGTGGTGGGGCGGAGGGTGGTGGCCTGGGGCAGCGAGGGGCTGGTGTTGGGCCAGGTGAGGTGGAAGCGACAGGTGACAACAGATAAGGTGATGCCCTTGGAGCAGGCCTCTGCGTCCATGTAGCATTTGTTGTAGTAGGTCATGCCATCAGAGGCGCAGGTGAAGTGCGGCTCCCTCTCACAGCGGTCTCTGCATTTACACACCGGCTGGCCGTCCCAGATGTCACACTCAGAGCCCTGCTGGGTGCACATGAAGCTGGCACAGGTGGCGACTGCAGGCATTCCCACTGGGGCTTTGGTCCCATCCACATAACGGGCCGCCACACAACTCCGATTCCCACACACATTCTGACAACATTTTTCAAAGGCCTCACACTCCTGTAGGAGGAAAAGAGAGAGAAAAACACAAGGCTGGTAAAATATGGGCATAGACTGTGATACCATGAGCCAAAAGTAAGCAATTATTAGTGAAGGTATCCTTATATATCTCTTAAATCAATCATGGTCAATATAGTTCAGATTTTTCTCCCAAAAATTTACAAAAATGTCCTCTTTAATGCCAGAGTGAAAACAGATTTCTACAAAGTAATATCAATGAAATAAAAATGTATAAGTTGTTGAATTAGGTCAGCCACTTTAAAGTGACTGACCTAATTCAACAGAGACTACTGGTGCTTTGAGTCTCACAATTAGTGAAATGGGGACCATCTGAGTCCAGTGAATGTGCCTCAGTGATTTTAGTATAAAGACATCTGTGTCTGGAAGGTCCAGTCACTGGTCAATCAGTATTCCTGACTACCATTACACCATGAAGACAAAGGAACACTCCAAGCAACTCAGAAAAAAGGCTTTAAGTCAGAGGATGGATACAAAAAAGTCAAAGGCAATGAGCTCAGTTAAATCCATCATGAAGAAATGAAGGAATATGTCACGTGTGTAAATCTGCCAGACCGTCCTGCAAGAAGGAGACTAGTGAGAGAGTCCACCAAGACACCTATGACTACTCTGAAGGAGTTCCAAGCTTCAGCAGCTGAGATGGAAAGGACTCCGCAGACAACAACTGTTGGCCGGGTTCTTCGCCAGTCAGAGCTTTATGGGAGAGTGGCAAAGAGAAAGACACTGTTGAAAACTCAGATTCAATCTGGACTAGAGTTCACCAGAAGGCACGTGGGAAGAAAGTTCTTTGGTCTGATGAGACCAAAATGGAGCTTTTTGGACATCAGACAAGAGGCTGCCAAATCAGACACACCATCCCCACTTTGAAGCATGGCGGTGGCAGCATCATGCTGCGGGGATGCTTCTTGACAGCCAGCTCTAGAAGGCTTGTAAAGGTAGAGGACGACCATAGTCAGCATACAGTGAAAGCTACACAGAAATGGTTTCAAGACAGCAAGGTGGATTTTCTGGAGTGGCTGAGTCAAAACCCAGACCTCAGTCCAATGGAGTTTGTGGCTGGAATTAAAAAGTCTGTTCATGCCCAATCCTTGTGCAACCTGACAGAGCTTGAGCAGTTTATCAAAGAAGAATGGAATGCAATGTCCAGATGTTTGAGATCTATCCACAGACTCAGAGCTGTGATTGCAGCCAAAGGTGACTCTACTATAAATAATGATTTAAGGGGGTGAATATTTATGCAGGCACTTATTTAACATTACATATTTTTATTTAATTTACATTACTTTGTAGAACTCTGTTTTCACTTTGGCATTAAAAGGGTTTTTTTGTAAAATTATTTTGTCAAAAAGCCTAACTGTATGATTTATTTACAACAACACTTAGAGGGCAAGACATCCAGAGGGTTGAATCCTTTATGAAGGCACCGTGTATACATAAGAATGCATCAAATATTGGCACACATTTTAAGTTATTTTCGACTGAGACTAGAGATGCAGAATACTAGATTTCTGCAATATCTGGCATGCCAGTATTTGTAACTTAATACTGGCCAATTTATATACTGAAACCAATATGTAAATATAGATCAGACCTAAAACTTCATTTTCTTAAAATGGACTTTAAAATTATTGGGTTGATCAAGAGACAAACTTTTAGTCAGACAAATGCCTGTTTGTCCAGTCTAAAGCTCCTCAAACTTTTTCATAGTTATTCCTCATATTTACAGTCTATTTATGGGTTAAAAATATCAGCAGAAATTTTTCATATCTGCCTACACTGATATCATCATGCATCTTTAATTAAAATGTCTATTTACATAAAAATAAAGTGCCAAAATTCATTTATATTAACAAAATAATTTGATTTAGGGACCTCTGGCCACAGCTGCAATGCTCAGACCCCCCAGAAAGACTCAGAATGTCCTCAAAACTCAAATAAAATAGTTAGGTAGACCTCTGTGGATCACTGTGTGGGAAAATGGCATGCAATAATTTAAACCCTGATTAGTGGCACAAGAGTTAATATTTCCCCAATAAAAAAATATTTTAACAGAATCATTATAAGTCAAACCTGGTCTAGAGATATGTTTGAGGCGTGACTGCTTTAAACTAAATCAGAGGGCCTCATGTTAGTCTCTCCCTGGGCCTCTAAATCATCAAAACCATCTCCATCTGGAGGAATTTCATTCCTACAGCAGCTATGAAACCAGAGTGATGCACTGAAATGCCAGTATAAAAACAGACTACAGGCTAAATGCATGCCATAAACATCACATTTAAAGTTTCTGAGGATGAAATTACCTGATCAGATTCGCACTCTCGCGTGCAGGTGCTCATTGCATCCACCCACAGGTTTGGGTTCATGTCATTGGGGCAGATCCCCGCGTGTGAGTAGGTGATCTGCGGCAGAACGCCGACCTCGGTCTCCATCCACAGTGACACGCACGCCAGGAACCAGATCCAGCGTGGAAACAGCATCCACCACATCTCCAGAGCGGAACACAGCTCAACAAGTAGTAAATATTTCACTGTGCGACTGCAAAGTTGAGCAAACTCGACTCAGAGGGGCATCTGTGGAGTCTGCGTGTCAGAACGATGCGTGTCAGATGATTGATCCTCTGCGATGATGCTCTATTTATACCACCGATCCGCAGCCATCACCGTTACCAAGACTCGCCAAGTTATCCTCAACATGACACTTCTGGGTTGCTCCTGAGATGCTGAGGGAACTTTTTTCAGAAGTCAGTGTTTAGCTTTGGGCTGAGCTGGCGGGGCACCTGCCTGTTAAAAGTATTGCTGGAAACCCCGTTTAACCCTTTGCGTGCTCCAGCCGCGCCAGAGCGCACGGTGCGTAAAGACGCACGGAGAGAAGAGACTTTAACGCAGCTTTTGGACCTGCTAGAAGGCAGAAATGGTCTTATTTCACTACTAAGTCACCGAAGAGGACAAAGAGAAGGTTTAAGTTGCAGAAGCTGTCGTTTATTCTTTAAGCTTTATGTCAGGAATAAATCTGCTCATGTGAAGACATGTTTTAAATGAACAGATCGTTAATGACGATGTCTGAAGAAGGAAGGACTCTCAGGCTTTATCGGAGCATTTTAGAAAATTCAAGCAAGAAAAGGAAATATTTCTCAATCATTTTAATTCTCACTGCTTGTTTTTGTTTGCAAAACAAATACCTAAGAAACACTTTAGAGTTTTATTTTTATTTTAAAGAATAAAAATAAGTTCCTATTTTCCTGGTAGATACAGTGAAATTTGATGTCTTTATTTTTTATTTTATTTTATTTTGAGACAAATATAAGAGGGGTGAGAATGAGCTTACAAAATTAGATTATTTCCCATAAAATTGTGTGTAAAATTGTCTGGATATTATCACAGTCATACATGCTTTAGTTGAAATGATCTGCATGGCTGATTTGTGGTTAAACATACAAGAATTTAAGCAAATTTTAAAGTCTTATTGGCTGAATAAAAGCAATCAAATTATCTTGACAGGACGTGATATGCATTTATATTTTGTTATCTTGATTTTGGCTCAGCTGAAAAACATCCCAGGACACATTTTTATTTGGAAATCTCTGACATTCTGGAGCAAGGCCTGCAAGCATTTCTCTGTAAACTAGTGCATGTGAATTATGAGAACTGTGGGTGTAGTTTAAGAGGAAAAAGCTCATGGCTTCACTTGTATTTGTTGTAAGTTTAAATGTACATTTGCTTCTTTTTCTTATTTTAAAGCTGGATGAGCAAAGGTTCTCAGCTGGCTGGGTAACAGGACCCACCAGCAGCTCCTTAAGAAAACACACATTTTTAAAATTTACCAACCTCTTAAATTCTTAAATGAAAAAAGCATTTTGGACTCTGAGTTGAACAAAGAGGCCTGATAAAACAAGCATGTTTAAAAAGAAGGACATGCATGCAAACATCAGGGTGGGAAATAAGCACCAACCAAACACAGGTGCTTCTGAGCAGAGAGGTTTTGACCTGCCGGCCTCTGGGGCAGATAATAAACTTAACCTAACAGAGTGATTTTGTGACAGTAAACAGCATCATTCCTGAGCAAATCCGAGCAGACCTACACTCTCACTGCACAAAAAAAACCCTCCTAGTGTCAGAGCTGCTGTCAAATGTTTACAGGCCGCCGTGACTGACGAGTAGATCTCCACTGCAGCTCATGTATCCTCTCAGGGTGTGTTTGAACCAATGTCTTACGTGTTGCAAGCCCAAGGTATTTAATCCTGGAGTTAGACTGCAGGATCGTTCCAGTCTGACACTCATAATGCAGGAAAATGCCTCTGAATTTACAGTTCCCCTGCACCAGAAATGTTTGCAAATCCTGGTGAAAATGAGGTTTAAATATGCAGCAGCTTGGATCATACATGCAACTCTTCTATTGAGTAATTTGAATACTTGAAGCCTTAATTGCACATTATTGAATAATTCTGCTAGTTTAAATAAAGTGGCTCGTAAAAATGTTTGTGTGCCTGGAATGCATCTTCCCATTTTCCCAAGAAAATTTATGGAGAAATTTCCTCTCATCTCGGTAAATCTAGCTTTGCTATCCAAAGAAAAACAGTGGAAGTTTTGAGGTAATTAATGAAATTTACTCATCATCATATGAAAACCTTAAAAATGCATGTATAAATTTACTTTTTTTCCACATAGGGCTTCCATACATGGACTTTTTGTCAGATGATTTATCCTAGTGACCTGATAGAAAGAGCATTTCGACCCACTTTAGGGTCCAGACCCTTCAGTTGAGAACCAGTGACGAGTGCAGGGGTATCAAACTCAACCCCAGCAGGGGCCGGATTCTGAACTTGGGTCTAACTCAAAACAGGGTCAACATTTAGCCATCAACTGTCAACCTTACTTTCACCAGAAATGAATTATGGGGGTAAAAACTCGGCACTGATGATAAATAATTTTGTGATTAAAAGGTGAACATGATAAGTTCAAACCTCTAAATCTGAGATAAACAGTCAAACTTATAAGTTAAAAAGGTAAAAACATCACATTTAAAGTAGGGCTGGGCAATTAATCGAAAATTAGATTAAATCATAACATGACCTGCTGCAATTTTCAAATCCCAGAGGGGGCAATGTTTCTTTAGCCTGAAATTTGTGTCAAAAAACAGGTTAAAACTTGTTTGTTTGTTTTTTTTGCTGCAGAGATGTTATGCATTACAGATCATGCAATCTTCCACAGGCACTTTTTTAGAATAGTCTAAAAAAAAATCCTACTTTTTTGTACTTCTTTCTTATTAAATAGGAGGACGACATAAAAATTATAACTCCCTTTACTACATCATTCCTATCCAATTTGCAATATGAGTTGAAATCATCATAATTTAATATTTTTCAGTTTTTCAGCTCTAGTTTGACATCATATTGTGTTGGTTATAAAATAGAATGATTTATTTCGGGTGTTTGTTGGTAAAAAAATTTAATTAGGAACTTAGGAAATAATCGTATCAAATCACAATTGCAATACTGGGGGAAAAAATCGCAGATTATTTTCCCAAATCGTTCAGTTCTAATTTAAAGTCAAAATAATCTTTTTACCTTTTAAAAATATGAGATAAATTATTGAAACTATTGATTTTAAAGTCAAAAACTGAGATAAAATTTAAAAATTATGGTTTTTAAACATAAATATATGAGGTAAACATCAAAATCATGAGCTTGAAACATAAAATATGAACTAAAATTAAAAAACATTAGTTTTTAAGGTTAAAAAAATGACATTAAAGTGAAAGTTAGGAGTTGAAAAAGGCCAAAATATGAGATAAAATTAAAATCATGATTTTAAAAAGTCCCAAAATTGAGATAAAATCAGAATCATGATTTTTATCTCAAAGGCCTTTAAAAGGTAAGAAAGATTAGATAAAAGTGAAAGTTAGGAGTTGAAAAAGGTCAAAGAATAAAACAAAAGTCAAAACCATGACTTAAAAAAGGTCAAAATAGGATTTCAAATTTCAAATTATGAATCCAAAAGGTAAAAATATGAGATAAAAAGTCAGAACCATAACTTATGATCAGAACTGTGAGCTGCAAAATTAAAGATACAGAGAAAACATGAATTTCTTTTCCACATTCCTGACTTTTTATGAAATTATTTTTACTTTTTACTTTTTCTAATTTTTATGACTCAACAAGGATTTTATAAATCATTAAGGTTAAGTTTACATTTTTATACTTTGCAGACCTCATACTGGTGGGCCAGTTCTAATAAAAATATCATGATCTGATGGGCCGTGTATAACTGCACCATGGGCCGGATTTGGCCCCCAGGCCTTGAGTTTGACACCCATGGACTGGAGCATTGTTTTATAGCTTTTATTCAACAATAGAACATCACATCCAAGGCTGTTTTCTGGTTGTTTTTGCCCTTATACAGGAGGTCAAAGTGTAAAAAAAAATCTCAATAATGTAGCTGAGGCTGTGCAAAAACAGATACTCCACATGATCATGTTAAATATCTTTATAGAGGTTTCACTGGTTAAAAAATTAAAAAAAAAATCAGTAGGGATAGCCTTCAGACATCCAGAGGTCAAACTAAAGTGACATTTGCTTGGATAGTAAAATGTGAATATTGATAAAACATTAAATAAAACTGCATGCAGCCAGACTGGAAAGAGCAAACTGATAAATGAGGAGGGGGATGCACATTCAGAAATTTCCCTGATGCTCTCTCAGTTGTTTTATTGAGGACAAAGTCTGAAATAGTCGCTTTATTAAGGGTTAAATTTCTAAGTAAGAGAGATGTTTAAATGTGCGTTTACAACCTTGTTGCACAATCATGTACAGCAAATGTAATATTGATTAACAGATTTCCTGTCTCTACATGTGACCAGTGATACGTGACTGCTGCTGCACAACAGTCCTCATTCAGCCATGGACTTACACATGACAGTATACATGCTCTACATACTACAAAGCACGGCTTTGTGCACAGGATCAGTGTGTCTGTGCAAACACTTTATGGATTTAGAAATATCCTCACTCATTCTTGTGACGCACACATTCCACAGAACGTGGGGCTTTTGCAACAACAGGCCGTTAGACGTTAAATTGACAACAAAGTGATTTTTAATTCATCATCAGGCTTTCATTTGTGAGTTTGGCTGCATACCCAGGACTTAAATAGCAAACACAAGTCGAGCTTTGAACACCTTTTTTTTGCATGCAGCAGCAGAGGTGAGATGAGGATATGGCTAGAAAAAATAATTTGAATATCAGGTGATGTTCTCTGGAGAGGGAATGTGTGTTGGCAGACGGTTTAATGAATGAAGGTGTTATTATAATTTTCTCTGCTTTATTCCTTTCCTGTGTAAACTACTTTGACTGGTTTCCTCCACAGTTCAGCTGAGGACAGGCAGGCTAATAGACCGCCCTCCTCTGCTATAACACAGGACTCCTGCTATGAGAGTGTTGGTGTTTGTTCCTCGCAGACGTGCCCAGGTTGTGTGGATGTGCGTGTGCACGGCTCCATGCAGGCGTGCAGGACAAACAAATAATAAATAAAACCTGTTTATCTCCAACCTCCCAAGCTTCCAGCTCCAGAGCTCCAGAGCTGCACGTCTCAACCCTGTAAGAAGGATTATATTTGCACCAATTCACGCAAACTTACTGCATGTATAGTTAAGTTTCAAAATAGTTGGGGCGCTTTGTAAAATGGGAATTACAGCAGAATGCAATAATTTTCAAATGTGATTAACCCATATTTTATTCACAGTAAAACCTACACAACATATCAGATATTAAAAATTAGACATTGAAACATTTCATGATGAATTTGATGGCAGGAACACATCTCAAAAAAGTAGAGAAAGGGCAACAAAAAGCAAAAACATTCTCCTTGTTGCAGTGGCGTGCACAGACTTTTTCAAGGGCAGGGGCGAAAAGGAAAAAAAGAGCACATACAGCGCGTTCTCGCCACTGAAGAGGGCGCTAAGTTTCATGTGTTTTTGAGGGCACTTTAGACATGTTTATATGTTATATAAACGGCACATTATATAGCCTTAAAACAGACTAACTAGACAGACTACTCAAGTTAGTTTGTAGTTAGGATCAGCATCCACAACAGCTGTGTAGATTCAACGTTGGACTGTGAAGAACACAAAGAAATAAATAAATAAATCCCTAGGGGGTCTGGGGTCTTCCCCCACAACATTTTCAGTTAAGTAGATGCCATTTCCTGAATTCTAGTGCATTTTAACACCATATTAGCACCAGATAATCCAAACTGGTTCTGTGAGATATAGTTTTGGCTCAATATAGATCAAAAAAAGAGCCCAACAAAAAAGTCATTGCAGCAGTAATGTTTCATGGTATTTCTTTGTCCTAATGGTCTTCTGGAGTTTAGTGTTTTCTTCACCCAAGAGGGCACTTTAGCGTGTGTTTTGGCTCCAAAGAGGGAACTTTAGCACACATTTTGGCTCTTGAGGGCACTTTAATGTGTTTTGGCTCCCAAGAAAGCACTTAAACATGCATTTTGGCTCCTAAGAGGACACTTTAGCTTGGGTTTTTCAACAGTTGGGCCACGAGGGGGGGGTGAGGCCCCCCGCCATGCACACCACTGCCTTGTTGTCTTTAAACCGTTTCTGTGTAGCTTTGTACGCTTCAGCTCATTGTCTTGCTGGAAACTAAATCTTCTCCCAAGTCGTTTTTCTCTTGAAGGCCGAATACGATCGACCTCCTAGAGTGCCTAATGTTTTGCCTCATTCATTTCATCCTTTACCTTTACAAGCCTTCCTGGGCTTGCTGCTGAGAAGCATCCCCACAACATGATGCTACCACCAATGTGCTTCACAGTGGGGATGGTGTGTTTGTGGTGATGCGCGGTGTTTGCCATTTTGTCTGATTTACATAAAGCTCCATTTTGGTCTCATCAGACCAAAGAACTTTCTTCCTCTTGATCATGGAGTCTCCCACATGCCTTCTGGTGAACTCTAGTCCAGATAGAATCTGAGTTTTCTTCAACAGTGTCTTTCTCTTTGCCACTCTCCCATAAAGCTCTGACTGGTGAAGAACCCGGCCAACAGTTGTTGTCTGCAGAGTCTCTCCATCTCAGCTGCTGAAGCTTGGACCTCCTTCAGAGTAATCATAGGTGTCTTGGTGGCCTCTCTCACTCGTCTCCTTCTTGCACGCTCACTCAGTTTGTGAGGACAGTCTGATCTAGGCAGATTTACACATGTGACATGTTCCTTCCTTTCCTCATGATGGATTTAACTGAACTCTGGGGGATGTTCAGAGCCTTGGAAATGTTTTTGTCTCCATCTCCTGATTTATACTTTTCAATAACATTTGCTCTCAGTTGCTTGGTGTTCTTTTGTCTTCATGATGTAATGGTAGCCATGAATACTGATTTATAGATGACTGGACCTTAGAGATACAGGTGTCTTTATACTACAGTCACTGAGACACATTCCCTGCAGAGTCTCTCCCCTGCTGCTGTGTATCTGGAACAGTGTGAAGTGTTTTTTTTTACTTGTTGTAAACTGTTTCCAGAGACAGACTCAATATTTTCTGTCATGCCTCCAGGATAACAGTCTTATCTTACACAGCCCTCACACAGTCTGGACCTGTCATGTACCATGATGAGTTTTAATCAGAGGCAAAATTAATAAACCATCAAACCATCCAGACAGATGTCTCTCGGGGCAACAAAAAGGTAGAAAACATCAGCAAACAATGCTGTCTTTTTAAAACTTCAATT
This sequence comes from Cheilinus undulatus, assembly GCF_018320785.1. Lineage (NCBI taxonomy): Eukaryota > Metazoa > Chordata > Actinopteri > Labriformes > Labridae > Cheilinus > Cheilinus undulatus. The sequence continues at coordinate 4,554,194 of NC_054884.1, read as the reverse complement.
AAACCAAAATCCCTGAAAGGCACAGAATCACCTAACAGCACATTCTTGGGCCACAGGTTGTTGAGGATTAAGGATTTTATAAGAGCAAATTTTAAACAGATTCTTGTGTCATTTGGGAGCAAAACTTCCCACCACTGAGATGCAGCATCAATGCAAGTTGTGATTTTTATGGTTTAGGGTCACACAGCTTTAGAAAACAGCTCTAGAAGCTCAGGATGTCTGACAACAGATCACTCAGCACTCTGAAACACAGTCACAACTGAGGCCCATCGGAGGCTATATTCAAAATCAGGACAAAAAGGAAAGCAAGAATTGAAATCACAGGCTGATCTGGTTTGTTTTGCGCTCCCATCAACATCTGGGCATGCTCCTTAGTATCCTGAAGAATCTCTTTGTAGACCTGACACAGGGCTTCCATGAGCTCCTGGAGACTGCAGGGCAGAACTTGGAGCATCAGACGTACCAAAGCATGAAGTCTTACAGGTGCTTCAGTGAATTTAGGTCAGGGCAATAAGAAAGCTAGTCAGTGGCAACACAGCCTTCATCATCCAGGTACTACCATAACACTGGCCACATGAGGTCAGGGGTTCAAGAGCACCAGGAGGAACCCTGCATTAGCCAAAGGACAGTGACTCTAAGGATTCACAACACTATAAACACAGCAACAAACTACACCACGGGTGTCAAACTCAAGGCCTGGGGGCCAAATCCGGCCCGTGGAACAGTTAAATCCTGACCGCAAGATCATCTGATATTCCTGTTATCACTGGCCCATCAGTATGCAGTATATTTGATTTCCTCAGGTATAAAAACGTGAATTTATCCTTGATGATTTAAGATAGCCTTCTTAAGTCATCAAATCTGAAAAAATAAGGAGTAGAAATATTTAGATAAGCAACTTATTATTGTGTATTTTATCTCATATTTTAACTCCTTACTTTGGCTTCATAATCCCATAGGTTGACCTTTTAGACTCACAATTTAAAATTTTGAATCATATTTTGACTTTTAATTTCATGATTACAAATTTTATTTAATATTTCTTTCGTGTATATTTGCCTTTAAAAATGTAATTTTTCCATGACAATGTCATGTTTTGACCTTTTTGAACTAAAACATTTACTTTTCTCAGATTGTGAGCCTTTAAACTCATCTTTTTAACTTTTTTAACCTCAGAATCATTTATCGTCTGTGCTAAGTTTTTTAAATCCTATCTTATTACTGGTGAAATGAGGGTGACAGTTTATGGTTAAAAAGGTGACCCTGTTAGGCTCTCAGGTTAGTCCTGAATCCCAAATCCAGCCCCTGCTGTGAGTTTAACACCCCTGAATGTAATATTATTAGCAAGTGGAAGAGTTTAGGAACAACAGCAGCTCAGCCATGAAGCGAATGACCATGTGAAATCACGGTCAGCGGCTGCTGAGGATCATGGTGCGTAAAAATCACCACACTGCTGATTCCATAAGTGCCAAGCTCTGATCCAAGGTCGCAGTTGGGGGCTTGTGCAGCATGGAAATGTAATTTTTAAAGTGATTTTTAAACCCCCTTTTTTACAGAGGAGGATTAGGGAAATTTCACAAAAAAATTGATATTCATTTTTTTCATTCTGACAAATGACAGAATTTGACTTTTTCGCAGAATTTTAACTTTTTCTTAGAAAAATACATGAAATTTTTTTTAATGGCCCTAATACTCTTTCATATCTATACACTTAATGCAGTGTACGAAAAATACTTTTAAAATTGTTCAAAAAATACAATTTTCAACCTTTTTTGCGAATAAATTTACATCTCCAACCTTAATTGTTGCTTTTTTTTTTGTGCTTTGTTTGAAAATGCAGAGCTTCAGTTGTAAACCAAACTCCTACCCTACCTATGCAATGTTACTTAAAATATAAACTTCCGACATTTTTAGGAGGCAGAAGTGAAAATGATTGGACTCTAGCATGGTATGATAATATTTTATGATAACACTTTTAACTCAGTTAGGTTAAGAAAAAAATGATGTTATTAACTTTGTTTTTTTTTTTAGGTTGAACAACATTATTTTTTGCTTAAATGATGCATAGATTTGTTGGCATTTTGAATTTGAATTTTTTATTCAAAAGTGTGCAAAAATAGTGCATTAAACTGTCTGTGAAAAATTCTACAGAAGTGCCCACCCCTCAGCCATCGTTCGTTTGGGCTTAGCCCCGGACTTTAAGCACGTCTGCTTCTGCCTCTGTTCTAAAATGCCACCGGCATCAATGTAATAACAAAACCCGTGCAGCAGGAGCATCATGAATGGGTTTCCATGACTGAGCAGCTGCATGCAAGCCTCACATCACCAAGTCCAATGCAGAGTGTCAGATGTAGATGTGTAAAGCACACTGACACTGGACTGTGGAGCAGTGGAAACGCGTTCAGTTCTCCTTCTTGCAGTCAGATGGGTGAGTCTGGGTTTGAAAGATGCCAGGAGAAGGTTCCTGCCTGACTGCATTGTTCCAACTGTGAAGTTTGGGGGAGGAGGGATAATGGTATGGGGCTGTTTTTCAGAGTTAGGGTTAGACCCTTAGCTCCAATGAAGGCCAAACTTAATGCTTCAACATACCAAGACATTCTGGACAATGCTATGCTTCCAACTTTGTGGCAACAGTTTGGTGAGGCCCATTTCTGTTCCAACATGACTGTGCCCAAAGAACTATAAAGACATGGTTTGATGAGTCTGGTGTGGAAGAACTTGCATGGTCCACACAGAGCCCTGACCTGAACCCCATCAAGCACCTTTGGGATGATCTGGAATGCAGATTGCGAGCCAGGCCTTCTTGTCCAGTGTCGGTGCCTGACCTCATGAATGCTTTGCAGAATGAATGGACACAAATACTAACAGAAACACTCTGGTGTAATAGTCAGACCTTTGTGCATATAGTGCATCGTTGTTATTATAAACCCCCTAATGTGTCAGGTTGGATCTGAGAGCTCCTTTTGTTGTCAGCACTTTGCTGAGGCTGTGTTGAATGCTCTTCTCTCTGCCTGCAGCACAAACTGACAGAGAGAGCCAAACCTCCCTGCCGTTTCATGTAGCTTTGCCCATAGGCAGGGACATTACTAAGCAGGCTGGCAGCTGCACACTCATTCATCCCCGCTCCGTCATTTTTGGCACGTCACAAACACAGAGAGAGTCTGAGCCTGGGTATTTGGATCACACCGACCGCAGCTTTTCTATTAAACATCAGAACACACGGTGGATGTTTGTGTGGATTTGTGTGGGAGTGACATCTTGCAGCAGGGGAATTGGAGAACTCTTTCGCTTATGCCTCGTTTCCACTGATGTATGTTTACGGAGGCAAGTCATCCGGAAGTTCATTTATCCTATGGGAATTTCCTGATAGACGGTGTGTTTGGAATGAGCCTCAAGTTCATTAAGAAACGGAACCTTTGCAGAGATTTACGCCAGGCCATCTGACAATGCACTGACTAGCTAACAGGCTGTTTCTTTCACTCCAGTTGTCATTATTTGTTGTGTCAGTTTAACCCACCAATTCCAAAAAAGCCGGGGCGCTGTGTAAAAGGAAAATAGCCTCAGAAACCCGTACTTTATCACAATTGATCACAAATATGAAATACTGAAAGTGAGACATTTGAGCATTTCATTCAAAATATGAGCTCATTTTGAATTTAATAGCAGCAACACATCTCAAAAAAGTTGGGACAGGGCTATGTTTATCATTGTGTAGCATCTCCTCTTCTCAGACATCTGGCAATTGAGGAGACCAGTTCCTGAGTTTTGGGAGAGGAATGTTGTCCTATTCTTTTCTGATGTGGGATTCAAGCTGCTCAACAGTCCTGGGTCCTTTCTGAAATTTTCATTCATGCTCCAAATGTTTTCTGTCAGTGAAAGGTCTGGACTGCAGGCTGGCCAGTTCGGGACCCAGACTCTTCTATTGTGAAGCCATGCTGTTGTAATGGGTGTGGTATGTGGCTTGCTGAAATAGTCAAGGCCTTCCCTGACAGAGACGTTGTCTGGATGGGAGCACAAGTTGCTCTAAAACCTCTCTCTACTTTTCAGCATTTATAGTTCTTCTCCAGACATCTGTAATTTCCAAGAAGAATTTCAAAATTTGAATCATCTGACCACAGAACAGTTTTCCATTTGGCTTCAGTCCATTTCAAATGTGCCTCTGTCAAGCAAAGATTGCGGTGTTTCTGGATTATATTTACATACAGCCTCCTCTTTGCATGATCCAGCTTTAACTGTCATTAGTTGATGGCACAGCCAACTGTGTTGACAGACTATGATTTGTGGAAGTGTTCGTGAGCCCATGCAGTGATTTCCAGGAGAGAATCATTCTTGTTTTTACTGCAGAGGCCTCAGTCGACCTGAAGATCACCAGCACCCAATACTGACCCTCAGCCTTGTCCCATGCTCATGAAGATTCCTCCAGATTCTCTGAATCTTTTCATGACATTATGTTCTGTAGATGTTGGGATATATAAAATGCTCCTTTAATACCCAGCCACGTTACTGATCTGTTACAATTTTACCTTTTTTAATTGCAAAATGCTCCTCCAGCTGTTTTTCATCAGTGTCACTTACGCTTCCAGCCTTTTGTTGCCCTGTCCCTGCTTTTTCGAGATGCCTCAGTGCAGCAAATCCAAAATGAGTTTTTTCATGAAAAGGTAAAATGTCTGTTTCAACATCTGATGTGTTGTTTATGTTCTATATGTTCCATGTTTATGAACAAAATATGGGTTTATGAGCTTTGACTCAGTTGCGCCCCAACTTTTGTGGAACAGGGTTGCAAACTACTGGATGTAGAGAAAGCTATCAGGTTTCTTTCCAGCTGTAATAAAATGCACTTCTGTGCATTAAACACTAGGAGGCATCCTCGTTATTTTTACAGATGTACACACACCTGTCACACATGTATGAGGCATCAGAGCTCATATTGTGCAGAAGTGATGACATTCATATTTCTTTGTCTGAAGTCAGCTGACAGAGCAAGGTTATCCGATTTCCCACCTCTCTGCGTGATCAAACCAATCCGTCACTGAGCCGTCTCTGTAATTGTTCAAATATACAGAAGGAAGAAAAACATAAATATCCGAGACACTGTTCCTCTGAACAATATTGGTATTAATACTGATAATAACATATTAGATTACTTGAGGGAGATCTCTCTAGGTGTTCCAGCTTCCTCCCACAGTCCAAAGACATGCTCACTGGGTGAACTGGTGACTCTAAGTTTCCAGTGGGTGAGAAAGTTTATCTGTATGTCAGCTCTTTGACTGGCAAGGCACAGGTGTGGGGAAGGCTGCTAAAAATCTGCAGTATCAAAGTTTCCCAAGAGCACAGTGGCCTCCATGATTCTCAGACAGAAGAGATTTGGCACAATCAGGACTCTTTCGAGAGCTGGTCACCTCTTCAGATTGAGTGATCGAAGGGTGAGTACCTTAGTAAGAGAGGTGACCTAGAACCTGATGGTCACTCTGACTGAGCTCCAGAGATGCTGTGTGGAGACGGGACAAAGTTTCAGAGAGACAGCCATCATTGCAGCCCTCCACTGATCTGGTTTTTCCTTTTTTTTTTTTTTTTTCTTTTGCAGATGATGCAGCACGTGTTTAACACTCTGCAGGCAGCTCCTTGACCTCATGGTTTTTGCTCTGATATCATTGTCAGCTGTGAGGCCTTCTCATGTCCAATCAGTTTAATCTCCAATCAAGGTGTAGAAACATCTCAGCAGGGGTACCCGAGAGAATAATGAGAATAAAAATGAACTTTTTTCATCTGTAACATCAGGCTATAAGATGGAAAAACAGAAAAAAGTGAAGGTCTGAATTCTTTCTGAATGAGCAGTATCAGTAACCTGACACGCCAGATGGATTTGTTTCACACATCCATCTGGGAAAGCTTCAATAGGAAATGTTTGAGAAAAGGCAGAGGCTTTGAAAAAAACTGGGAGTGTGATTCGATGAATGTTCTGTCTGTCACATCTCTACGGGCCAATCAGAGCAACAAAACATGTGACATTGCCATTGAGCTGCACATGCACAGCTACTGAGGAATAACACAAAACATGGCGACTATAGACATGTAAGTACTCGACTTTTGTCATTTTTGAAAAGAAAACAACTCACTGCTGTTCTTTGTTCTTCTTTTAATGAAGAAATGTCATCAAGTTCAGATAAAACCGGCGCTTTAGCAGCATCCACGCTAATCACTAGCTCTTGATGCTGCTTGTTTACATCACGACTCTGCTGCCCCTGAAAGTACTGCCCCTTGTTGCTGATTGGTCCTGTCACTTTCTAACCAGGCCCAAACGGTTCAGATGGGAGATTTGCGAGATGGATTCACCAGTGAGAAACAAGGAAACAGGCGCATCCATCAGCTTTGCAAGATTACAGTATCAGTGGAATCAGCTCCAACACTCCTGGCCAAATGGAATAGGTGGTTTAGAAAATGTTGACATTAACCCCCTGATGATGTATGCCATGATTACACTGAGGCTGGTCATGAACAATAGCAGCTTACATAATAAAAATAATTTACATACATATTTTCAAATCAATTCTTAACCAAGATCAGACCTGATGAAAAAGATAACAAAAAATGTTTTTATTTTAATTTCTTTAATGAACGTTGAAGGGCAAAATCAAAACCCTGATGTTTGTGATATAAAAATACGCCATAAATAATTTATTTCTTTTTCTACATGAATATTTCAGTTTTGAATATGTAAGTAATGAGCAAAAAATTAGACTTTAATGCATTATTTCATTTTTATTTATTTTAAGTGTACGCTTTATAAATTGTTATGTTGTGGTTGTCTGGATAACAATGGTCACCATACATAAATAGTTATAAATATACTAGCTATTATTAAAAGATTCTGCCTTTTTGAATTATTCTTTAAATAAAGTTCAGACCTGATTGGAATCATTAAATATGGATTAATTTTTAGGAATATAACCCTTTCAATGACAGCTTAAGTTCAAAATCCCAAGATTTTTGTGATACAAGAAACACCAAAAATGTTTTTTTATTTTTTTTTTTTATTTACTACAGTAAAGGTTTATTTCCTTGAAGGGAATTAACACAACCCTGAATATGAAAAAACTGAGCAAAAACTTTGATTTTCATGCTTTTTTAATAATAAGATTAAAAAATATATTTATATTACACTCAGGGTGTTCATGGCCACAATCAGATGCCATAAATAAATAGCAAAAAATAAAAGAAAAAGAAAAAAATATACATTATTTAAGAATTCCAAATTTTAGTGCATCTTTAAATTGAGATCAGACCTGATCAT